>NC_090926.1:622646451-622954576 GCF_040938575.1 Ambystoma mexicanum
ATGGTTATTATTCTGATTATTTAATGGTTGCATTTTGTACAAAAACATTGTGTTGACAGATTTCAGTAAGATCCTGTATATTGTGTACATTCCATATTCGATTGCTTTAGTGTAGAGCTTGTTGATTAGTGTCTACTATTTCAGCCATTCTGTTGAAGCAGATCCTTCTTTCTGTCTTTGCAACATCATCTTTTGATGTTGGATCTGTTGTCCCTTTTTTCAGAATGTTAGTAGTCTAAAGCATAGTTTTAATATGAATTCTGTTCTGTCTGTCTTTTGCCTAAAATGTTTAATGTTTAACAGGTAAAAATGCCACATTGCTTATCCACGAGGCAACCCTAGAAGATGGTATGGAAGATGAAGCAGTTGAAAAAACCCACAGGTATTTCCCACAGAATCTTGTTTGCACTGTTTGGTTATAACTTTGCTCAGGGGTATACTGAGTAGAAATTATGCCATTGGGATATTCTTAATACTCAATTTGTGCTGGAAGGAAATGATATGGGAAAGTGCTTTCACAGATGTCTGTACTTATGGATTACAGGGAGGGAGTCATTAGCCCTAGACATATTCCATGTGTGATGTTCCTGTTCCTTCGATGTACCTCCACCTCCCAAGACTGACCATGGCAAGGCATCACTAGAATATTGTGAACTTTCACACCTTGACAGCAGAGGGCAGAGGAAGCAGGCATTCAATGCTTTCCCTTTTTCTGTAGCTAGCACTAGTCGCTAGTAATGGATCCCAACCCCACCCACTATGTGAAAGATATCATGCCCATTGAGAATGTAGGCTTGCTTCAGTAGGTCTTTTACCGTCCCCGTGTAGGCAAGCACAGCAGTAGGCATTAAGGATGCATGTCCATGTACCAACATGACAATTTTCTTTTTCTCTAGTTCTACTTATTGGAGAGCAGATTACTCACTCTTGCCCCTTCTCCAATTCCTTATGCTAGCACCATTAATGTTTTTTAAGCATTTTTCTTTCATGTTTACCAAAAGCTCCCTAGCATTTAAGGATTAAAGATAGTTTCCACACCTAAATGTGATGCCTTTGCATTTATTTACCCCATCACCCTTGGTTTCACGGCACTTAACTGTGCAGCCCTCCATCCCTCTCTTCCATGGCAGGCTTGATCGTGACACCGGGATCGCCTTCCCCGGCGTGCACGGCCCGATCTTCGTCCTCTCCTGGGGGCCACTATGGCAGTCGCGAAGCGTGGTTCCGCGTATGCGCATCGAGACCGACATGGCAGCATTAGGAGCACAGCATGGCAGGGCAGCGCACGCCGAGGAAGGCAATCCCGGTGCCGCCATCGGGCCCTTCATGGAAGAGAGGCATGGCGGGACGCACTGGTAATCGCCGTGACACTTAGACTATATATCTGAATTCACCTTTGGCATACTGTACCCCGATTGTTTTTTGTTTATTAGCATGTGTTGGCCTACCTGTGAAGAGACCACAACCATGTGTTGGGGCATTGTGATGAATTGCAATCTGGTACGGGTGTGAAACCCCTGGATTGTTTGATTTTTATTAAAATAAAATGATGCTGGTAATTCCATCTCTGAAAGTGCAATTTACCAATCAGATTTCCCTTCTATAAACTCCATGCCAAAAACATAGTTTGTGTCCTGCTGCATCAGTATCCTGACTTGCAACACCTGTTATACCAATGGCACACAGCAGGTTAAAAAGGTCGCAGTTTTCCATTTGACAGCTGCAGCGACAGCCAAACCTCTGTAGTGCAGGGGCTGCGCTCTGCCAAAACTATGATGATCATAAATAGCCCAGGATAGTGGCAGGATGAACTATAATAATAAAGCTATGCACCGGGTAAAGCTGTACTGCATAGCATTACTTATTATCATTTCAGGCACATTCAAATTGATATTTCACACGTCAGCTCATGTGAGCCAAGCTCAGCTGAGGAAGGGGGATGTGTATTCTGACCAGCGGGGGGGTTGAGCCTGTCACATGACAGTCCAGGAACCTGAATGGCCATACCTCCTTTGATCTCTTTGTGAGGTCAGGTAGAACGCTCCGCCTGGGACAGCTGCACAGCAGGCAGCTGTTCTGCTCCTGGGCATCAAGAGCACACCCATTCAAAGGGAGTAGCCTCACACCAGGGTGCTGCATATGTGAAGGCCTTTGATTATCTTCAGAAGGATAGGGGGCTGGGCTAGTGTAGCCAGAGGGAGATCTGTACAGGTTTTGGGAAACTTTGTCCGTCTTATTTCTCTCTGCCTCTTTTTTTTTCCTGTCCCCTCCGCTTCCTGTAGCACAAATCACTTTGGGTGTGAGGTCAGAAGGGCAAATTCCACTCATTTAAAGAACAGGGATTGGACCCCTAAAGCCGGCTTGCCTTAGTCCAATCATCTGCTGACTTTTTCCTTTAAAAGAAGGGACCCCACACCACTTCTTTGAATCATCCTTTGGACTCCAATCCTGAAAGAAGATTTTATTGGACCTTGCTAGGAGAGCAGTCCTTTCCATAGTCATCGAGTTGTGAGGTGAAGGCAGGTGTTCCAATTCAGAGGCGAGCTCTGTCCCCTAGCCATCCCCATTGGCCATTGGGGGTGAACTCTGCTGCTGGACCACGACTGCATCTCTGCCAGCCTCCTTGTTGCCTGAACCCTGAAGGTGTGTGCCAGCCACCCCTGTGTTTGGGACTAACCTTAGCACTTGAGACCCTGGAGTGGGACTCGCAGCACGGGGAAGCCATAACTTACGAGATCCCTGCTATCGAACTGCTGCGAGACGTGACTTCAGCATGTTCAACACTGAACTACCAGGATCGTTTGACGCTGCCTTTGGCGTCCATTGTTCGTTGAACGGCTCTTGCCTGTTCGACTCCATTCTCCACTGCACCACTGTAGCACAGCATTGCTTCGGCTCAAGCCAATGAAGCACTGCTGCCTTGCATTGCCCTAGTCTGTCTGAAGCAGCAGCCTCATAATCATTGCAGCTCCTGTAAGTCAATCGGCCCGAAAATAGTGCCTCCCGACGCGTGACCTCGAAGAACCGCATAGAATCGCCTGCACATCCCGGCCCAGCTTGACTGCCGAATCGAACCTTTTGACCGCCCGATCCGCACACAGTGAGAAAACGATTTGAGGCCGCAGCTGCATTCTGTCCGACCCCGACTCCACGCCAGCTTGCTGCTGGACCACGACAACTGCTGCATCTTCGAACCGAAGAGAACCTGCAATCGATGCCAAGAAGCCTGGTTCGACACAGTTGAACCACCTAGACCTTTGCAAATGTATTCATGACTGGTATCTGCCTCCATAGTTTATCTGTGTGCCCTAGAGACTGCTAGGTCTTTTAAATAAATTTTTTCCACCTCAAAACATATCCTTTGCACATTGTGGTCTTTATTACCTTTTCTCCCTGTCTCATTGCCCAGAGTGCTGCATCTTTTCTATCTTTGCATATTCTGTGTTCTTTCTACAGGGATAGTGTTTTCTAGTTAGTTACAATTGTACCTCGGCTGTTTGATTAAAGCATGTATTATTATAAAACGTTGATGGGACATTCCTTTATTTTGGACTGTTCCACTTCCCAGTTTGGGTTGCTACTCAGCCACATTCACACGCCTCTTGAGTGTATAGCCTTCCCTCAGCCCACGTTACCACAAAAGGCGAAGGCAGTATATCGCTTATCTGTGCCTGTTTTACCTTTTGATTTTGTTGGCTCTTGGTTTGTAGACGTGTGAGGGCTGAGTGGGCGCTGTAGCCTCTGTTCATCCTTCTACTCCAGCAGGGCAGAAATTAATTAGTCATAGGCAACATCCCAGTTACCTGCCTACCCTGCATTCAACTCCTTATCTCTTTGGATAGGTGCCCCTTTAGGATGTAGAGCTGTCATGTTTGCACCACAACTATTTCCACCACTCTGTGTGGGGAGATCTGTTCAGGAAAGACTATAATATAGTTTAGGCAAGCAAATGGTTCTCGTGTACCTAAAACAATTATGATGCAGTGAAGTTCTTTGAAAATAAAAATCCAATAGGGCATGTACAGCCTTTTTTTTTCTGCTCATACGGTCACCTCTACGTATCATGATATGGTTCAGTGTGTATGTCTACCCACTGACTTCCTGGAATAACCTTCCTGAAATGTTGTTCCAAATGTATATGGATAGAAGACAGATCCTATTCAACAGTGAAAAGAGTAAACTCACAAGCTGAGACATTGTACCCCACGTTAACCAGATCCAAGAATGGCTGATGCAAACTAGCTTGTGCTTCAAAAGCACCAAAACAGAGGCAGTAATCTATGGGGAACCTTGCCTAGCCAACCTTCAAAAACATACTATGAAATATCTTGCCCTTAATATCTCTAACTGGTCCCGCCCCAAATGCTATCAGACATGGACTACTGTTGCCTCATGTACGTTGATTTGTGCAAGAAACTCTAAAGCAGCTGAAGTCTAGTACTATGCAGCCAGACTTGATCTCTGCTTGATAAATTCTGATTGTACCTAAAATCCCTTTACTGGATGTCGGTGTAGTGTAAAGGATTACCTTCAAGACTGTCAATTAGCCCATTGCACCACATTAGCTGGCACAGCACAATATAATGCCTCCAATCCCGAGATCGGTATAAAGAAATCTGTCTAATGTGAGGGGTCAGAAATGTGAGACGGACCTAGAGGTATAGTTTTCTCAATGTTTGCCTTTTTTCTAAATAAAATAAGAGGTGAGATAAACGCCTATCTTTCCTATCCTAACTAGAGTATCCCTACCTAGCAAATGAATAAAAAATTACCTAATGTCTAGTTTCTGACCCTCACACTAATACAACATTCACAAATGTACAAGTAATATTTGTCTGACTTCAGTTCAATGAAACAATGCAAACGTTCAAGCTTGGATGTTTTCGAAAGTACTCCTTGTGACCAGGGTTGGACTCCAGTACCCTGGGTCAATTCAGGAATTACCTTAAACAAGTTCTGATTAAACATAGATCCTTTCAGTTCATCACAAAATGTCTCATCCGTTGCGTCTTTCCAATTAATGAATCAAATGTCTCTTCTACAAAGCACTTGATCAAAAACCAAAGTAAAAGTTCTCTTCCACAGTACACTCTTTCATAAGGCAAATGTTTTTCACAAAATACCAGTTCATAAACCAAGGCAATTGTTTTCTTCACTCAATGTCTTTCTCTGACTTCAAAGTAAATTTTAGCACACCACAATGATTCTTCCAATTGAATACATTTGGTCAGGTTAGCACAGCCACCACCCTTGGTGATGCAACAGTTTGTCAAAAGAATATAATCTCAATGTTACTTCTTCAACACCTTTTCGCCACAAACACATTTCTTTCAACGGTTTCTTTCCTGGTCTACTGGCCTGCCCGGGCTAACTCTAAAAGGTCCCTTTCCTGGTTCACTCTCCTGCCACAAACAAAACTCCTATCCCTATAGTTGGCTTTTACTTCTCTTGAATAACCTCTTGGTTGTTTGCAATGTGGGCTACAGGTTTCCTCAATTTGATGTCTCATAAATGGGAAAGTGCTTCTTTGTGCAAATTCACTTCATTTAGACAGCCTCCTGGCTGTAGGCAATATGGGTTACAGGTTTTCCCATTTGACTTCTAATATAGGGACATTTCACACTTTTTGCCTTTTTACATTTCGCCAATAAGGGGTATTAGTTAGGCATATATTTATCTGTCCTTGCCTCGCCCTCCAACTGTTACTCTGCTCTCGGGCTACCCATAGCTTATTCACAGAATCCAAAGAAGTTATGAAGCGCCTGGTGCCCTGTTCCTCTTCTGAGGTTCACTGGTTACTGTTGGCGGCTTCAGTAGTGTTCTCCGATGTTGCGCATTACAGCAGCACTTTGTTCCGTTCATTTCTATGGGATTGTTAAGCTGGGTGTTATAGGGAAATTTTATAAAGTTGATATGTGACTTAACATTAGGGCTAAGACGTCCACATAAGGCAGAATCCTCACTACTAAAGGATATCACATGAGATTGATGAACTCCCAAGGTGTGCAACTTATTTTGTCTAGATAACATTTCACATAAGGTTCCTTGGGTTTCCTCATGAGGTCCTTGGAAATTACAGAACATTCATCCTCACAATAAGAATACCACTTGGCTCCCAAAGGAGCCACCACTTCTCCCTGCCAGCCATCCCCTCTCATGTGATCCTTGTTAGGCAAGGTTTGTATTCAGTACCCTTTGGGACCACTACACACAACTAGGACTACAGGTGTAAGCAAACCAACCTTTGGTATAAGTCTGTACTACACAGTTTTGGTAGCGTAGCTGAGCAGCCAGGCTCATCTCATGAGGGGAATGTGAGCAGTAATGATGTTACACAGAGGTCTACAGTCACAAGTGTTCAAATAAACTCTTACACTCAAGGTTTCTTTGATAAATACTTATTATTTTTTTTTATCTGACAGTTATAAAACATTCATAAGAAGGAGGCAATATAATCACACACAAATATACTTCAATACTAATTGAGAATACTTTTCAAGAGGATTGAAAAGGCAAAGATTATTAGAACATGAAAGGTTAGAATTATTCTTAAACAGTGCAAATACTTTGAGTTCACCAGAAGAGTCAATTCAATTCAATAGGCTAGGCCAAAGTCAATGGGCTAAAGTCTTGGATAGGATAAAGCGGTTCTGGTAAGTAAACGGTAAAGTCTCTGCAAAAGTTCTCAGAAGTGGTTTGTAAAATGAAGAATCGTATGTTTGGTCACAAGCTGTTTAGGCCTGCGAGTTGCAAAAGTTTCAAGCACTTTCACCGCGTGAGGTAAGTCTTATTTCCACAGTAGCTTACAATGAAGAAAAAGATGCAGCTGGTGACTTCTGTTCCTGGCAGTTCCTGCAGATCTCACTGTTCCTGTGCCTCAGTCGTGGGGACAAGAGGGAGGACGTCGGGGGACTCCTGCACTGGGACTGGTATAAAAGCTGGCACTTGGCAAATCTTCATTGTGAGTAAGGACACAAACTGGTGTCCCTCTCCCTGGTTATACGGATTCCTGCAGCACTCTGAGGAAAATGCAACCAGCTCGGAGATTGGTATCCAGGTGGCTTACTGTCGAGTTGATTGGTCCCACCAACTCAAAGGAAGAAGTCGTCCTTGCAGAGGCTTCTCTGTCGAGGTGAACTTGGCGATTCGGACATGCAGCAGGGCTTTACCGGGCAAACCAACGGTCCAGGAGTTGCAGCAGCTGTACTCTTCAAGATAATCTTCGGTTCTTTCGTTCCAGTGGTTGACTCTGCCTTCCAAGCCAAGAGACTCGCCTTTTATTCAGTTCTCTCCCATTCATTCCTGCCTAGCTGTCACTCACCCAGTAGGGTGTCTGTCCTTGCCGGACAGTCAGCCAGCCAATCACCACAGAGTGCATTTGGGTCTCCTAAGAGACTAAGCACAGGGAGCTTGGGCACCTCCCTCACTTCCTGCCCACCCCAGACACTCGGTGTTAGGGAGAATTCTCTGTTTAGGCTGAATTTCCCTACCTAGTGAGTCCCCCAGCAGCTTTGCTGGATTTCTGGGGTTTCTTTTTTTCTCCTGCCAAGAGTGAGACTCTTTTACCCTCACTCTTGGACACATTGAAGTGTGTTTTCTTGGTTAAACCTTGTGTTGAATGGGCTATGGGGTCTTTTACTCCATAGGGCCTCATGTATTTTTGTGATGTGGGTTACACAGCACCCTCTGTGCCGTGACCCAGGGGTGTCCTAGGGACTCCCCAACATAGACTCCATACCCTGGGACTGACTACTGTCTCCCAGGGCATGTAAAGTCACCAAAGACTTTGCTAGTCTTGAATCCTGAACAGAACCAGTACAAACCATCATATTGTGGACGTACTGGCTGGGGCAATTCAATTGCCCCAGGGTCTGTTAGTCGAGGGGGCACGTCTCCGTCCCCCCCTGATCGAGTTTTGGCTGGTGGCAGTGGAAACTACTCTTTATATTCGACCGCAAATATTTCCCTATGGGATTTCCCATTGTTTTAGGCTAACACATTTAATTATTTATTTACGGTAGCCTTAAACATACCGCCGGTTTATATATTTATTATTATAACTCCGGTTGGGACTTTTTGCCAAAACTTGATTCTAAAATGGCGTTGGCGTTCGCCTCTGTAACTCTGACCCAAAGTGGAGCCCTTTGTTCCACTTTTGGCGGGCTTCTCCACAGAAGCCCTCCAAAGTGGTGCCACTCTGTCTGGGGTACTTAGGAGGGGTGGAGGGGGATTTAGGCACCCTGGACTGAGTTACCTTGGTAACTCAAGTCGCACTCCGTCCTGATTGGCCCAAGTGGTGAGCCGGCCGGCTCACCACTTAGCATGTTTGAGTGACAGCTAGGCTGGGTGAATGGGGGTTTGCTGCATAAAAGCAGGGCTTTGGGGACTGGAACTTCAGAAGTCGCCACAGGACCAAGAATCCGACGAGGGAAGAGCTGAGCCGACCTGCTTCGACGACACCACCCGGTGGAGCCCTGCTGAACCGTCTCACCACTTTTCCCGACGACCGAGGAGAACTCTTAACAGAGTGACTCCTTCCCTTGACTGGTGGGGACAACCAGTTTTTCGCCTTCTTTTCGCTTCTCGAGGTATCTCGTGGCCGCCTTGCCAGTGCCAAGCACCCCGGCAACCGGAACCCCACCACCTTTTACCCCAACCACGAAAGTCGGTACAACCCTTTAACCGGAGGACTCCGCGGCTGGTTTCTTCCCGGGCAGTGCAACGACCTTCTTCTTCTGCTCTTCAGCGAGAACTTCTTCTCCCCTGACCGACGTCGAGCCTTGCTGCCACTGCCTGGAAAAACTGCCACCGCTGGAGGATCCTTTCCACTTAAGGTACCGTGTTCCGCCTGGCTTCCCTTGCCACCGACTGTACGGGGTAGATTTAGCCCCCGGCTTTCGAACCTGGGAGTGCCTGGGACACCCTGGCTAAACTTTTTAAGCCACTCTAAACTCTTTCTAACTCTTTGCAAGACTTTGAATCCTTAACAACAGTGTGATCTTGGGCACATTTTCGCTCCGGCTACTCTAAGAGTGGGCCCTGCCTAGTGACTTTTGCTCACCTGTGACTTTGTGCTTCTTTGAGTCTATTGCAAGTGTTCTGGACCTTAGAGTGGTGTGTTTAACCCATTCCTGTTCTTTTTTACCCCTTTCTTGAACCTACTAGAGTGTCATCTAACGTTAAGCGCTCACCTCTGTTTTAATTATGTGGTGTTAACTTAGAGTTGTCTAGATAGGAGTAAGGGTTGGAACTGCTTTCATTATAACTGTGTTTGAAGTGTTTTTACTATATTTTGCTAGAGTGATTTCAACTTATGTGTGTTTTATAAATAAATAACTATATACTTTTGAAACCAAGCTCTGGTCAGTGTTTGCTTGTGCTATTGTGTCTGAGTACATATTGTGTATACTTTGCATACTGCCTGACTCTTCTTGAGGGAAGTCTGACTGCTCAGCCACAGCTACCAGGTAAATCTGGGTGGTGCGGACTGCTACCAAGTGGGTTTACTGCTATACCTGTAGTCTTAAATCTTTTGCAGTGTTCCCCAAGGGAACTGCACAGGTTTCTGCCTAACACTCGGGCACCAGAGGCGGTCTTCACTCCTGAAGCCCGCCAAAGGCGAATGAACAAAGGAGCCAAACCTGGTTTGGTGCGCAGAGAAAAACTCTAGAAGGACCGTTCCACAAAGAAATGGCGAAAAAAGAAGACTGGGACATGTTTTTACAGAGGGGGCTCAGACGCCATCTTGAAAAACATAGCTCACGTGATTTAACGCTACCGGTGTTCGCGTCCGTGAAAAATCATGGTAGTTTGTTGTAAAACTACTGCCACCAGCCATTCGGAGAGGAAGGGGTAGCATTTGACTGCTACATGGAGTGCTTAATTTGTGGGGGTGGTTGCAGGTGCCCAACACCGGCACTCTTTTTTTGGGCACCGGAACTCATGCGGGGCCAGCGCACGTGCCATTGCTTTATTTGTTCTTCCACTTCGCTTTGCTTCGATTATAAATCATTGGGATTTGTCATTCTGATCTCGATCTCTCTTGTGGTTGCAGGCCATGGCTGGCTGGGCATTGGGGGGGGGGGGGCGGGGGCAGCAATAGCAATGAACAACAAACTGTTACAAACAGCCAATAAAAACTACGATTCTGTTGTTACTATGCAGTATTTGATACATTGTGTATAGTAACACAGAATGTGCAGTTTTCATTGGCTGTTCTTCTGAGCCAGTGAAATTACATGGTGACGTGTTGTTGTTGCCACAGGAGGCAGCGAGGCGCAACTTCATTTCACAAGTTACTGTGAAGTGAAGGTGTCGAGGCATGGCGTCGCCGGTCCTGACTTGTGAGAGAGAGAGCCTGCCCTGCGTGGTGCGGCCTAGTTGCTTTCTGGGGCCCCCTCTGCCTGCTTTTTCATTTGGGCGGGTGCCAATGTGCGCACCGACCCCCCTCCTCCCTGAGGCCAAGTCCCAGCCGGCAAAGCAGGTAAGTCACTTGTTGTTGCGTACTGTGTAGCCTGAGCCTGTCACAGTCAAGTGATCAGGCAAGGAAGGTCGGGGCCCGGGCGGCGGCATGGTCCCCTGGTGGTGTCCTGACTGCCCAGGAGTCAGGACCCTACCAGGGGCCCGTCCGCGCACAGGCTTCTGTCTGTGTGACCTGTGTGCAGTGTGCTGCTGACTGCAGTCGGTGCCAGGCCCAGGCCAATTTCTGTGACCTGGAGCTGCCGGCTGCCGCAGACTGAGTCGGATGACTCTGCCGCGGGTGGCCGGGCCCGTGGATTGTGCCGAAAAGTATGTTTTTTACTTTTTTCTTTGAAAACCTGACCTTCCGTGGGGCCGGGGCCCCACCCCACAGAAGATAGGTTTAAAAGAAATAACTTATTTTGAGTGGCGGCTGTGGCCCATCACTTTCAAAGTGATGGGCCCCATCCGGCCAAATATGTTTTTTCTTTTAAAATCTTACCTTCCATGGGGCCGATGCGCTGCACACCTATTTTTGTCATCATCGGGCTCAGCATGACCGTGGCACTGGTGGCCCCACGGAAGGTAGCCTAAGTGATTGAGGCAAGGCAGGGCAAAGCCCAGGACCGGGCGGGGCACGGGCGGCAGCGTGGCCCCACTAGTGTCTGTCACAAAAGGAATGAATTGTCGTTTGCAACTTTGGCCACTTTTTCATTGGTGCCGAGCCCGACTCGAGACAATTGTATGCCCCACTCCGACCCTGGATAGCATTCATCTAAGCGAAACATGAACTGTGCATTTTTGCCTGGGCGTTTCCGTTCTTCCTTTTAATGTTACCGGCCTCATTAGTTCACAAACAAGCTTCAGCGAGGGGACCCGGAACGGTGCACGTATTAGGCCGAAACCGAACCGGCTGCACTTTGCGCGAAAAGCCCATGTAAAGACGAACTTCTGAAATGCCATTTCAGGTTTAAAGATACACACATGGAAACTAGACGGGGATAAAAATGGTGCACGTGCCCACTAATCTGTTGTCATAAATAAAAGCACTAGTTGAGTATTCGTGTATAATTCTCAACCGTATTTTGCTGTCATTGTTTTACATAATTCCAGCGCATGTTTTCTATCCTGATGTGTGGTTTATACACCAGATGTGGCCCCTTAACCTGGGTACAATACGCTCCGAGCATGTGCTCCGAATTAGAGCACATGCAATCCTCAGATAGGAATCCTCAGATAGGGAGGTGGGTGTCTGTTACACCCCGCAGTTTAGTGAAGTATGTCAAGAACATGTCGGAGGGAAGGACGTATCTAAATATGCATTCTCCTCTGGCTCCTGAATACTGGGTGACAAAACATATTTAGCTTTTTAATATTTGTGAAGGTGGAAAGAGGCCCTAAAGCAGAAGTAGCACAGGCTGTTGATTTCACAACAATGTCTTGCAGAAATGACTTTTTCCACGTTATACAACACCAAGCTCATGCTTGAAGGAAGGGTGAAGGGGGATGCATTTATGAGAGGTGATGACTGATAAGGGATTGAGAGTAAATTGATTACACAAAACACCTGGATGTGGTGATTGAAGAACGGTCTGAGGGAGGGGGCTATTCCTGGAGGTAACCGATTAACAATACTTGGTGTACTTTAACAGACTGTCAGATGGGGCAGAAGGGGTAGAGACAAATACAGTGCAACAGTGACTGAAACAGAATGCTTTTTTATTTTTTTGCATTTTTAAAGTGCTCACACAGCCCTGGGGCATCGAGGCGCAGTTACAGGAGGAGCATGTCTTAGTTGCGTATTTACTACTAGCCTGTGCCAGTAGTTGCTGCAGCGCCAAACATGTGACATGGAGCAGCAGCAGTGTGATGGGCTGCTGGTGGGCCGATCTAGGTAGGTCTAGCACTGAACTGACGCGGCCGGTGCGCCCACGCTCAGGGCGGCACCCCACCCGGCATTATGGGGCCAATATATTTTGGGCACTGGCATTTATTTTTTTACAAATTAAGCACTGGCTACATGAGTATCTGGACACAGGGGATACTAAGTAACCCCTCCAGCACTCTATTGTAAGATGGGGTTTGCTGGGTCTAGGAATTTGAAAAGACTAGTAAAGTCAATTTCACTTTACTTACTCTGGGAAACAGTAGTTTATCCCAGAGAAGAAACCTTGAGAAAGCCTGAAAAGGTTTCCCTGTGCCACTGCACTGAGGGTGCTGTGTGATGCAAATGAAATGATGATGCCTATGGAGTTGGTTTGACTCCCTAACCAAAAGAAACACAAGAGTAAAAGACATTTCAAAATACATGAGAGAGTGGGGAAAAGGGCCACACTCTCTCCAGGGAAAACAAATCAAGTCCTCAAAATCCAGCAAAGTTTGCTGGGGGTCTCTAAGGTGAAGGGAATTTGCGCATTTATGAGAATTCTCCCTAACACTCCTCCCACGTGATACTACCTGATGCTAACCCTGGGGGTGGTATCTGCCTTCCCATGGCCACATAGAACAGATCTTATGCTGGGGTTTTGTGAAGATGCTGCAGGATTATTCACGCTATCCTTCATTAAATGTTATATTGTCAAGTTCCTGGGCTCACTGACATGTTGATCCTAGAACAAGCCCTGAGACTGCCACTAGACCATCTGAAATTTTTGAAAGAGTTAAAAACCAATCTCCTTCACTAAGCCTTCCCCCTGTCAATGTTGTGCTTTTGGCTTGAATTGGTTTAGCCCATTTCAATGGATTGTATTCTCCCACAGAAACTTCATCTTGAGGGATCGTGCCCTTCAGTGCCAGCTGCTAGGAACATTTTGACAGGGGGCGATGTGCCGCTTGAATTTGTTCTCGACCTCTGCATGCCACTACTCTGGATGTGATACATATACATCAGTACAAACTCTATTGATTGTATAGGTGCCTTACAAATATCCAATAAATAAAATATACCTCGGTTCCTTTTTTGCGTGCGCTCCGCACACTGTTTCAGAACATGGTTCGACAAACCTTTTCTAAAAAGAAATGTTGATGCTAAGATGTCAGGGCCTAAACCATTGGGTTTGCGCTGCAGGGACTGCAGCTCGAAATGTTCGTCACAGAACCACACATCTGCAATATGGCACCTGTCAGCAAATGAATCGGAAGTCACTCTGGGAATACTCAACAAAGTTGGTGCTTAGGAGTTCTCTTTCAAAAAGGGCCTATGCCTGAGGATAAGGATGGAGAAGACCAGCATTGCACGAAAGTGAACAAGAAATCTTGCTCCCGAAGCAAATCTCACCACTCGTCCTCCCATAAAAAGAATGGGAAGTGCAAGCATAGGCACGATTACAATCCTTCAGAGGAAAGGGTTAAGTCGTACCCACCTAAGGGGGCCGCAGGGAAAGAGGGGGATGGACTTAAGCAGCAGATGCTACAAATCTTTGAGAAATCCACAGCAGGTACAGCTCAATCCTTGATGCCACAGGTACTGCCTCCAAGTTGGGTCTCACGCCTTCGAGCTTGACCTTGATAGACTCGAAGTCAGCCTCTTTGCACATGGCCCTTTTGGCATTGGCACAGACTGCCCCCATTGGGCCCACCCTGTCGATATTGACGATGGACCGAAGCAACGAGTTGGAGTCATGGTCAGGATTCTTTAAATCCAGGAGAACCATCTTCAACAGGGGAGGATCCTGTCCCTTTCCGGATGGACCCCATGGAGGGCGTAGATTTACAACACATGCCTGCCTGCCTTTTTATGGAAAAAGCAGATCTTTTGGACCTGGCCGCATCAAGATCCAGCAGGTGTCACCCAACATCTCAGCATTCTAGCCCACTCCTTGCATTCTTATGACTTGATGGACATCTTCGACAGTGGTCCACGGTCCGAGAGCCCTTCCTTTACAACAAAGCTGTTAGGAAAGATTTTCTTTTTGCACCTTTCCCTCCATAGATTTCTATGGAACCCCATTCTTTTTGCTTGTTTTTTAACCCTGTCCAGACTTTTGGAGGTCAGTAAAGCCTTCTTCTAATGGATTCCTTTCTCACACAGATTCTTCATCTGTGATATCCCATGCAGCTGTTCTTCGCAAACTGTTCAGTCGCACAGCTCTACGTCAGCTCCACCGATGCCTCTACATGCCCCATATCAGGCATGACGTCTCGGCCAGTATATAATGAGGTGCCGCGCCCTGTGACCTCTGTTCCTTTTTTTCTATGCACTCTGTTTGCTAATCTTGAACATGCTGGTCGAGCTTTGAGTTTATTCTCTGCGCTGTGCCTACTCCATCTAAGGAGCCATGTGCGGTTTGCGGCCGCCAGATGTCAGTCTTGGGCCCGCACCCGATTTGTCTCTACCGCTGGGCGAGGACCATAGCACCCAGGATTGCAGGTCGTGCCAGTCCATGCACCTGAATGCTCTTGGGGAAACAGCAGCGAAAATCCTCTCGCTCATCCACAAAGCGAAGTGTGAGGCTGTGCGATCTCTTTTAATGCCGCGCGGCAAGGACCGCCACTCCGAAGACAGGCCAGCTCTGCATAAGGAGAAGGAGAAGGAAATGGAAAAGAAGCAGCAGCAGTATTGGAAGAAGTCCTGCTCACTGAGTGAGTCATTGCCCCGACACTCCTCTTCTTCGAAAATGAAGTGCCACCACTCCATAGATTCTCCAGAGCGGCTGGCACAGGTATCTTTTCCTACCCAATCTTCCACCATGGAGGAATGGGAGAACATCCGACATTAAAATGCTAGACCTGTTTGCTAAGGTGCTAGCGGCTCCGGCCCTTCGCCTTTGACTCAGGCAAAAGCGCTGTCCACTCCAGGTGTGCTAAGTTAATTGGGCCTCACTTAATCTGTTAAGTCTGAGAGAACCAGCTGGGGGCCACTCCCGCATATCTACGGACTCTGGCCTGGTCCAGAAGAAGGCTGAGGTTTCTCCACTCTGACCGGCCCCGCTTTTGGGGGCGCTGAGGTCTCAGCGCCAGTTCTGACTTCGTTGTCAACACTGATCAATGTCGTTGGCACCGCAGCTCCACAGGAATATATTCCACTCCCTATGGATACTGTGAAGGCATCATGAATCAAGACACAGACAACAGATTCAAAGTTCAAATTAAAACGCTTTATTAAATCTAATGTCAGGATGGTAGATGGCCTAATTTGCCCTATGCTAATGTGGGATTTCCCCACCTGAACGAAAACATAGAAAATTCTGAGTGAAAGAGTTCAACTTAAGTCTGTCTGCGTGTGTCCAAAACCTGTTCTTTCCCTCACAACTATAGCTACCCAGTGTGTCGGGATGTCCATAATAATAAAGGATATGGTGTTCTTCCAGCTCCCACCTTTCTTTCAGCTCCCCTTGCCCAAGTGTAAAACAGTTAGACAAAAGTCTCAAGTTTACTTTTCGCAAGTTTAAGGCAATATACTTCCAAATAATCCTTGGAGTTCCCTTCCCCCAATTCCAAGCCAGCACAGCTCAAATGAAAAGGCTTTTGAGTCGTTGGTCTCAAGACAGCATGTACAGTACCCCAAGACTTCAACTCTGCCACTTCACAAAGTTCAACACAACTTGAGGTCAACCTGGCCCTCTTGCTGGCTTGTCCCACCAGTTCATCTAGTGTCTCTCCTTGGTTTGTTTCACAATGTCTTTGGGTTTTCGGCATTCAGAGCTCACTGGTCTAGGCACAGTTGACAGACCACATGGTCCACCCATCACAGGTCTCGCAACCAGGATCCCTATGCTCTTCAGCCCACACAAGTACTTCTATACCGCCCCCTGTGTACCAGGTCACATTCACTTAGTTCCTCTTTGTCGGCCTCTTGTCTTTATGTAGTTTTACACTTCTCTAGCTTTTCCTTCTTAGCCTTTTTGCTCTGCCATACTGTGTCATACACCTCTTGCCAGTCTTTGACCATGCTGCACTGCATTTACTCATAAACGTTTGCTTTGTGGTGGTTTTGTGCACCACCCACATTTCTATGGCACTCTTTCACACTTGCGCTCTTTTCCATAGTTTTCTTTCACATGGGCACTTTGGTTGTCAACTGCTACTTGCTTTGCCCATAAAGTTCTATTCCATTCAGTATTTAATATGCTTATCTTCATGGTTTAATTCAATTCGGTGTTCAATATGCATTCAATATGTTTAATTTCAAGTTTCCATTCAGTTCAGTATTCAAAATGCATTTGCTGTGTTTAATTTCAAGGAACGTTACTTATATGCAGTCCGCTAGGAGCGCCCAGTGCTAGAGTGCCTCTCTCCGACACTCACCGGCTCTGCGCAACCCCGTCAGGCGGCTCTCGCTGCTTCTCCTCTGCCTCTGGAGCCAGCTGGCCAACCTTTGCGAGCCCTGCTCACCTGCCGGTTGTTGTCTTCTGCACACCGGCAATTCTCTACGGACGCGGACGGCATCCTTTCTTTTCCTTGTTCACTGGCAGCTCCTGCTGCTTTCTCTTTAACGTTGAGGCTCCCACATCTGTGGCAATTACATGGCCCACTTGTCTTGTGCCCCACAAGTTTTCTGGGATATCGGCCAGCATCCTGGCTCCTCTGGTCCCACCACGGCTGCCTTCTTGTCAAAAGGGTCCCCTGCTGTTCTCTCTCACAAAGGCCTTTGTTGCTCCCTCTGCTGTTCTCTGGCTTGCTTTTTATACACCTGCAACCACTTAACAGGTTGCTGGTGTAGATTCCCAATTGGGCTTGCCTGACCATCATTAAAAGGACATGCCTGGCCCTCACAGTACTCTACAGTCATCTTCCTCGTCCCAGTCCTAGAATGGTGAAATGGTTTAGTGTTCATTACTCTTAGTCGCGTCTTCCAGTACTGTCGGATGTCAAATGTGGGGAAATGAGGGGGGAGAGCTCATAATCGCCTATAAATTCTGGCGGAGGAGGTTGGTCTTCAATAGGGAAATGGGGATACCATGTCTCACCTGTGGGCACTCCAATCCCCAAGGACCCTCCATCCAGGTGATTCTCCCTCGCTTCTCCACCCCCAGGGTCGGGATCCAAGAGTGATGACCTTCTCCAGGCCACCTGAACAGAGGATACAAGGGGAGTATGAGTGAGAATACCCTAAGGTTTCTCACAACCTTCATGTCTAGTATGTATGAGCTCTGTGATGTGGAGGGTGACGAGGTTCCATTTGGGTTTGCACTCCAGGGTTCTAGGGAGGTGAGAGATTTCCCGGAGTAGTTCTACAGGGAAGGTGAAGTTATACTGGCACTGGTCGAAGACCTGCATATCACCAGAGGCCTTGGTACCTCCCCAGAGATTAACTTTCTGCCAGCTCCCTCACCAGAAAACCATTAAGCCATTTTTCAGCGATTGATGGCTAAGGTGACAAGTACTCTAGGGCTTTCCACTCGTCCAGGTCCAAGGTTCAGTTTGAACTGTGCGGTATCTTGGACAGTGCCTCCAAGAAGGAGACGTTCCTTCCCTGTGGCAGTAGACACCCCCGTGCTGGAAGTGTGTGAGAAACCTGCCTCTGTTCTGGCAGTGGACGGGAAATGGCAAAGAAGCACCGTCCTGCTCCATTCGACTCAGTGTTCTCTCCTCTCATGTCTCACTGGAGAATTTGGTGGTTCAGGCTGCGACGGCTAGCCTGAGGACCTCCACCTACCCTTCCACTGGACAGGGAAAGTAAGAGGTTTGACACCTGGGGTAAGAGGGAGTTTTCTTTTTTTGTATTTTTTGTATTTTTATTATTTAATGTGCTTTTGGTTACAAAAATAAAACCTTAAGCGCACACATTAAAATACAAGATCATTTACAATCCTTATCAACAATAGCGCATTTAAAATATCAACTGTAAAACTTCACATATTTGCATATTTGATATCCTTAAATAGAGGCAAAGACAATGTATTCAAATTTCATCCACAATTCATCATTAAAATTTAAAAATTCAGTTAATATCCTACATAAAACCCGTCCAGCCCAATTGATTAGTCTACAACTCTCAACAACTGAGATTTTTCAGGTTGCCTCGTTTTAATAACCCAGGAGAAGTTGTTTTCATCAAGCAGTCTTACCCTGCGTTCCGTGAACGCCTCTTGCACCATGGCAAAGTACTCCTCCGGCCTTTGGTTGACTGTTGCCAATGCGGCTGAACGCTTCCCTGAAGGAGGGATGAGGGACAGCTTTCTTTCCATAGTTACTGATGGCATGGAGGCTGCCTGTCAGATGTTGTAATCGGGGCTGGACATTTTGTGGGCAGATCCATGGCCACAAGCACTGTTGTCAGACACCACTGTTGGCTGAAGGCGTCTGGATTTGTGGCTGATGTTAAGGCCAAGCTGTTGGACATGCATTTCGATGGCCAAAATCGTTTTGGAGCTAATGCTGATGATGCCCTCCAGAAGGTCCAGTCATCAAAGGCAACGGCTAAGTCCTTGGGGATGGCCCCAGGGTGCAAAACCTCAGTGACCGGCTATGCCAATTAAAACTAGTGTGTGTAGGCTTTTCCCTGTTGAACCCAGAATGGTCCGGTACCTTGGGCCTTCAGGGTATCCAACAGGGGAAGTGTCTCCCATTCCTGCAGCACCCTCCAGACCACGACCCTCAGTCCACCCCCTTGTCTCCAGACCCCATCCTCATGGAGGAAGTCTGTCACCTGTCAAAGAGCATGATCGAGCTGGTACCGCACTTGGAACGATTCGTGGCGTTTGGTACTTTTCTCCTCGGGCCAAAGATGGACGGAGGCTTGAGTCCCATTATGGATCTGTGGATGCTCAACTTGTTTCTGTGCAAGGACAAGTTTAAGATGGTTACTCTTGCCTTGATCCTGCAATCTCTCGACCTGCAGGACGTGTCAGCATTCTTAGACCTTCAAGTTGCCTACTTCCATGTGCCCATTCATCGAAAGCACAGGAAGTACCAGAGGTTTGTGATTGGATCAACATCACTACCAGTTGCTAGCAGTGTTTGTTGCTAGTTCATCAGGAGGGAGGGCTTTAATTTCTTTCTCTACCTGGACGTCTGGTACATTCAAGCGCACACCCCAGATCTAGCATCAGAGTATCTACTCTGCTTGTGCACTCTGTAGCATGCTTGCGCTTTTCCCCGAACTTCCATGAAGTCTCAGGTTTCCTCATCCCAGTCTGTACGGTTTATTGGCGCAGTCTTGGAAACTCACCTGGGCAGGGCATTCCTGCCCGAGGACCAGAATGTCTGTGCCCTCCAATGCCAGAACCAAGTCCCGGCCTCAGCTTTTCTGCAGTTACTTGGCTTCATGGCCCCCTGCATCCTTGTGGTTCCGAAGGTGATGCCGTGTATGTCAACTCGGGCCGCAGGTGACAGTGGTCACTGATGCATTTCGGACAGGTTGGGGTGCTAACCTGACAGTCGGAACTGACAGTGAGCTGTGATGATTCCTACGGATCCCTCTCTGAAACCCTACCTAAAGTATCCTCCCAGATGGCATGGGAAAGAAGGATGCTTCCTTATCCTGACCTTGGGGTAGGGCACTGCGGAAGGTTCATCCAGGAAGAGAAAAGGGTTAGGAGAGTGAAGACTATCTATGGGATGAGGCCCAGTATTTAATATCTTTTCTAGAGGCCGTCCAACCAATACCACAATATGCAATGGCTTGTTGCCATCATAATTCTATTGTTCCACAAGTAGACCATCTGAGGGGGAACACATGCTGGCATGAACCTCCTGTTATAACCCAAGAAATGCATGTGGTTATAAATCCCCCAGTTACCAAAAGCCTAATTAGAGGAAGTTGTATAATAATGGAAGTAGTAAGAGCAAAGACCCATATTCCTCTTCTCAAAGCTGCCTTATGACTGGCTCTTGTAATATCCCTTTGTTAAATGTTGTAGAATGATGAATTCAAATTGAAAATGTGAAAAGAGTAAAGGAAGCAAACTTTCATTCGGGACTTCAAGTCTCATAATTCCCTTGGTACAGGGACGAGGAAGAGGGATACAGAGGAACAAAGCTGTGTAAGTGAGCAGCTAATTAACAAGAATGACCTACACCTGAGAGGCATAAAAGGTCCCCTCAGATACAAGTAGTAGAGAAGAGGCAGAAGAAGTGTGGGCTGTGTATGCTCTGGGAGATGAGAAACTGGAAGATGCCGGGACCGCTGTGGGTCCTTGAGATGGTCTGTGCCTCTATCATCCTAAACTGCAGAGGCCACACCGTGGGAAGCGTGTGGAAGAAACGCTTACCCAGGAAGACTATGTTGTGCAGAGCTTTTACAGCGGGAAGCAGGCATAGGGTGAGCATTCGAAATGTCTCTGGTGGCAGGGTTGCACCGAAGAGACTCGGGAGTCAAGAGTGACTCCAAATCAACGTGGCAGAGACAGCGGTGACTGAAAAGAGAAGGTGCGCTTGGTTGGGGGAAGCCACGGTTTCAGCAGTACTGCCAGCGCATAGAGGAGCGCCTGGAAGCAGCTTACCCGGTGAATCTGTGAATCTAGTGGCTTCGGGGCTCTTCGGTGCAGGTCACGTGGTCAGCGCAGGCGGTATCACTTGCAAGTGACTGAAAGGCAGGAGAAACAACGTTACGAGTGCCAAACTGTTAACATACAAAAGCAGGCTAATAAGCATCACAAATACCAAACATTTGCAATCTTACAAAGGCAGGCTAATAGGTTTTGCAAATACCGAAACATTGCAGCTTTCAAAGGCAAGCTAAAACATTCTAGGAATACCGAACTGTGTCAGGCTTGCAAAAGTGGCTGATATTCAACCCTACGAGGTCCAGGAATGAAAATGATAATTTGGGGAAACACCTACAACCGACCGGCAGGTCGTACTAGAAACCCAGGCATGCCACCAATACACATGCCAAGAGACCTTGAGAAACTGGCAAAATCAGTCCAATAAAGTTTGCGAAATACAAGAGGGGAATGGTGAGAAGCCCCACGGTTGTAAAGGTTGTCATTCAGTTTCGGGTATACCTGTCGTCATTGTGGTTGATGTAGAGTCACTTTGCTACAGCCAAAATAGAAGCAGGAAGAGACTTGATCCTGAACATTATTTTCAGTATTGATTCAAAGGGGAAGAAAGGTGGCAGACAGGCTGCCCTTCTGGAGGTGGTGATCCTGAGGGAGATGAACATAGTTTGTGCTGAGGTCCTGATCAGTATGAATGCTCTATTCCCTGAAAGTTGTTGACATGTGTATGCCAAAGAAGGCCTTTGAAGTTGTTACTATTGAAGCACTTTTTTGTTTTAGGGTTCTGACACAGTAGACTGGCAGGCGACTAGACCCATAGGGGAAAAAGGTGATTGCCTGGAAGAAACCTGGTGAATGGTTATGCCAGGTAGTAGGAGCAAGTGATGGAGAGATTTACTATTGGAAAGCAACATAATAAATTGTTGTGTGGAAGACTTGTGAAAGCTAAGTAAGAAAAAGCTACAATTCATCCTGCAGTTATTCTTGAAGCAGACCATTCTGACCAAACCTCTTATTGTTGCCAAAGATGTGAAAGAGTTCTCATTCCAGGAGGTGTGAGAATTTCTGACTTTTTCTTTTCAGGATACTTTGGGGGAGTTCTTATTCCATGAGGAGTGAGAGCTTTTGACTTTGACAAGTTACCATCGTTGAAACAGAACGTTGTGTTAAAATCGGACTTCCCTGGTTTCCTGTTGAACTGTGGAAAAACCTAGTTTGGATCTGGGGAAGGGGAGTTTGCCCAGTCCATGGCAAAAGAGAATACTGAGAACCAGGTTAAATATTGTATACATTTGATGAATTGAGTTGCAATATGAAACCTTTTGTGTTGATTATTGTATACGTGTGAGGGCTAAAGATCCATTGAGTGTGCCCTTTTAGTTTACTATAGGCAGCGAAATCCACGTTAGGGTAGGGATAGTGGTGTTAATTCAACCTGTTTTATTTAATAAAAAGGCTGAATTTAAGAACTCTTTAAAAAGTTGTCTGCCTCACATTTCTGACCCCTTACAGAGCGCACTGTGGCCCTCCTCGGATTCTTGCGAACACATCAATTTCATGGCGGTGGGCGAAATCAGGCTGGGCCTGGATGCCCTTCTTCCCTCTCTGAAAGGCATGACTGTGCTGGTCCTGACGGACAACACAGTAGCCATGCACTACATCGACAAACAAGGTGGTGTTGGGTCATTGATGCTATGCAAGAGAAGCAATGCAACTGTGGTTCTGGGCTCTAGATAATGGCATCTTTCTGACGGTGGCCCATCTGGCCAGAAAAGAGATGAGACAGTTGATACCTTGAACAGAAAGTCTTCAGCCTCCCACACGCTGCCACAACAAACATTGTGGGGTTGTTGCCTCTGTGCAGCGAACCAAAGCAACTGTGGTTCTGAACTCTGGGGAAAGGTGGGGTCTTTGGTTGCATCCCATCTTGCTGGGACAGCCCATGTCATAATGGGTCCTCTGAGCAGTCAGGCTTCCGCTTTCCACAAATAGGGCCTCTGCCAGAAAGTTTTGGAAGAGATCTTCTCCTTTTGGCTAACTCAATTATTTGTATTATTATGCCATTTATTGAGCGTGGACCTAGCTTCAAGAAGCAACTAAGCACTTTACAGAGGTATACAACAATACAGATACATTACTCAGCGCTTTACAGAGGTATGCAACTGTACAGAGGCGTAACAGAGCGCTTTTCAGAGGTAACAGAACAGATATTCATATTGTAACTGTATTTACCTATGCGCTGTATCTGTAACCAAATCATTTGCAAGCACCCAGATGCCTGACGGCCCGGTGCGCTTTATAAATAAATAAAGAGTACAATATACAGCGTGGGTGGGATACAGAGGGGTACGGAGGACGGGTACAGATGTGGTGGGGAGGAGAGGGGTGGGGTAGATCTCTTCACTTCTAGTGCTCCAGGCAAGAGGTGTCTGGGGGACGCACTCACGATCAAATGGACCACTGATGACTGTCATTCCTCTGGTTGTCAGGAGATTGCACCTGTTTGGAACCACATTTCTGATGCTTGTGAATCTGCTTAGAATCACATGCTGTGCATATAGTCCGACATCTAGTGGAAATCAGAGTATGGCATCTTTCTTTCAAAGATCGAAAGGGGACATTGACATGGGCGGAACTCTTAACGCTATCCCCAGCGTGATGTGTAGTGTACCCAAAATCCCTCACGCGTCGAGGTCCCTCAGATTGTTTTTTCCGCCAACCTAGTTGGTCGCCTGCACGGAGCTCGCAAGAGTTTTATTTTGCTAACTTTATCCCCACTACCTACGGTCGTCTAAACTGCCGACTAATCTTCTCAATGACTGCTTCGTGGATTTCCTGCTGCATATTTATTCATTTTATTTATTTGCATTTTTAAAGCGCTTACACAGCCTGGGGGCATCGAGGCGCTGTTACAGAATTGTTTTTTGTTGTTGTCTTAGTTGCATATATATAATGCGCTTAAATACCCAGAGGTTTCTAAGCGCGGACCCGGGGATCGAACCTGTGTTGCTTCGTGTCGTCTTGCTTCCAAGGCTAGCACGTTGCTACTGAGCTATCCTCCCTGCTACCGATAACATCTGTGACTGCTCGGCGACTGTCGACCACGTGGCCTCGGCCCTCTGGCCAGGCCCTTGCAGTAGGGAGAGTGGGGCCATATGTTTTATTCATCTTTAAGAATGTATTTCCTTTACCCCTCTTATTCTCTTCTTGGTCTGGCTGCCGCTACCCTCTGCTATGGAGAGGACGCCCTTTAAATGTTGGCTGTTGTGTAACGGCAAGTTTCCTTGGAAGGACACCCATCGCTGTTGCAATCAGTGTCTTCCTCAAGACCACGACGAGCACTCCTGCAAGGCCTGTAAGCTCTTTCGACCTAAAACTTTGAAAGACAGGCAGACGAAACGGTGCGCGGCCTACGCTATGCAGGCTGAAAGCATTTCCCCCGTTGGCGCTGTTGCTTCAGACGACAAGGAATCCGTCGGCAGACATGGCTCTGAATTTGAAGCCATCGACCTTTCAGCAGAGCCTGCAGGCTCCCAAATGCCCAGCCCAACAGACAGGCCACCGGCTCTGTTATGGGGAGATCACACCCTGGCAACAAGGGCACCCACACACCACGGGTACAAAACACACAACCCCTAAGGCCTCTTCGACGAAACCGTTTAAGAAGTGCACAAAGCCTACAGGGCCAACAAAAATTTCGATGGCACCTACCGAAACTCGCCGTTCGGCACCCTCCACGCAACCGCTTTCGCAGCATGCGACTGGGCATCCATCTGGAACGGGCATTCACCCTAAAAAACATACCGTCGTCGACAGACACGTCCAAGGGCGCACAAGCACCTAAGGCCTCAGTGGATTCATCTACCACAAATACGCCTTCAGGCGCGTCAAGACCTTCGATACAACCACTGGAAATTCACGAAAGCCTTGCAGCTATCATTTCGGCAGCCACAGAGCAGGGGCACTGCCTCTCGTCGAGAGGAGTATTCTGAAGCCCCCAGCCTATTTCTAAGGCCTTATTGGAAACATCTTCCCCTCCTGAGCAACCGTTTCCACTTCCAGATCCTTCTGCCTCTTCCCTATGGATTAGGGAGAGGTTTGAGCAATACATGGACAAAATGGCCCAGTTTGACTTTTCAGACAGGTCCATTACACCAAAAAGACCCTGGGAAGGGGACTCCTGCCCCCTTCTTTACAAACTGAAGAAATTACCTATCTCTGAACAAGGACACCAGGAAGATATCTGGGGTGTCCCAGAGGACCCAACACAGGAGGATACTTATGAAGACCTTAATCCTTTTGCACAAGACACGGCTGATCAAGACCCAGACTGGGATTGGGATCAGATGGAGGAACAGGGCCCTCCGCTATCACCAAGGCATAACCTTGATGTGGACGTCATCTGCTTAGATCCCCCCTTTTCTGCTCCACAGAGGGATTCGTCACCTGTTGACGACCAGACGTTTTTGAGTTCTATTTTAAAAAGAGCAGCCGATCATTTCCAAATTGCAACACATGCAGCAGCTCCAGACTCAGTGGAGGATATTCTCAAGGAGAAGGCCCCGACTAGTCAAGCCATCACCCTACTAAACTCTATAAAGAGACGCCTAGCCCCTTCCTTTCTGTTCCTGTCTTTCACACGGGCGGTCAATTATTCCGCCCATCACCTACCAACCCAGTCTACATAAGGGGTCGTCATGCTACACCAGATTCCTTGGTGGTCGCTTGATTTGATTTTGATATATTTTTTTTCATTTGCTACGTACACATAACAGAATAAATCGTATAGAGGCGTAGATGTAACCATCATTAATATGAAGCATGATCTAGATCCGAAAAAAGTGAGGCAACCTAGAACGAAAAGAGAGACACACCAGCGGGCCTATCCAAACAGAAAGGTCTTCAAAGCCCCCTGAAATTGAGGCAATGATTTAAGAGTCCTTATTCCTAATGGGAGCGAATTCCATAGTTTCGCACCCATGACAGCAAATGTTCTGTCACCCCTTGAGGTATACACAGAACGGGGGATGACCAGAAGATGCCGATCACTAGATCGTAAGAATCTTAAAGACTGATACGGTTGAATCAGATCTCTTGGGTATACTGGGACAAGACCATTGATGCACTTGAAAATAAGACAACCCACCTTAAATCTAACCCTGTCTTTTACTGCCAACCAATTTAAGGCACGCTGCGATGGCGAGACACGTGCAGTTCTGCCTAGGCCAAAAATAGTTCTTACTGCTGCATTCTGAGCTTTTTGAAGTCTTTGCATTTGTTTAAGCGGGATGCCGAGCAGCTGGCTGTTACAGTAGTCCAAGTGTACGTTGGTTAGGACGCCAACCACCACAGTATGATCCTCCCTGGGGATGTAAGGTAACACCCGTGAAAGGAGCCTCAAGACATAGTGCACCGCCGGAACCTTTGCTCCAACTTGAGCTTCGCTGCCCAGAACGTCCTGCCAAATGCAGCCTAAATTCTTGACCTTTGAGCTGAATTTCATTTTCGTCCCCAGCAATGTTGGAGTGGGCAGTCTCTTGGCCGCTAATGCAAGATGTTTTTTGTCCAAATAAAATCAGCTCTGTTTTGACTGCATTCAATTGGAGTTGATTGTTGGACATCCAACTACTCGCCTCATCCAAACACTGCGCCAATCTACTAAATGCGTCATCAAAATTGACAATCTAGTAAAGATCTGGGTGTCATCTGCGTAGGAATGAAAATTCATTCTGTGACACCTCAAGATCTCTAACAGAGGACAGGTATATAAATTAAACAATAGTGGTGAGAGTGATGAACCCTGTTGCACACCACAGAACAATCGAATGGCATCCGACAGAAAGCCATCCAACCTCACTTGCTGTTAACGATCGGTCAGAAATGATCTGAACCAATGTATAGCATGTTCTGAAACCCTTCCAACCTCCTGTAATCGACCCAAGAGTAACATGATTAACCGTGTCAAAGTCCGCAGACAGGTCCAGCATCACCAGAAGGGAAAGTTCACCCTGGTCCGCAGCTCCTAACAGGTCATCTTGTATGGCCAAAAGGGCCATTTCTATTCCAAAACTGGGTCTAAAGCCAGATTGGAATTTATCCAGTAGCATTTCTCGCTCTACAAAATCCTGCAACTCGGAAGAGGGTGTGAGTTCCACTGTCTTTGTCGGAAGCCCCTCTCCGGACAAAGACTGTAAAATGCTTTATGCCCTGGCTAAACGGGTCACCGCCTCTGCGGCCTACTCCACAAGGATCACTAATAATACCACTCTCCTGGCAAGGATACAGTGATATCCAGTGGGGCCTAGTTCACAAATGTCTCCAAGATATTCCAGAGCCCACCCGATCACACCTGCTGGCCGTCGTGGCTGAAGGCAGACAAGTCACCCATGACATATTGAAGAACACGCTGCACTCTGCTGAGACTGCTGGATGCAGCGTAGCCCAGGGGACCTTACTTAAGACACACCTGGTTAAAGAACTCTGGCTTCAAACCCAAAACGCAGGCCTCTCTGATCAACAAGCCAGTGGAGGACTCCAACCTTTTTGGGAAGGCTGTTGATGACTTTCTGGAGACGGCAAAGAAAGAACACGAAACACTCAAGTCGCTTAGCCAGATCATGGCTAAACCCTTCCACCAACGTGGAGGCTCTAACTCTCACTGGTCCTTTCGTGGCCAATCTTTTTCCCGCTCTCCCAAGGAAAATACGGCTCAAGGAATACCCCCTGATCCTCCGGCCAAGGCTCATCTAGTAGCCACCAATACCAACAAAGAGGCCCTCGTAGAGGCAGGAACTCAACTCTACTCCTGGTGTCCCCTCCCACGCTTCCCTGGTCGGGGGTCGCTTGTCATCATTCATCCATACCTGGGAGGGGGATCACATCAGACCAGTGGGTACTAAAGGCTGTTGCCCACGGCTACTGTATCGATTTTCTCCGGCCACCTCGATACCACCCACCGAGAAGCAGACGCCCGTCTCCAGAACACCTGCGCATCCTGGTAAAAGGAGTTCAGGTCCTGCTTGAAAAGGCCACCATAGAAGTCGTCCCCATTCTCCAAGTAAACAAGGGTATTTATTCAGTGTACTTCCTTGTAGCCAAAAAGGATCTCGCCTCTCACCATGCGCCCGGCGAACAAGTATGTCAAACCTCAAAGATTCAGGATGACAACACTGCAAGAGGTAATCCTACTGCTGCAGCAGTGGGATTACATGGCCACATTGGACATGAAAGATGCATACTTTCATATTTCAAAGCTTCCAGCACATAGAAAGTACCTGAGGTTCATAATAGAGGACACCCACGATCAGTTCAAGGTTCTCCCCTTCGACAGTGCGTCAGCACCACGGGTATTCATGAAGTTACTGGCGGTAGTAGCTGCTCACCTGCGCAGGCAGTCCATCCCAGTCTATCCTTACCTCGACTGGCTCATAACAAGAGATTTGTACGGAACATGCCAAACAAATACCCAGAAGACGGTAGATCTCTTCAACCTAGGCTTCTCTATCAACGAGAACAAATCCAGTCTAGACCCCAATCAAGTCAAACAGTTTCTGGGGGCTCTAATCCGGACCAAAAATGGCCTCTTCTTTCCTTCTGTTCCGATATCCCTCACTATGTAGCCAGGCAGCTGGTGACCGTACCCAAAGCCATACGACTGTTAGGGATGATGGCTTCCTGCTTCTACCTAGTTCCCCACACTGCGCATGCGCCCCATGCAAGAGTGGCTCTCGAGCCAATGGAGTCAAGGCAGCGGCCAGTGGGACGATCTAGTGGTTGTCTCGGCAGCCATCGTTCAGTCTCTGCAGAGGTGGTAAAGGGGAAACCTATTGCAAGGGAAAACCTTCACCACTCACCCAGTAGAAGCCACTATTGCCACAGAAGCCTCTCTGACGGGGTGGGGGCTCACCTCCTGCAACAGACGGCGCACAGCGTGTGGTCCCCATCAATAGCATTCAATCACATCAACCTATTGGAACTGCTAGCAGTGTTCAAGGCCCTTATGGCCTTCCAGACACACCTCCAGAGGAAGACAGTTCTAGTCTTCACGGTCAGATCTACGGCCATGTATTATTTAAACAAGGGGGCACTCGCTCTCTAGGGTTGTCCAAACTGTCCCAGAACCTATGGAAGTGGGCTCTCAAACACAAAATGTTCTTCCTTTCTCAACATGTTCCAGGGGAACTCAATCTTCTGGCAGATGTACTCAGCAGAGACTACCCCCTACCCGTAGAGCACGAGTGGCAGCTACAGGAGAACATTGTACTCAACGTCTTCGCAGAATGGGCCTTCCCATAGATTGACTCATTCGCCACGCGGGAGAATGCCCAGATTATGCCTCCAGGTACCCTCAAATCGCTCAAAGAGGAATGATCTTTGGATAACATTGTACCAGGAAATTTGTCTACGCTCCCCACCAAAGACCAACCACCACCACCACCAACCCCCCCCACGATTCCCTTGCTTTACAGAATAGTGCACACGAGCCAGTTAGGATGATTCTCGTGGCCCAGCCGGTCTTGGTTCTCCCATCTCTTGGCAATATCAGTCTATATCAGTCTGTCCTCCCAGGAAGCTGCCGTGCCCGTACAAAACACTGTCTCAAGACCAGGGGGAAACACTACATCCAAACCCTCAAACTCTGAATTTAGCAGCCTGGCTTCTGAGGTCATACAGTTCGGACACCTCCAGCTCCCTCAAAGGTGCATGGACATACTCAGAGAGGCACGGAAACCTAATACCAGGCATTGCTACTCCAGCAAACTGAAGCGCTTTATCATTTGGTGTAATGGCAAGGGCATCAATCCTATTGAATGCTCACCTAAAGATCTCATCCTTTACCTAACTTACCTGTTAGATCCAGTACTGGTTTTCAGTTCTCTTAAAGTCTACTTAGCCACGCTTTCGACGTACACCACGTCCCAGAGCAAGGTTTCATGGTGGAAAATTCCTCTAATTATAGTCTTTATGGGAGGGGTAAAGAGACTTCATCCCCCTATTTTCAACCCAGCTCCCGGGTGGAACCTTAATGTTGTTCTTACCGGACTAATGGGGCATCCCTTTGAACCAATGCACAAGGCTAGCCTTAAAGCACTCACCTACAAGACTGCCTTCCTGGTGGTTATCACCTCTATAAGGAGTTAATGAACTGTAGGCCCTTTCAGTTCAGGACCCATTTGTCACGATTTACAAAGACAAGGTGGTTTTGCGCACACACTCTCGCTTTGCGGCCCAATTTATCTCAAAGTTCCATGTAAACCAGTCCATATAACTACCCACCTTTTTCCAGAACCCCACTAACGTGGCGGAAAGAAGCCTCCACACACTGGATGTAAGGAGAGCGGTCATCTACTACCAGGAAAAGACAAAGCCACTAAGAAAAACAAACCAGTTCTTCGTTTCAGTGGCAGCTGGTAGAGAAGGGGACCCTGTCTCTAAATCGGCTATCTCCAAGTGGATCATAAACTGTATCACACTGTGTTGCACTCTTACCAAGAGAGATCTACCCTTCGTGCCTAGCGTGCACTCTACTCGGGGCACAGGAGCTACCATAGCATTCATTGCAAATGTTCCTCTTGACTCCATTTGCAAAGCAGCAACCTGGAGTTCTGTATACACCTTTACAAAACACTACTGCCTAGATACACACTCTAGGTCTGATTCTCAGGTGGGACAAACAGTGCTAAGACATCTCTTTGCTACTGTTCCTTCACACACCCAACCACCATCTCTGGGTACTGCTTGCTAGTCTATGCACAGCATGTGATTCTAAGCTGATTCACAAGCATCAGAAGGCCTACATTACTCACCATAACAGCATTTCTGATGATTGTATCTTCTTAGATGCACATTAGCCCACCTTTCCTCCCCTCATGGAGTAGAAGGAACATAGACCTCTTACACCTTCTCTCTTCTGTACTCGCTCATGGCAGAACAAATACAATCAGAGGGAACTCGACGTGTGAGGGATTTTGGGTACACTACACGTCCCGTTAAGGATAGTGTTACAGACACAACCATATTGACGGCCCCTTTCAATCTTCGAAAGAAAGATGCAATACTCTGCGATTTCCACTAGTTGTCAGACTATATGCACAGCATGTGAATCTAAGCAGAAACAATCAGAAATGCTAATACGGTGAGAAATGCATGTTTTATCGTGTCCTCCTTAGCGCTTTCTGAGGAGAGTCAACTTGCTCTTCCAATCGGAGTGGTGGGTTCTCCAACTGAACCTCAGCAGCCTGAGCCTTCATGATTAGTTACTGAGAGGCTGAGATAGGAGTCGGACTTGTTGAACAATGTCATTGATGTCCTGCTTTTCCGCTGTGAGATGCACAACAACGTCTATCTTTGCTTGCATGTGGCATACATTTTCTGCTTGGTGCAGATGGAGGGATTTGGACCCTTTATCCTGTCCATTGTCCCCAGTTGTGGAATTTCTGCTGTCCTTGGCCCAAGAGTGTTTGCGGTGGGCACTGTAAAAAGGGTACCTCGCTGCTATTAGTTTTCAGGGGATTCCTGGGGCAGGGCTTGTTCTTCTGTCATGCAGTTATATTGGGGTTTGTATAACCAGTTTGTGGTACCAGCGTGGGATTTTAATTTGGTTTTGACATTCCTTATTGGAGCTCATGTGAGCCCCTCTCTTCCTATATGAGTGAGAATGCCCCAGGCATTTAATCCTATTTGATTTTCTCCAAGGAGAGGGTAACTCTGAAAGTGGGACCTGGTCTTTTTCCAAAGTGGTCTCCGGTTTTCATCTTTCTCATAAGATACATCTTCCTTTGTTTTTTCCTCCGCCGCATCCTTCTAAAGCAGAGGAGCGATTCCATCGGCTGGTTCCAGTGTGGGCCCTCGGCTACTTCGTTTCTCGGATGAAAGAGGCCTGGAAAGATGACCAGCTTTTCCTTGGTTGTGTGGGGTTCATGCTGCTTGCAGGTCTGTGACCAAATACATCCTGTCAAGGTGCTTCATCCTCAGCATCTCGGAATGCTATAATCTGGCTGGGAAAGATGTGTCTGAGGGCCCCAGAGCTCATTTTACCAGAATGGAGTCCTTGTCCTAGTCATCCGCAAGGCAGCAACGTGGTTGTTTCTGCACATGTTTGCTAAATGTGACTGCTGAGATACCCTTTCGGGCCAGGGCGCCCGTTTTGGTTGGCCGGTTCTCCAAAGTTATCTGGAATAAGTGTTTTCCTTGCTCTCATCCCTCCTCCAGATGTTCGTACTGCTTTGTGTCTTGTTAGGCAGAATCCTGTGCAGTTCCCTTAGGGAGCACTACAGAAGATTAAGACTACAGGTATGAGCAATAAATCCCCTTTGGTATCAGCTGTACCACAAAGATTTAGTTGGTAGCTGTGGCTAAGCGGTCAGACTTATCTCAAGAGGGAGATGAGCAGTATTCAGGGTTTACACAATAGGGCTATAGTACTACGGTGCAAGGAAACACTGACCAAAGCTTTGTATTAAAAAAAATATATATATTTATTTTACACACTTCTAGTTAGACACATCAATCACAATTCTTAAAGCAAGTTAAAATCAGCCAAGAAAAGTATACACAACTCCCTAGTTAAATTGTAGACAAGTTTGAGCAAGAGTGAAAACTGAGCAAAACGGCACAGTGAAAACCAAACACAAATGACAATTTCTCACAAGGGAGGGAAAGGGCAAGTTATACAGGAATATACTCTTAGGTACCCTAGCAACACTTCCCAATAAGTTTGTGAACAAGTTTAGGCAAGGCAGAACTTTATCATGTATTATACTTAGGTGAAAACCGAGCAAAATGGCACTTCACAAGTTTTAAAAGTGGGAAGGAAAAGGTGGTTATAAGAGTTAGGTGCACCAACACATTTCTAGTTAAGAAGCAATCTAGAGAGGGCAGTTATAACAGATTCAGCCAGAGTCAAGAGGCCTGTGCCAGCGTTAGTGGTACAGGGCAAAACACCCAGGAGCAAAATGTTCTTGTAGCTGCAGTCAATTCTTTGTTAAACGATTTGAAAGGTTGGTTGTAGAAGGTGAAAGACAATGTTAGAAGATAGGGGCGGCCAACCCAACTGGTAGGTAAAGGATTTAAAACGCCATTAGCGCTACCAAACGAAAAGGGCGGCCTGGCAGAACAAAGTACCTTAAAATGAAGAAGAGGCTCCTGCGGTGGCGGTTGTTTCTGGTAGTTCCTCCAGTTTGGGAGTTCCAGCAGAGGAAGAGAGGCTCTTGTCGTGGAGGAAGGTTCGAGTTACTGCACTACCCAGGGATGAAACCAGTCGCGGTGCTGCCAAACGAAATAAAAGGTACGCTCCTTTAAATTGCGGTCCGGGTGGACTGGTGCCTGGCTATCTGGTCTCCGAGTGCAGGGCACTGGCGATTCGACCAAGGCAGGTCCTGGAAGGCGATTGGCAAACTGGTTGGCCCCACCAGCTCAAGGGAAGAAGGCTCTTGCAGATGAATATCTTATCTCGTTGTGTGGAGAAAAGTGGTGAGACGCTGCAGCAGGGCTTCACCGGTGTTTGTCGTTGCAGATGTCTTTGGCTTCTCTCCTCTTCGGCTTCTTAGTTCCAGTGGCGACATCTTGCTCTTCCAGTCCTCAGGACCCTGCTTTTATGCAAAAAGATCCCCATTCATACAGCCTAGCTGTCACTCGAACAGTCGAGTGCTCATCCTGGTGGGAGAGCCTCCAGCCTATTAGGGCAGAGTGCGACATGGGTTGCTGAAGCAACCCTGTCCAGGGGTCCTACTCCCCCTCCCAAACAATGGGTCAACCCCAGACTCAGTGGCGCCGAAAGGAGGGCTTCTTGGCAGAAGCCCGCCAAAAGGATGAACAAAGGATCCCCAACCTGGGTTAGGATTTTAGAGAAAGACACTAGAAAGAATTTATATAAAGGTTCTGGCAAATAAAACCTACCGGAGTAAAGTTAATATAAAAATAAACCAGTGGTATGTTAGAGGCTGTCAGTAAATGTGGTAGCCTCGAACAATAGGAAAATCCCATAGAGAAATATTTGCGGTCGAATATTTTTGGCAGTAACCACTGCCACCAGCCAGAAACTTTTGAGAGAGGGACTGTACGGTACCCTCTCAAAAATGAACATAAGGGAAAAACTATTAACCCTTCCCAGTACCTCCATAGTAAGATGGGTTGTACTGGTTTTGTTAATAAAGAGTGGCTAGTAAAGTCAATGGGGACTTTACATGCCTTGGGAGACAGTAGTCCGTCCCAGGGTATGGAGTCTTATGTTTGGGGGTTGCTACGACACCCCTGTGTCACTGCACGGAGGGTGCTGTGTAACACATGTGGATAAAGATGGTTCCTATGAGGGTGAGATAAACCCCATAGACATTAAACACAAAAAAATAGCCTAGAACACACAGCAAAAAATGTCTAAGAGTGGGAAAAAGAGTCTCACTCTTAGCAGGAGAAAAAAACAAACCCTTCAAATCCAGCAAAGCTGCTGGGGGACTCTATAGGTAAGGGAAATTAGCCATAGAATGAGAATTCTCCCTAACAGGTCTATCGTAGATGAGGAATCTGTGGGAGGAAAGAACAATGACTTACCTCTCTGTAATGTTCTTTGTGATGGATGTTCCTCCCACGGATTCCTCATCACCTTCCCTACTTGCCCGTTTTGGTGAATAGTCAGTACACCAACAGTTCCGAGGTCCCTCAGGGTCAGAGTGCTAGGTGGGGGAAAGGGCAGAACGAAGTTCACAGGATGCAGCACTTCAATATATACTGGCCTCTGATTTCATGTTTGACACATAGAGGCGTTGAGTGGATTTAACGCTAAGCCTCGCTGCATCCCCTGGCAGTGGAAAGGTTTCCAAAAAACCGCTGCGCTGTGGATAGGGTATCATAGATGAGGAAGCCGTTGGAGGAACATTTATTATAAAGAAATATACTGAGAGGCAAGTAATTTGTCAAGCCCTACAGGCGGGTCACAATGCTGCAGATTGCGTTGGCCGGTCGATGGGAACATTGACTGTTATCCAGAAGGCTTCCTACCTCCATGGGTCGGAGTTCTCCCTGAACGTGCATGCCAAACTGCTAGATATGGCCTTCAGGGGTGAGCACCTCTTTGGACCAAAGGCTGACTAGTCTTTGGAATGCTTCAGGGAGTCAAAACTCAATTAAGTGGTTGTGGCTAACGGTTCGGTAGCCTGCCAAATGTCTACAGGCAGTATACTCTTTTTATGAGGAAGTCTAATCTATCCCAAGCCAAGAAGGGCCAGAGATGGTTCTCTTACCCTGGCAGACGTAGAGGAGCCTCAAATGACCAATCCGCATTGGCTCTGCCATTAGGCGCAGCAGCACGGGCAAAGCCTCTTTGAGTTCTCCCCACATGTTTCTGCGGTTGGAGGAAGAGTCTCTGGGTTCTGGGACAGTTGGAAGGAAATAACTTATAACTTCTAACAGCTGGGTCCTTCCATTGATCCATTGGGGCCATTGTCTACCCTTCATCAAAGACCACGAGAAAGCCGGAACTGGAGTTCCAGGAAGATCTGAAAGCCCTTGCAATGAAGGGTGCAGTGGAGGAGGTGCCAAATGTTAGTTCGGAGCAATACCAGAACTTTCACGATTACTATCGGGGTCATTGGCGCATGAACAAGACTGGGGCAGACGTGCATAGCCGGATTTTGGGATTACTGACGCTTGATTAAAGAAGTGCAGGGTCCTTTCTTCAGATCTGCCATCAGCGTGTTTTGTTGTGACATGCGGAATCACGTCTGAAGAAGGAAGTCAATAAGTGGAATGCGAGACGCAAATGATCACGTTATTACAAAATTCATTCTTCTTGGAAGCCAAGCTCCGCAGAGCCAGAGAAATCCACTTTCTCCTATAGGTATTTAGCCTACATGTTTAAACTGGTTTGTTTTTATTCCCAAGTCCTGCATCTTCCACTGTTACATGAAAGGAGATTGTTTTCCCATACATTTATTTCTGTGTGTGCAAGGGGAGAAGCTTATTTTCATGGCAGACTGTCTTTCAGCCACAGGTACTTCTTCCTACGTTGTGGAGGGCAGGTTTGTAGGAGGAGAGAAAAATAATTCCTAAATACCCAGAGAATGGAATCATTCTTTTCTTTCTTTCCCTTCTGCAGCCTTAAATAAACCCGAGAACTACACTGAGGGTGTGTCCAGTAGCGCCTCCCCCTTGGGGGAGCATTCCTAGACTAGTTACTTTTGATGTGGGTTTTGTCCCTCATGGTTGGGTTTGTGCAGTCTTAGTGGTTCCTGAGCAATTCACTCAATTCCTGTCCCAACACCAGTCCTATCCTAGAGTTCCTGAGGTAGGACTAGTTCAGGATGGTGATGTTGAGAGAAATTCTCCAGGACTGGTTGGTGTTGCTGAACCTTCAGGATACCCATTTTCACATACCGGTCCATTGCAAACACAGGCGATACCTAAGGTTCGTCATTGGAGACACTCGTTATCAGTAAACATGTTTACCCTTTGGCCTAACCTCTACTCCCAGGCATACCAAGCTGGTGGCGGACACGTTTCCTTAATTAATGATAATTGGTTGATTCAACTGAGGTCACCAGAGCAGGTATCGAAGAGCCTTGAGGACACCTGTTCCTTGCTTCACAGTTTGGGCTTCCCATATTACGTCAACTTAGCCTCCAGTTTATTTGGGTGGTCCTTTTGGTGGGGGCCCTTGCCCTCCGAAGCGAGTGTCACTAGCAGCAGTCAGATGGTCACACGTTTTCAGAACTTCAGCCTCCTTCCTCTGCCTCCTAGGTCTAATTGCCTGCATTTTCCTGGTGCCTGAGGCCAGGCTGCAGATGTGGTCCCTTCAGTGGCTTCTGAGGGGTCAGTGGTCGCAGTATTTCGCCGAGATGCAGATGTCCTAATAACGTGAACGGTGCCCAGCAACTTATTGGGCCAACAGGTAGAACATGCTGGCGAGGCAACCCTTTTGTCCACTTTGGCCAGAGGCACAAGTGGTCACTGATGCGTCCCTGAAGGGCTGGGGCACTCACTCTACCGGTGGGTTGTCTTTGGTCCCCTGTGAAACACTGCTGATATATCAACCTGCAGGAGCTGCAAGCGTTCAGGCTAGCCCTCATGGCTTTTGCGCCATCCCTCAGGATCAGAAATGTACTGATTTTGGCAGACAACACAGTGGCCAGGTATTACCTACAACAGCAATGAGGCGTTCAGTCACTGCCACTGTGCAGGCAGGCCATGCAGCTATGGTTTTGGTTTCTGGAGACCAGATCTTTCCCTCTGCAACTCATCTGGCAGGAGAGAACAGGTTTGCAGGCGCACTGAGCAGGCAGAGCATGGTCTCCCAAAAATGAGAGATATGCCATAGGCTCATTGAAGAGATCTTCGCTCTGTGGGAAACCCTGTCAGTGGACTGGTTTACTACGAAGGACAACGCAAAGTGCAAGCATTTTTGTTTGAGTGAATTCCCACTGAGCGGGGAATTTGTCCATGGTCTTCGACCTCCAGTGTGTGTTCCCCCAATTCCTGTCATCCTGTGCTTTCTGGGGATGTTGAGGAGGTTTTGGGCCTCTATGATCTTGATTGCCCTGGATATGGCGAGGATGTAGTAGTACCCGGATCTTCTGTAGTTGGCTGTCTGCTCTCCTTGCCAGTTCCCTCGGAGGCAGGGCCTCCTGTCAGTCTCAACCCAAACCTGTGCTCTCTCAATCTGCATGCGTGGCATTTGAAAGGCTGAGGTATGAGACCTGGGATGTGACTGAGGAGGTGCTGCTGGCTGCAGGCAGGCCTTCCACCCAGTCTATTTATGCATGCAGGTGGAGAAGGTTTGAGGCATGGTATAGAGGCTGAAGGTGGACCCTATTTCGTGCCGTGCTCCCACCGTAATGGAATTTTTCTTTGGTTTCGTGAGGACTACAAATAGGCACAGTAAAAGTTTATTTGGCGGATGGCCTCGTCCTTGTTTAAGAGATCCCCAGAACATAGTTCTTTCTTCTCAATTCTGGTGATGGCCCAGTTTTTTTTTTAGGGCCTTGTAAAAACATTTCTTCCAACAGCCTTCGTGGTCCTTTCTTGGGATATGAATTTGGTCCTTACTTTCCTGGTGGCAGCTCCTTTTGGTCCTTTAATGTCCATTAGGCTGGTCAATCTGAAGACAGCCTTCTTGGTGGCGAGCTTCAAGCGCTTTCCTGTAAGCCATTTTTGAAGTTTTTCAAAGAAAAGGTTTCTATGAAAGTCAATCCTGAAATTCTTTCCAAAAGTGGTTTCAGATTTCCACATTTCTCAGAATGTGGAATTGCCTGTTTTTTAATCCAACACTTCATCCATCCTAGGATGAAAAGATGCTCCATAGCCTCTACCTCAAGAGGGAATTTGTTTTTTATGTTGCCAGGACTGCTGTCTTTTGGCGAGACAATAAGTTGTTAGTCGCTTTTTCCCAATCTGAGATGGGAAGAGCGATGACCACGCAGAATAGTTCAGTGGGTTGCATTCTCCAGCAGATTCCCCATGTTAATGGCTATCCAGCCTAGGCTGCTCGAAAATGTGTTTAGACAGGGGGCATAGTGCTGCTCGATGATGCCCTTGGATACAGCCACGCCATATCTCGACACGGGATGTGATGTTGGATGCCATATAAAAGGAGCACTCTCCCTGCCCCCACCTCGGTTCCTTTCTCTGCATGCTCAGTACGCTATTTGCAAAATGCTTGTACTCGGTCCTTAATACTCTGATCCTTTGTCAGTATGTTGGGGCCTAAACCATCTGGGTTTAAACACTGCAAGGACTGCAACTCTAATATGTCCCTCACAGACCTACACGCTATCAGTGTGAAGTGTCTTGGTGTCAGGCATGATACAGACTGAAACCAAAAAATTGATGGGTGTAAGGTTTTAAGTTAATCTGAACCACTGGCATTACTCTGGGCAACCTTCCACACCACTGTGTTTTAGCTGGTCTGCGCCATTGCAAAAAGGTCCAGCCATATGCAAATCAGTCAGGTACTGCCACTAATGGGAGCAGCCCTGCCCAAAATGCTAGTCCAGGTCCGCTCTGCACAGAAACGCAAGCAACCCCAGACCTGTTTCGGCCTTGTTGGGCCTCAGTGAAGTGCAGCTTGGTTCCCTATGCCGCAGCGAGCAAGAGACCTACGTCTGGGTATACCCTCTCTCCCATAGGGAGACAAACTGAAACCAAAAAAGTGATGGGTGGAAGGTTGCAAATTATTATTTTGCTATTGTCACCCCGAGTGGGACGGGTATGCCCAGATGTGAGTCCCGTGCCTGCTGGGCTTAGAAACCCAAGCTACACCTCACTGATGACGCCCAACAAGGCTGAAACATGTTTGGGGATGCTTGTGGTCATGTGCAGAAGGGATGTGACCTAGCAGTTCGGCTGGACTACCCCTTTGGGGGTGGGACGAAGCCTGATTTGCATATGGTCTTTCCCCTTTTGTAATGGCTTGGCAGGTGAAGAACGATGGTCTAGAGGGTTGCCCAGAGCAATGCCGGAAGTTAAGATTTATTCTAAACCTTCCAACCATCACCTCTTTTATTTTGTTATTGGCATTATACAGAGCAATGTGGTTCTTGTCTGACGATGTCTGACGCTCGGCAGATCACTGTCAAAATCCCTAGCGAATTTGCTTCCAAAGTCATCGGCGCATGATACTGTGGGGCCTACTCCAGAAAAACATTGAGGAACGTCGCCATAAGAAATCCCAAAAAACTCACCACTCCTCATAGTCCTTGCACACACAAAAAATGCAGGCTTGATTCCGATTTAATGGACCAAAGGGGGTAAGTTGTACCCTGCGAAGGCTGTGTCTAGGGAAGAGTGGGAGGACTTCAAAAACCAAACGTTGAACATTTTAAAAAGACCTTGGCTGGCAAGTCTTCGGCCTCAATGCCGCAGATAGATGCGTCTCCACCGCACCGGTACATCTGGCACGAAGGCAGCCAAGGCAGGTGGAACGCCCTCGAGTGAGACCTCCTAACAAGAATCATTCTCCTGCGGCCAAGAAACCCCTCGACTAGTGGAGGCCCTGCAATTTCGAAGCTTCGTACCTGACACTCGATCCGTGTTCGACTCAAAGCAGTCCATTTTTGCCAAGGAGGGTAACCCAACAGCATTTGGGTTCCGGGCCAATGGGGAAGTGGGAGCTGGGGGGGGGGGGGGTGCAGCCTTGGATCCATTGCCAGATTGTATGGCGGACCAGGCTGGGTTATTGCAACTGGGGGAGGGTCTCCATGATGCCAGTGGTTTGGACACATATCCGGGTCTGGAATTCCATCAGGGTGCACTGCAGGGTGGTCGAGAAGGTTGTTGTGGCCTTGGGACTCACCACACTATCGATGCCTGTGTCGCTGTAAAACCTCACCGACATCATCGACCGTGGGTTGTAGACTGAACAGGCTTTGCCGTTCAATGCTGCCATAGTAGTTGGTAACCCTGAGTTACCTGGGGGAACCCAGACGTGGACCACTTGCTCACTGTGCTCAGAGAGGCACAGCTCCCCCTCACTGATGAGGCCCAACAAGGCTGAAACACATGTATGGGGTTGCTGTTGGTACTCTTGTTCAGAAGGGAATTGCCATCATTTTGGTGCTGGAATGCCCATGTGAGTGGGACAAAGACTGATTTGCAAATGGTTATTTCCCATCTGTGAAAGGTACAGTGAGAAAAAAGCATGGCTGCGAACTCTCAAAGTGGGGAAAAATCCACAGAGCAGGTTATCATGCCATGTTACCTTTTTGAAAACATAGTAGTTCATGGCGTTGTGGCAGCACCCGTGCTCGACAACTGGCAGTCAATACTGAGCTTACGAAAAATTATCCTGAACCCCAAAGGGTTAGATGTTCAGGCCGCAATGGTTGCGTCAAGGCCCTCAACATTGAACCTCCCCACCGATGGTCAATTGAATAAAGTCAACGCTTTGCCGAAGAAACGTTTGCCTTGGGGAGCTTGGCTCTTAAAGCTGTACATTCCTCTTGTACTTTTGCTAAATTGTCACATATCCTCTGGAGCACCATTTCAGAAGCATCTAATCACTTCCCAGAGGGAGAGTTCAAGAATTGCTTCTTGAATATAGGGGCTGATGGCCAAGAAATGGCCTGTGAAGCAATCCAAGAAGGGTTGGACACGGCAGACTGCATGGGTCATGCTATGGGCACTTTGACAGTTGTGCGCAGGTCTGCTTACTTTAGGGCCTTGGGTTTTTCCCCAAATGTCCAGTCGAAGCTGCTGGATCTTGCCTTCGATAGTGAACATCTTTTTGGCCGCAAAGCTGACGAGTCACTGAAAAAGTTTAGACAGGAGGTACTCCACCCTTCCCAGAAGGGTGTAAGCGCCCCAGATCAAACGGGGGCAATACAGGTTCTCACAGCCAGGTTAGAGGTAGAGGAGGGTTGAGACGGTCGACTACTGAAGTAGTATCAACATCGCCTCAGAAACCTCTTTGAGGTCTCTCTCCATACTTTGCCGATCGGAGGTAGAGTCTCTGGGCTCTTGGGTGAATGGAAAGAAAGTACTTCCGACGCCTGGAGAATCCTTCAGCTAATCGAGTGGGGTTACTGCGTTCCGTTTTTGAAGAGCGTACCGGACAGACCTCCTCCTCCCTCCCAGCAACCAGTATGGGAGCTCCAGGAATAACTGCAGGCCCTTCTTTTGAAGGGAGCAGCAGTCCCAGCCGAGGAAATGGGCTCGGGTTGGTACTTGTGATGCTTCTTGGTTCACAAGAAGGGCAGAAAACTCTGTCCCATCCTGGAACTCAGGATTTTGAACAAATTCAGGATGGGGACTTTCAGGGAAATTCTCCAGGCTCTGCAGTTCCAAGACTGGCTGGTGTTGCTGGACCTTCATGTACCCATCTACAGGAAGCACAATTCAATGTGCTCCCTTTTGGCTTGCCCTCCGGCCCCAGAGTCTTTACCAAGCTCATAGCAGTTTTAGCTGCCCACCTGAAGGGAGCCGGTGACTTAGTGTTTCCATACTTGGACGATTGCTTGATCCGAGCATGATCAACTTGGGTATCTCCCTGAACTTGCTGAAATCACAGACCTCACCAGTGCAAAGGCTCCAGTTCATCGGAGCAGTCTTGGACACCCGAGAAGGGAAGGCTTTTCCTCCCAAGGAGAGAGTCACCAACGTGGCACACATGTCATTCTCTCCCAGATCTCCATCAGTCTGCCAGAATTGCCTTTCTGGGCCTGATAGAATCCTGTATTTTCCTGGAGCCTCAGGGGAGACTCCGAATGAGATCACTTCAGTGGTTTCTCAGGACCGAGTGGTCGCAGTACTTCAGCTCAGCAAGATGCCATATGTCCTCCAGGTGTCGAGGTATGTGGCGAATATACAGACTGGAGGAGGTGATCTCTTTATAGTTGGGCGAGAGGCACATAACACCCTGGCCAAGGTTCTCTAATTGTAGCTATGAACGAGCAACCAATGCCAAGACTCAAGGGACGGGATGCAGTCTGGTTCTTAGGTACAGAGAGTCCACAAGTCTCCCACAAAGGAATGTCCACACACTACGTTTATGTGCTGACACAGTTCTTATATTAAGTAAAATAAGGTTCTGGTAATCTTCTACCAATAAATAACACATTTTGTACTCAGGCAACCGTATTCTAATATTGGCAATAATATATTCAATTCTATGTGGTATCACAGTATACCTAGATTCTGTAAAAATGCACCAACTGCTGACAGTAATTAAAACGCATAAGAATTGCCAATCATTGTATAACTTCATAGGAATTAATGTAGAAAGGCATGAAATATTCAGAACATTGGCAGAATGCTAGCTTTAAGACCAAAGAGGCATTACTGTGTGATGATCCACCCCACCTGGGTAACTTGTAAAGAAAAGTTAAGGTGTACTTTATGTTGCATATTACAGTCCAGTCCAAATATGTGAATTAATAGTCTGCTTCTCGTTTAACAGATCCCACTATCCCAAAGTACCTGGGAAGCCACAGGAGAACAGCATCTAAGGCAAATCTGCGGCCACGAAGGATGGAAGATGCTCTTCCTCGTCACAGTACCATTGGTGCCTTGGCAGGCGAAGTGTTCGAGTTTCTTGGTTTTACTCGACGAGACCCCTCGAGGATGGACACCCTGCGGAAAGAGGAGTCGTTGGTATGTCAGTATCAAGCAGAAGGGAACCAAGCAGTGTCGGAAAGGCAGTAATGCAGGTATTTCATGGTGGTCTCTGTTGTCGGGTTGCTACGCTGGCTGTGGATGTTCTACGAAGATGAAACTTGTCCTGGACCTCGACAAGACTTGGATGAAGAAGTTAAGTCCTTTGATGGTAGCCAGTGACTTTCATTGGCGACGGGGTGCAGTGGCAGTAGCACATGTCAGGTTTCTGTATTTCATGGTTGGCCACCTTTCGGTTCTTCGGTGCCACAGCACTGACATGGTGGTTTCTTGTGACTTAGACTCAAGCACTGGACTGGACTGAGGACCCTCACGAAGTCTGGACCCTCAGGCCACTTTCTTCATGGCTTGGTGTCGGGAAACCCACCAGCGGGCATTCCTCTGCAGGCAGCAGCAACCTTGGATCTTTGCTGGTGCGGAAAAGTGGACAAATGTCATGGCTACAGTGCCACTTGAAGGAACCTTCAGTTATTTGGAACTTTGGCAGCTGTGGGCATCGGAAAGCACTATGTCAGGATACCCCCTCTTCCAGGCGATACTCAGCAGCTTGGCTTCCCGCAGTGAATAACACTCCTCCGGACCCTGGGCGACACATGTGGACTTGTTGGCTTCAAGATCTCCAGGCACTCCTCTTCAGTACCCACAAATGTCCCTTCTCCGGACGGCTGGGACACATGACTGGCTTCCAGGAAACTTTGGGTTAAGAGCAGCAGTTGCACAATGTCCTCTCGTAGCTACAGGAAGAGGTTGCTGCTCCAGGTCCTCTTTGGTTCAATCCTTCAGTCAGCAAAGCAGCCTCAATGAAGAGTTTCAGCCGGCCCTTGTTAAGGGACTTCAATTCAGCACTCCAACTAAGTCAATGCCTGGTCTGGGATGCCCAAGGGAAGCCCTTGTTTATATATTTTTATGACAAGTTATAATCTGGATGATAAACCCTTATATAACGCCCCTCTCTTTGAATCCCCCTGACCTCACTGAGCCAAGAAGTAGGTTTGTTTTTCAAATTAAAAGATGTATTGAACAATTAAACAAGATATCACACTTTTATAAATAAATTAATATTTGATCGCACACTTATGAATATGACAGTGATCAACAAGGGATAATATTACATTAGCACACTTTTGTAATCACTTAGGAATGGGATAGAAAGGATAAGGTAACTGAGAATGCTTTTATGGTTTCAAGGAAAAACAATGATGGAAAGAATGCAGCACAGAAATAAACTGATATGGTTTCAACAAGAGAGAATCTAATCACTTTTCCCCTTGTGGCAATTCTCTCCCCCCCTATGCAGTATAAAGAGATGGAAGGAGAGCACACAATTTTCAGGAATACCATCAAATGCAATACCAATTCAGTTCCCCCCCCCTAGCAAGCTTAGAGCACAGGGATGATTTTAAAACACGGGCAAAAATACTTTAAATGTGATTTGCAAAGAAGTGAAAATATGCTAAAAATGATTTTAATTCCCTATAGGCGATTCATGGTAGGTGGCAGCTACTTTGAATTAGTTCAGGTCAACACTATCAGTTATTCATGAGGGATTATTAGGTTGAAAACGGATTCCAGCAATGCAAAGCAAAAGACAGCGATTTTTGACAGGTGGTGAAATGAGCTAGTTGCAATTCGCGGCACTTTTTCCGAGTGCGTCGAGTGCGATTACGGAAAAACTATGAGGAGTAGAAAGTTTAGGGCTTGTTGGAAAGCTGAGGATCGTAGCTTTAAAATGAAAGTCAAATATCGTTCCTAGCACACGTGATTCCAAAGATACAGACAATTTTGTGGGGGTAGATTTTCAGAAATAAAGTAGTGATTCAGAATGGCAAATCTCACTTTCACAGGTTTAAAGTCAGAGAATGGACACAATTTCTATGATGCAGTTCTGGACAGGTTAAAATGGTTTGAATCGGATTATTTTAGACTAAGAGATTGGTTCTGGCACAGTTTTCAGGATACTCACTCCTAGTCTTGGAAGGAATGGGCCTCCGTCACGGATCTGGTCAACAGGTTTAGCTGCGGTTCTCTCGCCACGGACGGTCTCTGGTACCGGTTCTTCTCACAGCGATCTGGGTCAGCTCTGCTCTGCTGGTCTGGATCTCTTGTTCTGGCAAAAGTTCTTGGCACTGCACAGCGGTCTGGTCTGGATACAGCACTGCTTTCTGGGTTCTGGCATAGGGTTCTAGCCAGAATCAAACAGCACAGCCCGGCTGTTGAAGAGTCAGGCAAAAGATGTTGAGGCCTGCTAAAAAGGATTCAGCTTTTGGACTAGGCCTCTCTGCTGCAAGTTCTGAAATCTGGAGTCTGGTTTTCTAAGTTCTGGATGGTCCTTCTTGATATTGTCTAGTCCGGCAAAATGCTTCGCAAGAAATCAGTTTGAAATGGAAAAGTGAATGTCCCTTCCTGGGTCTTAGTGGCTCTTTTTATGTCTTTTGAAAGTGGGTGGGAAGGCTGACTGTCTATGCCCAACTCTCTGAGGATCCTGTTAGGTGAGAGAATCTGCCGTCCTCTGATTGGGGAAGAAAATGAAGTGTCATCGTGATGAGGTAGGTTTATGGGTCAGAGGATCCTCCCCTTGTCAATTTGCACACAAATCTATTTTTGATCCAAATACATATTTATCTATGTACAATTTTTCTAATATTACATGTCCAGTTAACCTATTTTCTGTAGCACCAAATCATCCGATCCCTGTCTTTGTAAGATGTCGTGTCCACTTCTGACAGAATTCTGCCCTTTTCATCAAGAACACAACCTCTAAACTTTTCCAAAATTTACACAAACATGCAAAAGGAGTATGGCCATCAGATGATAGTGTCAGATTTTTAACATACAGACATTTGGAGTAATACCTTATTTTGCGCTACTACCCCCCAGAACATACCATAGAGTCCGAAAACCTCTTAAAATGTGCACAGAAAAATCACAAGAATAAATTATATTAATATATAATTTTGACAATTTCGTACTATGAATTATCCATCTTTTTAAAATTATGCTCTGGCCCAGATGGGTGTGGTTTAGGTTCCAAAGCACATGGGGGGGGGATTTCTGTCTGTGCCCGCCTCCAACTCAGGTGGCTCCCAGAAGCACTGCTCCTCCCAGTTTCTTCCAAGAGGAAGCCATTTACGACCCCCCTAATTTAACATTTGCCTGAGTAAAGGAAAGCTCATTGTTCTGTTTCCTGCAGCCCAAGGTGCTCCTCCTCTGATTCAATCAGAGAGGTGTAATCTCCTTTTGGTGGGAACAGCAGAAGGCAGCCAGGCCTGTGAATGCAGTTGCTGGGCAAGTTTCAATTCCTGTCGGGGGTAGTTGCCGGGCAGAATTCAGTCTCTTCAAGCCAGGCTTCAGCTAAATGTCACTTTTGTTCCATTTTTCTTCATTCAAATCTAACTTACAATTTTGACACATGCAGCTAGAACGCTGATTCTAAGTTCAAAACTATGACATTTAAACAGTTGCAACCTATGTGACACTCCAAAGTAAATCACTCATTTATTTTAAACATTTCGATTTTAGTGGCTTTAAGTCCAATTTCACTTGAGCTGCTGACATCCACAGCTCAGCCAGTTTTGTTATCAACATTATTTTAGGCTCTTCATCTTTCCAGATTTTGTATACACACAAGACTACATTCTGCCAAATGTCTGCTGGTGTTCAGTGAGATTTTTGAATATCTTGCAATGTTTAAAATAGGCATTTTTAGCTTGCATTTCAGAGAAAGGTGATTTCAAAGCGCTTTTTGAGCTAACAGGCACTGCTGTTTTTCCTTTGGCACCACGTTTCACTCATGGCGCTTCTGGCCCACCACGCTCACACTGGTGGGTGGCAGGTCAGGCGACTATTTTGGTGTGCGCAAAACTGCACGGTTTTCCTGGATTCTGGCGCAAATGTGGGCTTTTCAGCCATCTTGCATTTTCTAAGCCCACAGCACCAAATGTTGTAGCATAATGATTCAAAAGTGGGTCAAGACACCTGACGCCCTTTTTCTCCAGCTGCACCCACAATACAAGCTTAAGATGACTTCAGCTTCTTGCTTCAGGTGACTTCAGCTTCTTGCTTCAGCTTCTTGCTTCAGGTTTCTTGTTTCAGCTTCTGACAAGGTGGTATGTGTGAGGTCACCTGTCATACAAAATACTCCCCATTCACTCAGGCTCAGCCAGCTAGTCACACACAAGCATTCATGCAGGCAGCACCCAATCAGGCCCACAGGCATTCATGCCATTCACCCGAAACCAGATACCGAAAACACAGGATGTGGATTTGGGGCAACTACCCAGCCTTTTAGAGCACTCACTGCATTCATTCCAGTTTGTCATGTCTGGCTTAGGCATTGTCACAAGACCAAAACTAGACACCCACAACACAGAATGTGATTTGACTCAATACTCCATTCATACTGGGAGGATAGCTCGGAGGGAAAAATGGTTGTCTTCGAAGTAAGACAACACATAGCAACACAGGTTTGAATTCCACACTTGCGCTTTGAAACTGGTCTCTGTTATTAAGTGCTTTATAACAGAACAATTATAATTATACAGGTTCCACCCCAAGGGTGTACTCGCAACAAGCAGTCCCTGGGAAGACTCCATGCAGTCTGGCAGGAGGCAGCCTCATAGCCATAAATGGTCCTTCCACCCAACAGCCATTCAGGGGAAGAGAACTGAGCCAGGGTTTTTCAGGACTCTGTGAAAACAGCAGTACAGGCAAGTGAAACCAAGAGGCTACAGTGGCCATCTTGCCTTTGTGTAGGAATCCATTGATTCCTATGGCAGGGCTTGGGTATCCCACAAATTAGGTTTTCCCAGAGTCACTTTAAAGTCAGCATGTGGCTGACACCAGCCCATACCCTGCTCTGTGGGAAACACACGTGTGCCCAGAAACATACACTAGGGGTACAAGGGTGTACCCCTACCCATGTGTGCCCTTAAGGTATCCCATGGTTACTTTCACCAAAAGGTAAAAATGAAGAGCTGCACTGCCAGGGGTCCACACCCCTGGCAGAAAAACACACAGAAAAAAACACAAAAGTGGCAGGCCAAGGAGGAGGCGGCGACCCTGCCCTTGCAAAAGCATTTCCAGCATCACAGCAAACCACCTGACCTGGTGGGGCGACAGGACGAACATTTTGGTAGAACCTTTCTGGACGACATGGTTGAAGGAGCATGCCATCACAGGTGCCTCACTGAAGTACTGGTGAGCTCATTGCGGCCCCCTCTAGTTCAGCAGTCATTTGTCTCAGAAGGAGAAAGGTTACCACATCAATCTGCTGGAGCTGTGAGAGGTCAGACTAGCGCTGACCGCTTTTGTGCCTTCTCTGCAGAGGAAACATGTCCTGGTGTTTAACAGAAAACACAGTGACCATGTACTACCTCAACAAGCAGAGAGGTGTGAGATCACTGCCCCTGTGCAGGGAGGCCATGCACTCTGGTTCTGGATGCTAGAGAACAACATAGCCTCTGCAACTCATCTGGCAGGGGTGGATAATGGGTTGGCAGACTCTCGGAGCAGACAGAGCTTTGTCTCCCACGAGTGGGGGCTATGCCCAGAGATCATAGCTATGCCCAGCGCGGCATTGGGGGATGAATTCTTGCTGGAGTCGGTCTTCGACCTCCATCATGCGTTGCCAACAATCTGTTCTACAGAGAATATTTGGAAGTGGGAGTATTCTACCCCCATTTTTTTTAAAGTTTGGAGTAAATAATTTTTTTTGGAGTCAAAATGTAAGTCCAATTGCCAATGAGTGTATTTTATTAGTGAGTAAAAATAGTTTTAACTGAAAAACAGATGTTTTTGTAAGCTTTATTTCTTTGCACCTAGTTATTCATGCAGATTAAAAGATACATGTTTACTTTTTCCAATCAGGCAGTTAAAATGTCTTCCTGTGGTACTGTGTGCACTACTGGTCCAAACAAGTCTATCCATGAAGCTGGCTGTGATGGTGAAAGCAGGGTTGCACGATTCTACTTATCTTTCTCCTATTTTTTTGGGGGAGTATTTGTACTCCCAATTTTTATTTCTTCCGCGTGTTTGCCAATATTTATGTCTTAGCTTCATCATCCCAGACTGGGTTAGGACGACGTGGTACACAGATCTCCTGGAACTGGCCGAATTCCCACCTCTCTGGCTTCCTCGAATGCCAGACCCCTTGTCACAGTCGGGAGGCAATGTGCTTCACCCCAACATGGACCCTCTCAACCTGCACGCTTAGCTCTTGAGAGGCTGAGGTACAGGGACTGGGACGTCAAGGAGGAGGTGCTAGAGGTGCTCTTGGCTGCACGTAGACCATCCACAAGATCTCTGAAGGCATGCAGATGGAGAATGTTTGTGACTTGATGCAAAGCGAAAGGAGTGGGCCCTATGTCGTGTCCCACCTCCTCGATGATGGAATTTTTGTTAGCCTTAGCCAAATCAGGCCTTCAAGCCGACATAGTGAAGTAGTATCTGGCGGCTCTTTACATTTTCAAAAGGACGCCAGAAAAAGGTTCCTTCTTTACCATCCCTGTGGTGGCCCCGTTTTTGAAGGGCTTGGTTAATTTATTCGCTCCTTTGCCTTTTGTGGTTCCCGAGTGTGATCTGAACTTGGTTCTCACCTTCCTGATGGTAGCTCCATTTGAGTCTTTGCATTAATCTCCCATCAGACTCATCACATTCAAGAATACTTTTTTGGTGACAATCACATCTGCTAGGAGGGTCAGTCAATTGGAGGCACTCTCCAGTAACGCCCCTTTCCTGATGTTTTTTTAAAGAGAGATTCCCTGAAAGTACACTTGAGGTTCTTGCCAAAAGTGAATTTCATCTGGGCCAGAGGATCAATCTCCCAGAGTTTTACCCTCCACCCCTTCCTTGAAAGGACGAGGAGAGACTCCACAGTTTGGATCCCAAGAGGGCGCTGAGATTTTACTTGGCTAGAACGGGCTCTTTCAGAAAGGATGACCAGTTGTTCATTGCATTTTCAATATACAGGTTGGGGCGCCAGTTACTAAGAAAACTATCTCTTGCAAACCAACTACCAGAGGGGTCACAGCCTCCTCGGTTCTTCAGAGGGGAGTACCAGCTAGAGATTTGTTGTGCAGCAGCATGGTTTCTCTGCACACGTTTGCCAAGCATTACGGCTTGGACTTGCATGTTCTGGTAAGGGGCAGTCCTCCTGAGCTTTTAGCTTTGACTTCCAAGCCTCCTCCAGCACGGTTACTGCTTTTGGAGTCAATCAAGAGGAGGAATCTGTGGGAAAATGGAATCCATTAAAGGAAAAATTAATTGTTCTTTCTGTGGATTCTTCTCCCACAGATTCCTCATTGCCCTCTCAGTCTAACTCGCTTGGAAGTCTATAGTTTTAATCACACTCTCCGGTCACGTTTCCGTGTGCAATGACATGAGGAGCAAAGTACTACGTTTGGGCAGAAGCAATTTGTTGTCCGACTGCCATACTACTTCTGGTTTTGTTCAAAGATTGACATATTGAAGAAAAAGTTGATCAAGCATTCAATGTTGGCTGTGTTTTTGTTGTTTCTATGCCTCTCGCAGGTTGAGCCAGTGGGCAAATAAGTGTAAAACTGAGAGAGGGGTGCTTGGTGCACCCTTTTTATATGGCACCCAATTTAATGTCCCTTGTCGTGGAATGGTACGGCTGTATATGTGGGAGTCGCTGACTACGGTCTTAAGTGGCACTGTGCACCTGTCTAAAAAAATCTCAGAGCAGCCAACGGTGCATAGCTAGCTATTAAGATGAGGAATCTGTGGGAGTAAAATCCACAGAAAGAACATTACTAAAAAGTAATTCCTCCATCTCGGATACTTGTGTGCATTGCTGAATGTTACAAGAAGGCAGGGAAACAGATGCTTCCAGGCATATGGGCCCATTTTACTCAGGATGTGACGGTGTCCTTTGCGCTTCAGGATGGGAGTGCCGGTTAGCGGGATCTGCCAGCAACTTGGTCTTCTCGCCACAAGTTTTCAAATGACCTTTATGGAGAGCCGTATTAGAAATGTTTGGTTGAAGTTTTCATCCCGCCACCAAAAATCGGTACTACTTTGGGAGGTCTATCGAGATGAGGAATTTGTGGGAGAATGCAATCCATTAAAGGATTCTTCGCCCTCAGATCGCCCTCCCGACCTAGCCCGCTATGAAACGTTGCTTGGCTTGCTTCACTCTGAATAGGAGTTCTTCTTTTTCTTCTGTGGGATGAGTCTTGGAGGAAGGGTTGACGCTTGGTGTTGTGAGAAACCCGAAGGTGTCTCACCAGCTTGTCTCAGGGGGATCTGTCATCCAGGTGGCCAGTACACGACCATTGATTTTGGACCCATTTCCTGGGGTGGACCAGTGTGGGAGGATCACCTGGGTGAGGGGGCATTCGGGCGTGGGAATGGGGCATAATAGGACTCTGCTGCTCCGAGAGCGCTCTGCAACAATACAGAAACATAACATTTTTAACCACAATCTTCGTCATTGATGACGGTTTCTTTAAGTGTTACATGGTGCCATTTGATTGGCTCATTTAGCTAATACATTATGCGGTATAGGGTGACGGTGCTGCTCGATTGGCTGGTGCTGAACTTGTTGCTTCTTGTGGGTCAGCTGGGCTCATCTGGGATCGGGTGAAGGTCAGGCTGAGTCCCCACCATCAGTCTAACTAATGTAAGCTACACAGTAATTATTAGCATGCAGTGGTTATCGTAGGACATAAAAGCTTTACACAGAATATGCAGGGTGGTCTATAAATTGTTGGAAAAAGCATGCATTCTTGCCCTGGGGCTCAGTGGAGACAGGGGAGCAAGGGTCCAGGTGCCTTATCTGAAATTGCCCTCCTGAGATTTATTGACATGGTGCCTCATGGTTCAAACAAATGGAATGATAGGTGTTAGTACAGGAAGAATATATGATCACTCAGGATTAGTTATATTGGGGCCCATCTAGGGTGGCCCATGGGGATGGGTCCCACTGTCTGCTACATGACAAACACAGTGGAGCAAAGGTTATACAGGCAATAATTCCTAAAGGTGGGGGTTTGGAGGAGCTAGGGCAGAATTGTGGAGACGGATGGTTTTCGCAAGCCAGGCTTCGGCCCGGTCTCACACAGAGCAATGATCTGTAGAGGAAGAGAGGAAATATATTGTCATTTTGCAACAATTCTCGCTCAAGCATCCGTGAGAACAGGACAGCCACAGCGCAGAGAAGGGTGGAGGAGGTGGGGGTGAGCTGTATGCAGCGCTGGGAGAAGGGAGAGAGGGCTTATTTAGATATCACAGTACGGCATAGCAAAAGATGGAGTCGGGGATAATACAAAATGGAATCTGGGGATGTACTAGATGGAGTTTGTGTCATGCAATGGTGTGCAAACTCTGTCTCCAGTAGCCCGGACCCAGGGACGTCTCCTGCAATTGAATGACCATAACTTCCATTACATATGGGATGTGGGGGGAGGTTGAAAGGCCCCTTCCTCCCTTACATTGGCCTAGGCTCCCTGAATGACTTTTCTCTCTTCTGCTTGTGTTTTGCCTTCCTTCCAGGAAAGGGTTAACTGACTTTGCATTGGGGGTTGTATTGAAAGTACTTACCTAGTTAGCAATAACTGTGTGAATACTCGTTTTATTTTGAACTCTCTTCTCTTTGACACTACTCTTAAGACTACTCTAAATGCAACAGTGATATATTAATGTCAACAGCACCATAGCTATTGAAGTCCCCTGAGGGTGTAGGTAGTGCCTGTATGTCATCCCAAATGGATATGTGCTGATTTAGATAACTAAGAGTGTGTATGTTTGAAGTATATTTGTGTGGTTTTATATTGCTCCCTTCTGAAGAGGGCTTATTCTAACTGACTGACTAAATACATTAATAATTATTTTATCAAGAAACTTGTGTGTAAGAGTTTATTTGAATACTTGCCACTGTGAATCTGTGTAACTCCCCTACAGCTCATATTGACCCCTCTTGAGATATGCCTGGCTGCTCCACACGCTACCAACCTGTGTAGTGCAGACTTATACCAAAGGTTTGGTTTCTATTGCCAGGAGGACAGGGTTGTTGTAGTTCACCCAAAGGGTACTGCATACAATCTTGCCTAACAGTCAGCATCCTTCTTCGACACCCTTACAGACTATTTCACTGAAATCCTGTGCATTAGTGCCGTTCAAAAGTAATTCATTCTTATCTTTAGTTCATGGAACCGCCAGTATTCCGATGTGTGGCGACTCATTTTTTGTGGGAGAATCATAAAATATTTTGGCAGGGATATTATTACTGGTCCATGCTTTATACTTATAAAACCATTGCACTTTATTACGCGCTTCATGACAATATTTAAAATTATGGAAGGTAAATGGTGGTAAATGGTAAAAGTGTCGATAATTACCACCCCTTTTACCATACTGCCGAATAAGGAGTCGGCACTAATTATGTCGGCGGAGTTAACCCCGATGTAATTAACACTGACGTAATTGCCTCCAACATTGGGCAGAATTAGCGACGGGGCTAATTCTGCTGCTGGAATTACTGCCTTGATCCAAAACGGTATTTACGCCGCATTACAAGTAGAAATACAACCGAAACTGGGCAGTAATTTTACCAAAACACAGTTCAGTTATCTCCACCTAAATGAATACAGGTGATGGAAAATAAGTGACAGGTGCACTCAATCCACCCTGGAACGATCACAAAGAGCCTGTACCTGACCCTAACACACTTCCAAATACCATGCTGCCACTAGCCGTTGCAAACTGGGGCATGCATCTCCTCCTGCTCCACATTGAGCTGCGAGGAAGGAACTGCAGCAAGAGGAGACGCCACGGAGAGGGTACCTTCCCCAGGTCAGGCCTGACCTTTGACATCAACTGATACCCAGCTGATTATTCCATACCAGCTGAACAGGGAGGCCATCGTTGAGCTACTTGCCCCGATCCATGTTAACATAAAGTGCAGGTTCAACATCAGATCTGTCTGAAGCTTGTGTTGGTCCTGCACTTCCTGGCTACTGGCACCTTCTAGCACACTGTGGACATGCTTCAAGGCATGTCCCAGCCCACATTGTCACATGTGCTTGCACAGGTACCTGAAACACTCCTGCACCATGCCTCCCGTCACATCTTCCTGCCCACCACCCCAGCACAGATAAATTGTACAAAGGTACGTTGTCACGCATCAGCACACCTGCCCAAAGTTATAGCCGCTCTGGACTGCACCCATGTGGCGTTGGTGGCCCCCCAGTCATTCGAAAAGGTATATCGCAACAGGAAGCAGCATCCCTTCATGATCACCTTCAAAGCTGACCTTGTGACCACACACTGCTGTGCCCGCTTCCATGGTTCCACCCACGACACCATGGTCCTGCAGAACAGCGCTCTGCCTGCATACATGGAGGGGCACAGAGGCCAACAAACATGGATACTGGGTGAGTATAAGTGGCATCACACAGACCAATCACGCAGCACTAGTGAAATGCTATATGAAAGGAGGGTGGTACATTACCACAACTGATCAGTGTATGCCACGGTACTAGGCCATGTAGGACAATATAGTAATATGTTACTGATGCATATTGCCCCAACAATTAGGTGACACAGAGAGGACTGCTTGAATCAAGATGCACAGGGAACAGAGACCTACACATCCAATATCACAGTTCAATACTGTACAAAAACAAATCAACACTGGCAGACAGTGATTGCATGTGATCTGGTAATTATGTATTTGATGCCATAATGAAAGGTAAGCAGAAACCGCAAACATGCTTAAGAACAATTAATCAGCCATCAGGGCACATACATGATAGCAACGCACAGGCCCAATATAGGCAACGTGCACCCGTCATTGCCAATCACAGGCCATGAAAGTGATGACTGCTGTTTGAGAGGGGTGTGCACGGTATAAAACCATAATGCATATGTACCCATATAGTAAATGGCATCACATTCAATTACCGATGGAAACCAAAAAGGCATGAACTGACTGTCCATCAGCATGCCTTTGGAAAGGAAACTCATCCACAATGCACCGTGACTCACACCCGTTACCTTTGCCCTTGCAGGTGACTCTGGATACCCTCAGCCACCATGGGCAATGACACCTGTGTGCAATCCTCTTACGCCACCGGAAGATGCCTACAGTGAGGCACACGTCGGGACCAGGCTGCCCATAGAGCGGACCTATGGGTCATTTTCGGTGTCTACACCGCATCTAAGGGGCCTTGATGTGCAGGCCAGGGAAGGTTGAACAAATATTTCTTGCCTGTGCCATGCTGCGCAGCATCTCCCTCTGGAAAAATGTCCCCTTGCCCCCTGATGACACGCCACCCCCAGAAGACGACTCACCATCTGCAGGTGCAGTGCTGCCACACTGTGAGTGGGAGGAGGGAAGGGATGGTAGTCTTCTGCGGCATCGACTAACACATTTCTGATCACATCGATGATCGCATGCTGCTCATCTTTGTACACAGCCAAGCATCGAAGAAACCACAATCACACAAAAAGGAATGACTTGGCATTGCTTAAAGTGAATTAGATTTATATATGTAAGTGTGAATGCAAAATCTCCAACACCCTAACCCCATTCCACCACCTCATCCCCCTGCACACCATCACCTAACACACCCATGCCCTCCTGCTCCCCAACACACCCATGCCCTCTCTCCTCCCTTGTGCTTATGTACAGAGTGCAATGTCAAGTCACTTGCGTTGTCTTTTGCCTTTGCAGGCCTGCTCCAGCACCATTGGAGCCAAATGGTGCATGGAGTGGCGTCCTGGGATGCTGGGCACGTATCCCTCAGATGGAGGTGACGGAGGTGGACTGGTTTCGACTCAGGCCCCCGGATGTTTTGGATTGTCAGGAGCATACTGGCCTGCATTGCCTCTGCAAAATCCGAAATGTCCTCATTCTTATCCCTCTCCGCCATATGCAACTGTAGTCGGTCCCCGGCCATGACCCTCGCAACACTCTGTGAGGCACCCTGGACAGTGTCTCGGATCACCTGCAGATGTTGCACTTGTGTGTCCGCCAGTGTTTCCATGCACACCTCTCTGCTCAGTAGTGTCCAGCCTCCTCCATCTTGCTTCCTCTGTATGCTGCACATTGGGTTGTGGGGTACAGGGAGGGTTGGGGGTGAAGTAGGGTGAGCTGTAGGCCCTGCCACCTACGCTTCCATGTCACGCTCTGGCTCAGACTACGCTGACCATGTGACTGGTCGTCCTACTCATGTGACTAGAGGGTGTCATGGGCAGTTGGGTGGGTGCTGGTTTAGCATGCATGCCAGCTTCTGCCTCCCCTGTCACCACCACAGTGGCCGGCTGTTGGGTGGCGGTTAGAGCTCCTGCGGGTGCAGCACCTGCAGCTGTGTTGGCATCGCTGCCATCGGGTGTCATACTGACGCTGGCATGTGCAGCACTGCTGCGCCATGGTGTCTTTCTTTTCCCCTTCCCATTGCTGGGCAGTGCAGGGGTGGAGGTTGTTGGCGTCGCACTGGAGATCTGGCCAAAATAGGTAGATGGGCCTACTCCTGAGTCACCTGTGAACCTGTTGGATGGACAGTGACATGTTTGTCATCATGCATACGTGCACGTGAGCTTGCTAGTCTCTCAATCTACAGGAGGGACATCATACACGTGTTGTCTGATGGGTATGGTCGCGTGCAGACCATTGCAAGATGGGGGTAGTGTCTGCTGAGGGTGCACACCCCATTGGCAGGTTCCCTTTGCCTGTCCGGCTGGCAATGTGGCCTGTACATGCAGTTGTGCTGGGGGTCCACTTTGGCCCTTGGCCTTTCTCCGCACACATGGGTGCTGCTCATAGTTGCATCTGCTCACATGCACATTCATTCTACTGTGCATGGGTATGTGCACAGTTGTCCACGTACCCTTGCATACACATGGGGTGGCATTGCCTTTGGGTGCATTGACATGTGGTGGCACCTTGCCCTATCCATTGGGCCCATCTATGCTGAGGGACATGTTTGGGATGGCCGTTTGGCCAGTGCATTGTCAGGGTGCGGGGGTGGGCATTCAAACTCACCAGCTTCGCCTTGGTTGCTGGCCCCGACCTAGACACTCCCAAGTCCCACAATGTGGAGGATGGAGTTGACATTCTCCTCCCATAGGTCAGCATAAGGGGGTCCATGGTGCTACCTCCTGTGGCTGATGCCTCCCACTGGTGTTTGGACCAGAGTCTGCGGACCCTAGCCTTCAGGTTGTTCCACCGCTTCCTGTAGTTCACGCTAGCCCATGGGACTGTGCCCACAGCCGTGACCTTGTTACAGATGCCTGACCAGATTGCTGACTTGCTCTGCCCTGATGTGTCATGATGCTGAGAGCCATATAACTCCTCAGCATCGGCCACTACCTAGTCAATGAGGACTGGCAGCTCTGCCTCACTGAACTTCTGCTTCCTTTGTCTCAGGTCGGGCATCTTCCCTTTAACCTTCTCTTGGGACATGATTTTTCTCCTTTGTGGGTCTGGATGGCTACAGGAAGTAGGGGATTCAGGGTGGATTGAGTGATGACCACTGCCATGCTTACTGTTCTGTCGATGACCCTATTTCCGCTGGCGGTAATTCTGCCAGTGTAATTACCACTGATTGCACGACAGTAACAGCAATTTCTCTCAATCCGGGCGGAAGTACCGTCAGGGACTCCTTCAGCAGTAATTCCGTTAGACAGAATTACTGTTACTGCCAATGGTGTGTGCGCGCTCCCACCAAGTTGTAAAACAGCAGTAATTCTGCCGGACACCACATCGGTAACGGTAATAATGAACACCATTGTCTTTTTACTTGTGATCTCATCTAAATTATTCCTCAATGATAAATTAGGCTTGCAATACATATGCAATTGAAAGGCTGACTAGCACATATTCTTGCTACACAGGCCTTGATATGTTGTGTGTGTTTGCAAGGAATACTTTAATAGTTACTGGTCTGTCTTAGAACATGCACCTCATCCAATAATTATGAATTCTTGGAAAATTAAATAAATAGTTAATAATCCTACACAAACATTGTATTACTTTCCAATGTTCACGGTTTTATTTAATATGTAGTTGGTTTTGTGAATGTCTTTGAACACGCTTTTATGGATGGATTTTGCATTCAGAAGAAATGTTTTCAGACTTGAATCAATGTGCTAATACTTTGTTTAGTCTGTGTCTGAAATTGAATATCGAATATGGAAACAAACAATAAAAACTATTTATGAACTTGAAATATTTTACAATTGACAGTTATGTGACGTTGTTACTTAGTGATTTACATTCAGTAGCTGCTTTGCCACCATACGAAGCAAATAGGTTGGATGCATTTGAAGCATCAAGCAAGGGACTGCTGCCATCTGTATTTTTACAACATGCATGAAGTGGACGAGCAAAGTTAATCATAGTTTCATGCTCTATTCTTCTCGTTTGCATGTGACTTTTTAGGTTTTTTTCATTGCGCAGCTTGCTAGCCTCAATCTGTTTCTGTGGCATAGTTCTCAAAAATTGCTTTGATCTTTTGTATCAAAGAGTTTTTTCCCCCAAAAACTTTTTTTTAAAAAGATGTTGTCTATAAACATATTAACCATATAATACATTTTGCTCAGTATTTTATTTCCCCATCACTTTTACTAAACATTGGTTTCTGTTTCTTCACAGTACAACATCACAGGCGATCAGTGTTGGTATGAAAATGAATGCAGAATTCATTATGTTAAACCATTTCAGTCAAAGATATGCCAAAATTCCTCTGTTTAGTTCAGATTTCAACGAAAAGGTTGGGATTGCATTTGACCATATGAGGGTAAGTTGCACAATGGCTAGTCTGTCGGTAATATGCATAAAGTAGTTCTAAAAATGTTTACTATGCAGAAAGATCAGATGTTTTAGTTTAAAGATATCTGTATGTGACTTCTAGGTTGCATGTCAGTTTAAGAAGCTTAGAGTCGAATACAACCTAAGAAGTGCCAAAGGACCATTCAGTTTATAGTCTGCGCTATATAAATGGTTATTCTCTTTAATGGTAATCATGTATAATGTGCACCTCTTGCAGGTACGTGTCCTTATGGCACCGATTACCCTTTTATGTGATCATTGATGTACTGGACTGTTACGTTTTTCGAATGGTTATTTCCTACCACGGATTCCTCTTCTATGATATCCTATCCACAGCAAAGCTTTTCTTCAGAAACCTTTCCACAACCTGAGGGCACAGCTCGGCTGCGCCCAGCGCCTCGTCTCTCCGAACATGATGTTGGGGCCAGTATATATTGAGGCACTGCACCCCGTGACCTCAATTCCTTTTTTCCACGTACTATGTTCGCTTCGGGAACACAATCATCCAATATTTTTGGACATCATGCCCTACCCAACAATGTCTTCCGAATTCAAACCATGTGTGGATTGTGGCCGACAGATGTCCATATCGGATCCGCACAGGATTTGCCATTATTTCTTGGGTGAGGAACACCACACCCAGGGCTGCAAGTCATGCCATTCCATGCACCGAAAACCCTCTGGGAGAGGGCAGCGAAGACCTTCATCTGCTTCCGCAAAGACTAAAGGTGAAGTCACAGAGTCCTGTTTTGGAGGTCAGGTGGCTCAGAACGTTAACCCGAGGAGAGAATCTCTTCCCCCCCCCTGCTTCCTCCTCCAAGAAAAGAGCCCCAGTTTCAGGAATTCCCCAGAACCGGCAGCTCGCGTACCTTTTCCAACCCAATGCTCCACCCCACAGAAATTGGAGACATTTCGATTCAAGATGCTTGACGTAGTTGCCAAGGCAACAGCCTCAGCACCGATGGTGCCCCTCGTACCAACTGGACCTTCAGTGTCCTTTGGGATTGGCAGGCTACCCGGAAGGGATTACTCCTGCACACCTAAGTACTCTGGTCTGGAGCCAAGAGGGGACAAGTGCTGCCAGCACCGACAGGCTCCACCTTCGGGTGTCGAAGCTCGGCACCCATCCCGTCTCTCCTGTTGTGATGTGAGTGCTCCTCTGGAATACGCACTTCTCCCTTTGAAACTCTTCATGCCTAAAATGGATGACACATACGATGAAGAGTTAGAACAGGTTCCCTTTGGCTTAGAGCCTTTAGCCTCCAGGAAAAAGACTTTGCATAAGAGTTTTACAGGGAAGGTGAAGCCGCCCAGGGACTGGCCACAGATATGCAGGAGGCCAGTGGTCTCGACACCTCCCCTGAACTCCAGGTAACCCTAAGTCCTACCGGGGCTGACTAAGGTGGCTCATACCCTGGGGCTATCTGGTCCATCCAGACTCAAAATTCAATTTGAATTAGCGGACATCATGGATGAAGGCCCCAAGGATGGGAGACCCTGCTACTTTCCAACATAGCATTGGAAAATCCCACACTTGAGATGTGGGAAAGGCCCAACTCTGCACTTGCAGCTGATGAAGAACTGGCTAGGAAGCACTGTCCTACCCCATCCAATGCAGCCTTATTGTCCACTCATGCCTCCCCTGAGAGCTTAGTGGTGCAGGCCACAACTGCGAACCTGAAATCATCCACCTTCCCTCCCCTTGACCGAGTAAGAGACTGGGAACCTGGAGAAAGAAGGTGTTTGCTTCTGGCAATCTTTCCCTATGTGCAATCAGTGCCTCTTGTACCCTGGCAAAGTGTTAGTTTCGTCTGTAGTCTTCAGTGGCCAACGCAGCAGATCACGTTCCTAAATGGGTGATGTGAGAGGGTGTCCTGTCTTTGGTACAGGATGGCAGAGAGGCCTCCCATCCGATTCTGCAGTCAGGACTGGACACAGTCGATTGTCAGCCGCTCCATGGCCAAAGGTACAGTGGTATGGTGTCACTCCTGGATGAGGACATCGGGCTTCACGCATGATGTACAAGCAACGCTTTTAGACATGCTGTTTGATGGACAGAACCTGTTTGGGGCTAAAGCAAATGATGTCCGTAAGAAATCTGTCCTCTGAAGTCACTGCAAAGTCCTTGGATATAGCTGTCCAACAGCCTTCTGCGAGGGGTCTGGATTTTTGCCCCTCCATCATCTACATGCCACGTGGCCGAGGTCAGGTGGCCCCAGGAAGGCTGCTGGGCAGATACTTCCTTAGGGGAAGAGGTGTAGAGGTGCCCTTAAGTGTGGAGCGGCTGCAGCCACCGTCGCTGCTGCCCCACAGATTGCAAAACCTCTGTGAGGTCTTCTGTCACAAGTTCCTGTGGAGGAGGAGATTTTCCCTGTTCAGCTTGGAATGGTCCCACACCACATCCGAAGCTTGGGCCTTACAGGTCATTCAACAGAGCTACTGTCTCACGTTTATGCAGCATCCCCCAGACAATCACCCTCACACCAACACCAGCCCTTGCCTCAGGATCCCATCCTCTCGGAGTAGACTGTAAGTTTCTCTCTAAGTGAGACAGAACTGGTACCAAGCTCGGAACGAGGCCAGGGCTGATATTCCACCTACTTTCTAGTTCCAAAGGAGGATGGGGGTTTGCGTCCAGTACTGGATTTGAGGCTTCTGAATTTGTATCTAAGAAACGGCAAATTAACGATGTTTATTCTGGCCCAGATACTTCAAGCACTCAAAATGCAAGACAAGTTGGTTTCACTGGACTTTCAGGATGCCTACTTTCATGTGCCCATTAATCGAAAGCATGGGCAGTACCTGAGGTTGTACCTTAGGTTCGTAGTGTGCCAGCATCACTACCAGTTCACGGTTCTGCCGTTCAGTCTTTCTTCGGGTCCCAGGGTTTCACCAAGCTGCTAGCAGTGGTGGCATCTTGCCTCAGGAGGCGGGAGAGCATTCATATTGTTCCCTACCTGGATGACTGGCTCATCCGAACTTGCTCTCCCGACCTAATGTCAGAGCATCTACTCTGGACATGCAGACTGTTGTATTGCTTGGGCTTTTCTCTGAAGTTCAAAAAGTCTCAGGTTTGGCCGTCCCAGTACCTTTGATTTATTGGAGCAGTCTTATGACACTCCGCTGGGCAGAGCATTTCTGCTTGAGGACCGAGTGGTGAACATATCCTGGATGGTCAATGTCCTCCAATCATAGGGATAAGTCCCTGCCTCAGTCTGGTGGTTTCGGAGGCTCGACTGTGCATGAGATTGCTTTGCCAGTGGTCCGTTTCAGTGCTTCTTGTCAGTCCTTCTGCAGGTATTGAACTGGGTGGCTGAGGACCTCGCATGATGTGTCATGAGAGATAACTTGCTGAGGGGTGTGTTGTTTTGACAACCCTGGCCCCAAGTGACGGTGGTCAATGATGCATCTCAGATGGGTAGTGGTACTCACCTGTCAGACTTGGCAGTGTGTGGTCTGTGGTCTTCAGAGTCTTGAGAACATATCTGATTTCTGCTGTTGACAGAGTTCAGGCTTGCACTGGTCACCTTCCTCCCCTCTGTGAAAGCCAAGACTGCTGTTCCTCATGGACAACACTGTGGCTGTGCACTAGCTCTACAACGAGGTGGTGTGGGGTCCTTGCCTATGTGCAAAGAAGCAATCTGACTGTGTTTCGGGGTTCTGGATAATGATGCTTCCCAGGGCTGCCCATCTTACCAGAAAAGAGAATTTCACGGCGGATGCCGTGAGCAAAGAGACTTCAGCCTTCCATGAATTGGAGCTCTTCCAAGAAGTTCTATAGGAGATTTTCTCCAGATGGTAAACTACTCAAGCAGATCTCTTTGCTTCCAGTGTGATCAAAAAAGTTCTGTTTTAGGGGAAATTCCTTGTAAGGGAGCTCTGGGGGAGGGTGGGGCCACTGGCAGTCGAACTGAAATTCAACCTCCTTTATGCGTTCGCATCGATCACTGTCATTTGACTTGTTCTCAGGAGATTGCACCGGGACCAGGTTGATTCTGATCTCTCCAGACCGCGCCCGGACGATGTGGAACCTGGAGTTACTGGACATGTCTACCTGCCCTCCCTGGCATCCCCCGAGGACAGTGGACTTACTCTCCCAAACGGAGGGGCTGGTCCTCCATCCGAACCTCAACAGCCTGAACCTTCATGCTTGACTACTGAGACGCTAAGATACAAGGAGTGGGATTGGTTGGACGACATCAGCGATTTACTCCTTTCAGCTTGAAAACCTGCGATGAAGTCTATTTATGTTTGCAGGTGGCATACATGTTCTGCTTGGTGCCAGTGGAGGGATCTGGACCCTTTACCCTGTCCTTTTTCCGCTGTTTTGTATTTTTTGCTCTCTTTGGCACAGTCTGGCCTGCAGATCGGCACTGTAAAGTGGTACCTCGCTGCTATATAGATCCATTTGCTGCTGTCTGAGTCTATCATTGAAGAGGAATCAGGGGAGGAAGGAATCCATTTGAAAAACAAATTCCTTACCTCTCTGTAATGTTCTTTCTGATAGATGTTGCTCACATGGATTCCTCATTGCCCTCGCTACCTGCTCCCCTTTGGTTGATAGTCGGTACACCATTGTTTCGGTTGTCCCTCAGTGTCAGAGTGCTAGCGCAAAAGGGTGGAACTAAAGTCACGGCTTTAGTCCCTCGAAATATACTGCCCAACGTCATGTCTGGTAAATAGTATTATCAAGCAAAGCCTGCGCTGAGCTGCTCTGCACACCCTGCTGGTGGAAAAGTTTCAGTAGCACTGCCACACTGTGTATAGAATATCATAAATGAGGAATCCATGGGAGGAACATCCATCAGAAAGAAAATGATCAAGAGTTAAGTAATTTGTCCGTATGTGGGGGGCGGGGGATTGTTCAGATGAGTCATTCTGCTGAGCGGGGGACTTGGAGGCCCTCACATTTTCAACCTTTCCATGTAGTTGAGCCAATGAGTTTCTATGTGATCCCTTGTTCCATCCTGTCGTGCAGTTGATCCTACCTGTAGGCATTTCATGGGCTCTACGGTCACTGAGATGGGTGTAGTTTTAGGATGCAGATCAGATTACTGCTGGCAATCCCTTTCCCATGTTTACCTTGTTTAGCTCATTGGGTGCATATGCCCTTGTTTGATTTCTTGGTGCTGTCTTACCAATATTCCTTCCCTATCTCATTGCTAACCATAAAGAAGGTATGTCATTGTGTGGGTCAGTTGGGTCCATGGGGTGTCATTGTGTGGGTCAGTTGGGTCCATGGGGTGAATGCTTCTGGCAGAGTAGTTGGGAATGTGTAGGCCCTCACCAATGTTTGGTTTTGTTGTTAGTCCTCTTAGATGCTCTCAGGGATGGGTGGGAAGTCTGGTATCAATGGGCCTACTTGTAGGAATACCATGGTTTGAAGCAGTGACGGATGAGCGTCTTTGAGGTTCATGTTCCGTGCTGTCAGGTGGGTCTGGGTGTAGGTACCAATAGGCCTTCCTTATTTCGTACCTCTATGAATGTAATAGTCTGAGAGGTTGGGGAGCTGCAGGAGTCCTGGCAGAGTGATTGGGAGCATTTGGACCCTCCTAATTCCTAACCGTTTGTTTTGATGGGAGTCTTGTTCAGTACTTGTAGGAAAAGGGGGGTTGGGTATCGGTAGGTTCTCCATACACACTACCTATAGGATTCATGGCATAGGGTTGTGAGATCGTTACAGGGTTATTTGTAGATGAGGTGGCATTTGAGATCCATGCTCTGTGTTCTAATTCACCATCCATGCACACAATAGTTGGGAGATCATGAAAAAAGGAATAGTGGTACTTAAATTAAACGTTATGCATCCCATCATTCCTGACTGAATGAATGCCAGGTCACCTTGATCAGCGTTAACTGAAAACAAGGTATCCAGAGTTCAACTAGTGTGCATAGGAGACATTATTCAAGCCTCATGATCATGTTATGCAACCTATGGCACAGCAGTAGATTGAAAATACTGTCTAATGGGATGAGATCATCATCATTGACCTGCAGAGAACCGTCTTTACTGCTCGCACCGTGGACACGCGGTAAGGCGAAGATATGTAATCCAGTCAACCAGATCCTGCTGCCGAGGGTATGTGATCTGTAAAAAAGCTGTCTGTTAGGCAAAAACCTGTGCAGTTCCCTTAGGGACCATGGCAAAAGGCTTAGGACTACAGGTGTTGGCAGTAAACCCAATTGGTAGCACTCTGTACCACCCATATTTACCTGGTAGCTGTGGCTGAGCAGTCAGACTTCTCTCAAGAAGAGTTAGACAGTATATAGAGTATACACATTAAGTACAAAAATACAGTAGCACAAAGCAAACACTGACCAGAGCTTTGGTATACAAGTATATCATTATTTATTTAAAAACACACTTGTAAAATACACTAACACTAATATGGCAAGCAAGTTCAAACACAGTCACTATCAATATATATACATCCCTGATTACTTATTGAACAAGTCTAAGTTAAAACACCACTTATTTGCAGACAGAGGTGAGCGCTTAACCTAAGATGGCACTCCAATAAGTTAGTTAAAAACGGAGGGAAAAGGCAGAATTAGGAACGCACACAATACCAACACTTTTAAAAGAACCACAGCAAGTCAGGAAAGGCAGAGTCTACTGTAGAGCAAGAAAGTTCATAGGCCAGGCCCACTCTTGGAGAGAGCAAGGCGGAATGTGTCCAAGATCACACAGTTGAATTATACTTTAAAAGTCTTTGCAGATAGTTCAAAACAAGTTGGATCAGTTCAGAGAAAGTTAGTTAACAGGTCCCAGGTCACCCCAGGATAGAGAGTCAGTCTGTTGCAAGGGAGACCAGGCGGGACACAGTACCTGAAATAGTGAGAAAGCTCCAGCAGGGGCAGTTGTTCCTGGCAGCGGGTGCAAGTAGTTGCTTCGTCCAGGGGAAGAGAGGATCTCGACGTGGAGGAAAGCTGGAGGTCGTTGCACTGCCAGGGAAAAAACAGCCACAGAGTTTCCCGGTTATAAGGTACTACCCTTTTATTCGCGGTAGTGGTGAAGCGTGGCTATCCGGCCGCCGGGGTGCTTGGCACAGGCGATTCGACCACGAGACGATCCAGGTAGGCGAAAAGAGGGCGAACTGGTTATCCCCACCAGTTCAAAGGAAGAAGACTCTCCGGGATGAAGATCTTCTCTGTCGTCAGGAAGTGGTGAGGCGGTTCAGCAGGGCTCCACCGGTGGTGTCGTTGCAGGTCGGCTCAGCTTCTCCCTCTTTGGATTCTTTGGTCCTGTGGCGACTTCCGAAGTTCCATTCCCCAAAGCCCTGCTTTTTTGCAGAAAACCCCCATTCATCAGTCCTAGCTGTCACTCAAACATGCTAAGTGGTGAGCCGGGCGGCTCACCACTGGGCCAATCACACGAGTGCGACTTGAGTTGCCAGGCAACTCAGTCCAGGGTGCCTAAACCCGTCCCCCCTCCCACACATCCTGTAGACCCAGACAGAGTGGCACCACTTTTGGAGGCTTCTGTGCAGAAGCCCGCCAAAAGTGGAACAAAGGGCTCGACTTGGGTTGGAGTTAGAGGCGAACACAAACTCCATTTTAAAAGAGAGTCCTGGCAAAAAGACCCAACCGGGGAATAAATATTAAATAAATAACCCGGCGGTATCTTTAACATTGCACCAAAAAAGTGGTCAGTTTAAAATGAATGGGAAAATCCAATAGGAAATATTCCGGTGGAATATTTTGTGTGGTAACCACTGCCACCAGCCAGAAACTCGACGAGGGGGGACTGCACAGTGCCCCCTTGAAAAACAGACCCAGGGGCAATCTAATTACCCCTACCAGTACTTCCACAATATGATGGTTTTTATTGGTTCTGTTCACAATTTAAGACTAGTAGGTCAATGGTGACTTTACATGCCCTGGGAGACAGTAGTCAGTCCCAGGGTATGGAGTCTGTTTGGGGGTCACAATGACACCCCTGTGTTACTGCACTGAGGGTGCTGTGTAACACACTTTACCAAAAACACATGAAACCCTATGGAGTAAAAGACCCCATAGCCCATAAAACACATTACAAAGTCAAAGGATATCTCAAATCATGTCTAAGAGTGGGAGAAAAATAGTCTCACTCTTAGCAGGAGAAAAAAATAAACCCCAAAAATCCAGCAAAGCTGCTGGGGGACTCACTAGGTTTGGGAAATTAGCCTATACAGAGAATTCTCCCTAACACTGTCCCAGATCTGCAGGTAAAGTCACACCACCGTCAAAGCAGAGAAGACCTGACAAAGGCTCACAACCTCAAGAAACAGAACCATGGAGAGAGAGATAGAGAGAGAGAGAGAGAGAGAGAGAGCTGCCTGTGGGAGCTGATCCACATAGAAGAAAAGAACGTGTGAAACGGGAGGTACTGCAGAGTCTTAGAAACGAGACAAAGAGGAAAGCCCACAAACCTGTAACTTCATCCAGTGCGAAGGAGAGTGAGCAATACCAAGAGGAGGAGGAGAAATGAGGGCAAACGAAGTAAAGCTGACAGTTGCTGTCTGACCTCAGTTCCTTTGTAATACTACATGTTGTTAAAATGAACCTTAGCTCTCGTTGCTTAGTGGTAACCAGCTGAGCCAGCCAAATCTAACATTGCATGTAAGTTTACTGAGTTCTAAGATCAACACTGAACTGATAGACACGTTTCTTTTATGAGCCAAGTGCATTTTTGGAAAGATTAAGATCCAGCTTCCACTGCAACCTAAAACACCTTAACTAACTCAACTGTTGTCTGCTGGGAAATGAGTCCTGTTACTTAGCAATGCATTAGGGAAGCTGGGATTAATTTCTCCATGTAAACCGTGCAAATAAAAACAGCCAAGAAACTGTAGGATATGGAGTGGCATGAAACCATAACCCATCTCTTAGAAGTCCAAAACATTTACTATGTTGTTTAAAGTGGGATCTTTTAGAGCTGACTCGGAAGACCAACCCAGGTGTAATCTTGTACCAACTACATACCACCATGACAAAACTAGCAGATCCTTCTCTAAAGGTTACCACTCAGGCTACACAAGCCCAACTCGCATCATGGAGATTTAATTAGCAAATCAACCCTAAATCCATCCAGGCTTGTCTTCAGATAGTTAACTGATTTAAGAGCAGGAGTAATTGATGTATGTTATGCTGATTACTTTTGGAGACCAACCCTTCCAATTTCAAACAGGAAACTGAATTGCCCAACTATTATGTGAATAGATCTGTTACCAGGTGGTAGAGGAAGTCCTAAAATGTGGATACAGCAGGAAGGAGTTGTAAGGTTTTGGGTCCAGCAGTTTACAGCTTGAATCCAGCAGTTCCTACCAATGTTTTGGGACCCACAGACTCTTCAACAAGATCACTAAATGCTTCACAACTTGAATACCCGCTTTTGAGAAAAGAGAACCACCTATGAGGAAGGTAATAAAAGCTGTAGGGTGTTCTTCACTGAGAAGAAAAACCTGATTTGTAGAGTAGAGCATGATCCAAAAGGAGCTGGATGTCCATGTTGAAAGTGTTGGTTTGAAAGCCTTTGAATCTGGCCGTGAAGGACTTAGTTAACTGTGGCTCACCTGGACATACCCACGACCAAGGGCATTTTCTTGTTTTTTTCTACTGGCCTGGCATTTTCAGTATACTCAAGACATCTGCCAGAAAACCAGTAATAAAGACATACCAGTAGCTCTTTGCAACCCTTGAAATCATGTATGATTTGAAAATATGGCCATTAATGCCTTTGGTCACCTGGAACCACCATCAAAAAGTGGGTTTAAATACCTCTTCATCATTTTGGACTAGGTCACACTGTACCCTGCAAACTGGCATTGCGCATAATATCCCGAATCTTTAGAGTCAGTACTTTACTTGGTTTGGTTTGCCACTGGAATTTGTAAGGAATGTTTTAACATTGTTTACAACTATGGTGCTAACCAAATTAAAAGCTCTTTTGTGAATCAACACAGTGACAACCTTAATAATGTCTATCCCCAAACAGATGGCTTTGTAAAAAGCTTCAGCAAGCACTTTAAGCAATGCAACAGTAAGCAAAGGAACTGGATGCTCAAAATTGGGATTTCCTTTTGCATTGGTTCCTTTTAGATGTCGGAAAGGCACCTCCAATGTCTGCAGGGGTTTTACCATGAGCACTATCTGGCCGGTACCAAGAGTTTTTTGGATAGGATTTGGGCAGAGTGGGAACACTAAGAAAACACTTCTACCAACCAGACAGACTTTATTCAGAATAAGTGCATCAATATAGAGGTGGTCTGGAATCTAGTGAAAGAAAACCTAGGAAATGCACAGAGGAGTAAAGGAAGTGGTATGATGACGCCTGACAGTGCACAGTTCAGGTCAAACAGAGAATCTTCGCCCTGATGTCCACCTATAAGAATAAATTACTTGCATAGACGGTAATATATTAGAGAACACATCAGCAACTTAAACTGGCAAGTGCCCAACATACACAACAGACACATACCATATTTATTGGTTGAAAGTGCAGAAGAGAATAGGCGGAACGTTCTGTGCTGTTAAGATGAGTTCTAAAATCAGCGCTTTGGAGAGGGATCAGGGGGGATTTAGGAGGCCACCCTATTTATGGTAAACAGGGAAGACACTGAGAGGTTATGCAACAACCTATTCAAGGTAGAGTGGAAGAGCAGTCAAGTCGTAGTCTCAGGAAAAGTGTAAGAGTGATCTAGGAGCTGGTCAGCCAATGTGTCCACGCAGAACACCATTTACAAATCAAGTTAGTCAGTATATGAAAATGCAATTGTTTATTAGGTCGTTCTGAACAAGCTAACCATGAAATATCACAGGCGAGTAATGTATTCAAAAGTCCCATATATAATACATACATGCATTCACCCTTAGCATTCAAAATGCCCTTTCCAATAAAGTTAAAGGACTGCAGACCAAAATAGCTGACAAAAGATCCCAACTAAGTCATTACACCAGCACCTACCCCTACCCCTCACATTAACTCAGGTTTCACATTAAAAAAAGTCACCATTTCGGAAGTCCACAAAATCATTACATCTCTTAAACCATCTAACTGTAAGGGCGATAGCTGCCCTGCCCAGATTATAAAAGATGCAGCGAGAGACCTTGCCCCATTCATTACTAAACTTGTAAACTCCTCCTTCTCTAACCACTCCGTCCCTAGTAACCTCAAACAGTCTTGGGTTCTACCACTATTAAAAAAACAGACCTTTGACCCGGCTATACCCACTAACTACCGACCAATTATGACAGTCCCCTTTCTACTGGCTATTTTGGACAGAATAGCCTACTTGCAAATACAAGATTATCTTGAAGCTCACAAATTACTCGGTACCCGTCAATCTGGCTTCAGACCCCAGCATGGAACAGAAACCGCACTTGTCAACCTCAAAAGCCAGATCGATGAATTAAAAGACAAAGGAAAGATGCCATCCTACTTCTACTCAACCTCTCTGCGGCTTTTGATCTAGTGGATCACTCCATACTTTGTAACCACCTATCCTCAGCGGCACATTTCTCCAGTTCTGCAGTTGCCTGGATCTGATCTTTCCTCGCTAACAGAACCATGCGCGTGTTCTCACCGTCAGCAGCTGCTGACCCCATCCCCATCACCTGCGGAGTCCCTCAAGGATCCTGCGTCTCGCCCACTTTGTACAACATTTTTACAAAGCCACTATTTGACAAACTGGACCGTCTGGGTGTCACCTACACAAATTATGCGGATAAAACCCAGATACTCCTACCCCTCTTAGGAACCTATGATATAGACGTTGCACGGATTAACAAAGTCTACATCATCATTTAGACATGGATGGCCACACATGGCCTCTGCCTGAATGATGATAAGACAGAATGACTCCTAGTCGGATCATCTAACAACCTTCTCAAACCAAGTCCTCACTACACAAATATCCTCATCGATGGGAACAGTATACCCATTGCCAAAAATGTAAAAAGTTTAGGTTTCTACCTCGATGCCCAGTCTAACCTAACTAAGCAGATTAACATGACCTCTTCTGCCACAGCCTAGACAGGCAAGTTGATCAGAGCCTGTAGACCTTTACTATCCCCCCACCAGTTGCCTTACGCTGGCGAGAGCGCTCATACAATCCAAATTGGATTATTGCAACAGCCTTTATCTAGGAGCGAACAAAACCATTTTAAATAAACTCCAGATCATGCAAAACAACGCGCTCAGAGCAGCGTTGAATATTTCCAAAAGGGAGCACATATCACAAATTAGAAAGCACAACAGGTGGCTCGCTATACATGAAAAAATTGTCCTAAAAACGATCTGCCTCACTCACAAAGCGCTTAACTACCAAGCCCCCCCCATCTCACAGACAAGTTCACATGGAAGGTATCCAACAGAATCACTAGATCATCCAACATACCATGTCTGGCGGTGCCCAGATACAATCTAAAAAGAGCCGGAGGTTTCTAGCTTCCCGGTATTAGCCGTCCAGCTTTGGAACACTCTCCCTCAAAATATTCAGACTATTCAAACCTTCAACAAATTCAGAAGCCATGTTATCTTATGGATACTCAACAAAACATAAAATAACAGCTCTTGATACCACTAACCGCTAGGTGGTCTGCACAACTAGTATGTATCTACACTACTGCTATGACCTATGTATAATATGTATAATGTTTAAAATGTATATATGTACCATTGTAATTTTTCCTCGATTGCTCAAACTGTATTCATGCATACAACTGTCTATACTATGCCATGTAACCTTTACTATCCTCTAGCGCCCAATTACCTCCGGGTCAGGTGCGCGATATAAATAAAACAAACAAATAAACAGTTGGTCAAAATATTGCATTCCCAGTTCCTATAAAGTCCTGTCCCAAAAGTCACAAGTTACAAAAATGGTTTCTTCAGGGAAGGTATTTCAGAACTGATGCAGTGGGCTGAGGTGGTGCTTTGACAGTACTTCAAAGAAAGCTAAATATTTACTTCAATTAAGGTATGTAAACCATTCTATCCTATTCCGAAGGTAAGTCCTAGGAAAGGATCCTTAGCCGAGGCCTACACCCAAAGCCCAGTTTTAGGGACAAGGGTGTCCCACACAATGTTTACCTATGGGAGACGGGAGGGTGGGGCAGAAACAGGTGTTCACTTACTAACTCAGATTATTCCAGGCGACAATGCAGCTCTTCCTAAATTCACTGGGGACATACCCTTCTTTCCTTGGTTCGGGTGAGGGAAGCCTAGAGGTTGCAGGTGTAGAGGTCACTTTTCATGCCAGGAGCTGGTTGCCGTTCTCACCAGACCGTTGCAAGCTTCTTCTCGAGGAAGTCCTGCCAAATAAAGAACAAATGCAGACTTCAGCGGTTGTAAGCATGGTATCATAAGTATGACACCGACACAATAGATTCAATTTCAAAACCTTTATTCAATTTTATGGGATTTGGAAAAAACTCCTACTTTGCCCTCTAGCTAGGATGAGAGGGACTCTTCCATCAAATATTAAAACACAGTCCTAGTCAGTCTGTCAAATCAAAGCTGGCCTATGCTAGCAAAACCTAATGTCTGCCCTATCCCTTATACAAAACATGTGTTATGGGGAATATGTATGCAAAGGAAAATCAGTGTTGTAACATGAAGAATCAATGTGGCTGAGTCAGCTCTCCTTCCCACATAGACAGCATGGAGTAAGGCGGTCCCCGTACACAGGAGGGCACACTCTGGCTCAGGTTCTCAAAACAAAGGCAGTTCAAAACGTGGCTCGTGGACCACTTGGCCTTCCACATTATAGTCACTTTTTCCAGCTTTCAAAAGTTCCTTCACAGTTCAACAAAGGTTCACACCGGTCTCCCACGATTGGGCTCGGACCTTTCAAGGCAAAAAGTTCACATAGGTCTCCCTCCGTCTGGCTCGGACCTTTTAATCACTGCACTTATAGTGGTTCCTTTCCCCTAATTTATCACACTTTTGGTCTACCTCAGTCGGGCTCAGACTTTTTCCTGCTGTCTAAGACCTTCAAATGTGTGAGGCTTTTGCTGTAGACCTCTGCAGGACCACTTCGACTTTCCCTTTAGCTCAGATTCTTATTTGCCCCAGTGTCTCTTGGTCTGGGTAGTTCAGTATCACAAGCACAAAAGTTCAGCATTCACCTGTTTTGAGAGTTCTTTCACTTTATTGCTTTATAACAAAACAATTCACCTTTCGAGGAGGCTACTTTCTTTCGCCAGACCACTCCGCTACTCCGTATCACTGGCTTCAGTTATCAGTAATTAAAAATTCCCCTCGGGTCTGCCTTCATTCGCGTCTCATCCACACGCGTGCAGCCGTCAATCGTGAGATATACTGGTGCACTTTCAATCTTCTCTGAACACACGTCCTTGAAACACAATGCAGTCTTCTTGTCTAGGATTTGGCCTTCTATGCGTATCTTTCACAGCTCTTCAGAGGCAACAACCTCCTGCAGGGATCTCCTGGGATTCTCTACCCTTTGCTCTCGTCCCTCTCTTGGTTGCTTTGCTCCAGTAGGTTCGCCGTCACCCCAGAAGTTCTGCTTCTTCTCGTGTTCCACCTTGCTCAGAGTGTATCTCTATGTTCCGCCTTTTATCCATGTGGGGTGAGCTAATGGCTATCAGATGTATGCAATTAAAGTCAAGTGCCTGACTTTGCCTGACCCGATTAGCGGGACATGTCCAATGAAATGTGTAAGACTTAATCTCTTTACTCTGTTACCCTCTTCCTTGGCCCCATGTTTGTGAAGAAAAGGGAGGGCGGTGGGAGGGGAGTAGGGACGTTGGGGGATCCTATAAAAAAGGATGGGTCATTGGTATGGGAAAGAGAGGAATACCGTGTCTCACCATCAGTTGCCTCACCCCCACTCCCCAAAGGCCCCTTACCCAGGTGATCCTCCCTCACTGGTCCACCCCCAGGGTCTGGATCCAAAGGCGATGGCCGTGCCCTGGGAAACTGAGAGATAGATCCCTGGGGACTAGCAGGTGAGACCCACTTTGGTTTCTCACACAGTGCAGACCTTTCAGGACACCTCATGGGATTGCAGAGAGATTGTTCCAGTGGATCACGGTCAGGCAGCAACAGGTGATCTTACAGCAGTGAGTGTTAGGGAGAATTCTCTGTTTAGGCTGAATTTCCCTCCCTAGTGAGTCCCCCAGCAGCTTTGCTGGATTTCTGGGGTTTAATTTTTTCTCCTGCCAAGAGTGAGACTCTTTTACCCTCACTCTTGGACATGTTGAACTGTGTTATCTTGGACAAACCTTGTGTTGAATGGGCTATGGGGTCTTTTACTCCATAGGGCCTCATGTATTTTTGTGATGTGGGTTACACAGCACCCTCTGTGCCGTGACCCAGGGGTGTCCTAGGGACTCCCCAACATAGACTCCATACCCTGGGACTGACTACTGTCTCCCAGGGCATGTAAAGTCACCAAAGACTTTGCTAGTCTTGAATCCTGAACAGAACCAGTACCAACCATCATATTGTGGACGTACTGGCTGGGGCAATTCGATTGCCCCAGGGTCTGTTAGTCGAGGGGGCACGTCTCCGTCCCCCCTGATCGAGTTTTGGCTGGTGGCAGTGGAAACTACGTTTTATATTCAACCGCGAATATTTTCCTATGGGATTTCCCATTGTTTTAGGCTAACACATTTAATTATTTAATTACGGTAGCCTTAAACATACCACCGGTTTATATATTTATTTTTATAACTCCGGTTGGGACTTTTTGCCAAAACTTGATTCTAAAATGGCGTTGGTGTTCGCCTCTGTAACTCTGACCCAAAGTGGAGCCCTTTGTTCCACTTTTGGCGGGCTTCTCCACAGAAGCCCTCCGAAGTGGTGCCACTCTGTCTGGGGTACTTGGGAGGGGTGGAGGGGGGTTTAGGCACCCTGGACTGAGTTACCTAGGTAACTCAAGTCGCACTCCGTCCTGATTGGCCCAAGTGGTGAGCCGGCCGGCTCACCACTTAGCATGTTTGAGTGACAGCTAGGCTGGGTGAATGGGGGTTTGCTGCATAAAAGCAGGGCTTTGGGGACTGGAACTTCAGAAGTCGCCACAGGACCAAGAATCCGACGAGGGAAGAGCTGAGCCGACCTGCTTCGACGACACCACCCGGTGGAGCCCTGCTGAACCGTCTCACCACTTTTCCCGACGACCGAGGAGAACTCTTAACGGAGTGGCTCCTTCCCTTGACTGGTGGGGACAACCAGTTTTCGCCTTCTTTTCGCTTCTCGAGGTATCTCGTGGCCGCCTTGCCAGTGCCAAGCACCCCGGCAACCGGAACCCCACCACTTTTACCCCAAACCACGAAAGTCGGTACAACCCTTCAACCGGAGGACTCCGCGGCTGGTTTCTTCCCGGGCAGTGCAACGACCCTCTTCTTCTGCTCTTCAGCGAGAACTTCTCTCTCCCCTGACCGACGTCGAGCCCAGCTGCCACTGCCTGGAACAACTGCCACCGCTGGAGGATCCTTTCCGCTTAAGGTACCGTGTTCCGCCTGGCTTCCCTTGCTACCGACTGTACGGGGTAGATTTAGCCCCCGGCTTTCGAACCTGGGAGTGCCTGGGACACCCTGGCTAAACTTTCTAAGCCACTCTACACTCTTTCTAACTCTCTGCAAGACTTTGAATCCCTAATAACAGTGTGATCTTGGGCACATTTTCGCTCCGGCTACTCTAAGAGTGGGCCCTGCCCAGTGACTTTTGCTCACCTGTGACTTTGTGCTTCTTTGAGCCTATTGCAAGTGTTCTGGATCTTAGAGTGGTGTGTTTAACCCATTTCTGCTTTTTCTCTCCCTTTCTTGGAAACTACTAGAGTGTCATCTAACGTTAAGCACTCACCTCTGTTTTAATTAAGTGGTGTTAACCTAGAGTTGTCTAGATAGGAGAAAGGATTGAATCTACTTTCGTTATAACTGTGTTTGAAGTGTTTTTACTATATTTTGCTAGAGTGTTTTTAACTTATGTGTATTTTAAATAAATAACTATATACTTTTGAAACCAAGCTCTGGTCAGTGTTTGCTTGTGCTATTGTGTCTGAGTACATATTGTGTATACTTTGCATACTGCCTAACTCTTCTTGAGAGAAGTCTGACTGCTCAGCCACAGCTACCAGGTAAATCTGGGTGGTACAGACTGCTACCAAAGGGGTTTACTGCTCTACCTGTAGTCTTAAATCTTTTGCAGTGTTCCCCAAGGGAACTGCACAGGTTTCTGCCTAACACTGGTGTACAGCGGTGGGATTTGTATTGAGTATACATTTTATTGTGCTTTAGATACCTTAGTGCAACTAACCACAAAGCTTAGCACTGAAAAAGTAAAACCTCTAACATGTCAGTTATAGAAAGCTATAGTCAAGAGTCCCTTGCAGCCAAAACTGCTGATTGTTTAAGAGTGCTCTGTAAACATAAGGATCTCCTGACTAAGGGCAAGAAAATGGAGCTGATTGAAAGATTGTTAGCTAACCAAAGTCTGGGTGATGGTTCAGAGGAACCTACCACTCCAGCGACTGTAGATGACAGTGTTGAAATTAACATGGAGCAAAATGTTGATGATTCTGAGGAAGAGTCAGAAGAGGAGGGTGAGGCTGTTGTAACTGTCCCCCCTAGGCCTCTGCCTGCTCTACCTGCTGTGCCTACTGGACCTTTACCAGGTCCCACATTTAGTCCTCAGTACTTTGAACTGGAGAAAATGAAGCTAGAATTGGAGTATAAGAAACTTAATGCTCAAACTGACAAAGAACTAAGGCTAAGGGAAATGGAGCTCAAGTATGACTTAGAAATGAAGAAATTATCTGTTGAGAATGTTTCTCTCTCTGGCTCCTCTAGAAGTTCCAGTCCTAAAAGACCCCGGATGCCTAAAGAATTGGTTGGTATGTATGAGCCTAAGTTGGATGTGTTGGATTGGTTGTCTCTGTTTGAATATAATCATGGGCTCCAGAACATCACAGGAAATGACTTACTCACCTGGTTGTTCTCTAGGCTTCCCCCTGTTGCAACTGATGTGGTAATGGAGATGGGGGAGGAGGATAGGAAGGACTATGAATGTGTGAAACTAGCTTTGATAGCTAGGTTTGGGAAGACCCCTTCCCAGTATCTTAAGAGGTTTAGGAACCTCAAAAAGCATGATGGTACCCCTTGGGCTACCTGGGTGAGTGAATGTTTGAAAAACTTAGAGGGATGGATTAAGGGTTACAAGGTGAACACTTATGAGGGTATGAAGAATTTGTTTATGTTGGAGACTATTTATGATGCCTGCTCTCCTGAGCTCAGACAACACTTGGCTGATTCCAGGGAATTGGATTCCCGGAAACTAGCTAGGGCTGCTGACTTGTGGGTTGCCAACAGGGCCACTCACAAGGATTCTGGGGTAACTCAGAAGAAGGAGGGGGAGAAACAGCCTAAAAAAGACTCCAAAGAGAATTCTAATAATTCCTATCCCAAAGAGGGCCCCAAACCACAAAATAACCAGGGTAAGCCACATGGGAAACCTAGTCAGGCTACTGTACCTTCTGGCCACAAGCCAGAAGGAGGTCAGAACAAGCCACCCTTCCAGAGAGCATTTGGACAATGCTATGTCTGTCAGGGTACTGACCATATCAAAGGAGATCCCAAGTGCAAGGGTAAACCTGCAGGGATCAGCACAGTCTCCTTAGCCTTCACTCCTGAGGATGAAGTACAGATGGCTAGTGCCCACTTTGAACTCTTTGCTGAAGAACCCTTGGGTCTTCAAGCAACTGTAAACTTAGAGCCTATGGGTCTGGTTAGTCCCCAGAATAGGGTTGTGTATAACTCCCTACCTGTTAACTCTAAGGTGTATTATGTGGACAGTGTTCTTGTCAATGGCCAGGATACTCCTGCCAGGAGAGACACTGGGGCCAGCAGAACAGTAGTGGATAAAAGCTTCTTTCAACCTGAGGATGTGGCCAAAGCACCCAAAGGTCCCACTAAGATGTCTGGAGGCCCTGTCCAAATGGTTCCTATTCTACCAGCCCTCATTCAGTGTAACAACATGACAGTGAGGATCCCTGTCAGTGTTCAGACTGAGGTACCTGGGAAGGTCCTGTTAGGGAATGACCTAAGAACTCTAGGAGTAGTGTCACATACCCCCAGGCCTCCCAGTATGGAGAAGCAGAACTTAACCAAATTGGCTAGACAGGCTACCTTGAAGGACCCTTCTAAGCCTGTGGGACCCTCTACTGAGAACCCCACTACAAGCCCTGGTGTTAGTAAGTTGACCTCTAACCCAGGCACATTTCCGGATAGTATGCTAGGAACATGGGCGCCCCAACCAAGCTCCAACATTGTTCCCCTAGTCTCAGAGTCTCTGACTCCCCCTGCTTCTGAAGAAGAGGTGGATAGACCAACTAGGCCCCTATCTGGACCTGAGAGAACTGGTAATTCTCAGTGCTGGTGGAAAACCAGAAAAGAAAAGTCTAAGGCCAAAAACCTTCAGACTGTTGGACCTTCTACTGAAGACCCCAACTCAACTCCTAATATTAGGGGGGAAACTCCTAAAATAGGTAAGGGTAGATCTAAGAGGAAGGGGAAGCAGGTGAATTGCCTAACCCCAACCCCTCCAACCAAGAGGCCTAAGACCCAACCTGCTCCCACAAGAGAGGTGGTGAGGAACCTTGGAGGCCCCTCTAGATCTAAGGGAATCCTTTATAAGGACCCCTTCAAAAAGCCTAACATAGGTTCAGAAGTTGTACCAACTTCTGAGGGACTGGTCAACCAGATCCCCTATAACAAAAAGACTGATGTTCCTCAAAGGGTTTGTAGGTCCTTTAGCTTGCAAAAGAAAACCTTTGAGTTCTCCCTTAAGCAAAGGTCAAGGTGTCACCATCAAAATGCTGATGGACTCTCTAGGATGTATATCATCGACTAGAGGTATGAGGTTCATCCAGGAGTGGATTAAATCCTCCTGTCCCTTAGTCTGGGGGGGGCGAGTGTTAGGGAGAATTCTCTGTTTAGGCTGAATTTCCCTCCCTAGTGAGTCCCCCAGCAGCTTTGCTGGATTTCTGGGGTTTAATTTTTTCTCCTGCCAAGAGTGAGACTCTTTTACCCTCACTCTTGGACATGTTGAACTGTGTTATCTTGGACAAACCTTGTGTTGAATGGGCTATGGGGTCTTTTACTCCATAGGGCCTCATGTATTTTTGTGATGTGGGTTACACAGCACCCTCTGTGCCGTGACCCAGGGGTGTCCTAGGGACTCCCCAACATAGACTCCATACCCTGGGACTGACTACTGTCTCCCAGGGCATGTAAAGTCACCAAAGACTTTGCTAGTCTTGAATCCTGAACAGAACCAGTACCAACCATCATATTGTGGACGTACTGGCTGGGGCAATTCGATTGCCCCAGGGTCTGTTAGTCGAGGGGGCACGTCTCCGTCCCCCCTGATCGAGTTTTGGCTGGTGGCAGTGGAAACTACGTTTTATATTCAACCGCGAATATTTTCCTATGGGATTTCCCATTGTTTTAGGCTAACACATTTAATTATTTAATTACGGTAGCCTTAAACATACCACCGGTTTATATATTTATTTTTATAACTCCGGTTGGGACTTTTTGCCAAAACTTGATTCTAAAATGGCGTTGGTGTTCGCCTCTGTAACTCTGACCCAAAGTGGAGCCCTTTGTTCCACTTTTGGCGGGCTTCTCCACAGAAGCCCTCCGAAGTGGTGCCACTCTGTCTGGGGTACTTAGGAGGGGTGGAGGGGGGTTTAGGCACCCTGGACTGAGTTACCTAGGTAACTCAAGTCGCACTCCGTCCTGATTGGCCCAAGTGGTGAGCCGGCCGGCTCACCACTTAGCATGTTTGAGTGACAGCTAGGCTGGGTGAATGGGGGTTTGCTGCATAAAAGCAGGGCTTTGGGGACTGGAACTTCAGAAGTCGCCACAGGACCAAGAATCCGACGAGGGAAGAGCTGAGCCGACCTGCTTCGACGACACCACCCGGTGGAGCCCTGCTGAACCGTCTCACCACTTTTCCCGACGACCGAGGAGAACTCTTAACGGAGTGGCTCCTTCCCTTGACTGGTGGGGACAACCAGTTTTCGCCTTCTTTTCGCTTCTCGAGGTATCTCGTGGCCGCCTTGCCAGTGCCAAGCACCCCGGCAACCGGAACCCCACCACTTTTACCCCAAACCACGAAAGTCGGTACAACCCTTCAACCGGAGGACTCCGCGGCTGGTTTCTTCCCGGGCAGTGCAACGACCCTCTTCTTCTGCTCTTCAGCGAGAACTTCTCTCTCCCCTGACCGACGTCGAGCCCAGCTGCCACTGCCTGGAACAACTGCCACCGCTGGAGGATCCTTTCCGCTTAAGGTACCGTGTTCCGCCTGGCTTCCCTTGCTACCGACTGTACGGGGTAGATTTAGCCCCCGGCTTTCGAACCTGGGAGTGCCTGGGACACCCTGGCTAAACTTTCTAAGCCACTCTACACTCTTTCTAACTCTCTGCAAGACTTTGAATCCCTAATAACAGTGTGATCTTGGGCACATTTTCGCTCCGGCTACTCTAAGAGTGGGCCCTGCCCAGTGACTTTTGCTCACCTGTGACTTTGTGCTTCTTTGAGCCTATTGCAAGTGTTCTGGATCTTAGAGTGGTGTGTTTAACCCATTTCTGCTTTTTCTCTCCCTTTCTTGGAAACTACTAGAGTGTCATCTAACGTTAAGCACTCACCTCTGTTTTAATTAAGTGGTGTTAACCTAGAGTTGTCTAGATAGGAGAAAGGATTGAATCTACTTTCGTTATAACTGTGTTTGAAGTGTTTTTACTATATTTTGCTAGAGTGTTTTTAACTTATGTGTATTTTAAATAAATAACTATATACTTTTGAAACCAAGCTCTGGTCAGTGTTTGCTTGTGCTATTGTGTCTGAGTACATATTGTGTATACTTTGCATACTGCCTAACTCTTCTTGAGAGAAGTCTGACTGCTCAGCCACAGCTACCAGGTAAATCTGGGTGGTACAGACTGCTACCAAAGGGGTTTACTGCTCTACCTGTAGTCTTAAATCTTTTGCAGTGTTCCCCAAGGGAACTGCACAGGTTTCTGCCTAACAGTGAGCACATAAGCAGCTCCAGCACAACTTCCCTTGTCATCAGAGGGCTGAACATGCAAACACCGGTGATTTATGGCATCACCTGAAGATCTTAGAAGTCCCAAGGTTCTGCTCAGAATGGTGAGTGCTGCAGTGAAGAAGCTGGTCAGTCCACCAGGTGGCCCAGGCGCACTTCCAAGAATTCCAAGGTGTGGATCCTCGAGCAGGGGTCGAGACTGGTTGTGTTCCCACTGGTCCAAGGGTCAAAGCACCAGCAAGGGTCACCTGAGATCAGGCAGAGGAGCAGGGCTTCACCGTACCAATCACTGGAGTCGATGCTGGTCAGCTGCCGGAGTCGTCCTCGGGTCGTCAGCGGAATGCTCTTTTCCACAGAAGTCTTGGTTGCAACAATGATCTGTTAACTAGCTGCTGGAGCCCTCCTTTTATCCAAGATTCAGGCTGGGAGCTAGCCTATGCCCACCAATGTTAAGGATCTGAAACATTCCAACTGCCCATCACATCGGTCCAGCAACAGACTTGAACTGGGTCCAGACAGACCATGCCCATGAAAGCAGTCGCTGTCGCTGGGAAAAGGGTTACCATATAGGACATGTCCTGACCTGAGAAGGCAGGAACAAGGCCCAAGGACAAGAAGGTCAAAGAATAAAGAGACATCTTGTGCCATGGCCATTTTAGCCTGCTAGCCACTTTTAGTATCCATACGCGGTAAATGCAAATGTGCACAAGAAAAATATCACAAACTGTAAAAATCACACAGCTGCCACCAGTTTGTCTTAGGCACATTGTCAAAGTAACCAACAAGCCATTGGGTAAAAAGTTATAAGGATACAATGTATCCTAACTGCACTTCACTGTAAGTTGATGCGACAATTGTGAAGTACAAGAATTCAAAAGGGAAGCAAAGTCCCTCAGTGCTGACAGTCCTAGGGACTAGTCCGTTTCCTCATACCAATGAGCAAAACAGGCAAAGGAAGCAAGGCAGAAGGCTTTACTGATCTCAAATTCAGGACTGAGTTAAATCAAAAATAAGCAAAAAGACTGACTCCGATATGGATCTATGAAGAGAAAGGTGCAAAAAGAAAATTACAGTGTATCTTGATTTGTCAGTCAGTCCATCCTGACTCGACGTGCCATTTTTTTACTCTGGCGGTGGCACTGGTCGCTGTACATTTACTGCGTCCCTACGCCCCCATATCTCACTTCCTTTTTTCCACACGCTCAGTGCGCTGCTTGAGGAACGGCTCTTGTCAGAGAAAGTTTTTGTCATATGAATTTGCTATTCAGTCAAGTATTGGACATTTGTTAGATTGCGTTGTCCGCTCCGAAACCATCGGGCATCGAGAAATACCGGACTGTAAAATAAATGTCTTTGACCGACCCACACAGTATTTGTGTTTGTTGTTTAGATGCCGACCACATTACCAAGGACTGTGGGTCGTTTCAAACGATCAACCTTAAATCATTGAGGGAGCCTGCTGCCAAACTGAATGTGGGACGTCTGCCGTCGAAGACGCTGCCTGATCCAACACAAGGTTGTCTGGTCATGAGATGGAAGACCCCACCCCACAGAAAGAGGACAGGCACTGTAAACAAGGCAAAAAGGGGTTCCACTCAGTCATTCCTCATCGTCCTCTTCCCATAAAAGGAAACGTCAACACCGTTGTCAGCACGACTCTGATTCATCCCAGGAAAAAGGTAAGCCCTGCTCTGGCAACGGTGCTACCAGAGCCGAGCGGGAACCCTTTAAAGAGCAGATGCTAGACATGATGAAGGCTAAGTGACAGCGGGTACGCGTCAACTGTTGAAGCAGCAGACCTCGTCAGTCCCAGCTACACCCTGTACATCCGGCAACAAAGAGACTGTCCGATTCGAGGCCCTCCGCACCGACCGTATATTGGCGATGCCTTCCAAACCACTTACGGCGCTGGTGTGTCCACAGCCTCCAACCTGAAGACATTGACGTAGAGATCGATATTGACGCAGAGTATGGAAAAGTTGTTTGTGCGCTAGTCTAACTTCATTCTTCGACACAATGCACTCCATTTCTGGCGATGATGGGGGCGATTTTGAGCCGATTCCGGGTTCTTCGGGCGGCATAGACTTTTTTGCTGATCAGGCGGATATCCTAGCACTTGCAGGAGAGTTACAAAATGCCAGTTGGTTGGATAACTCACCAGACCTCGAGATACAGCAGGCCCACCCCTGTGGCCATGCCAATGCCACTTAGAGGCAAACTGTGAAGAGTGTGGTAGACACCCTGAACCTTCCTGCTCCATCCAAGCTGATTTCTTCTTACCAGCTCTGCCTCTACCTATCCATCCATCTGAAAACAGAAGGATTGGTATTCCAGGTGGCTGCAGTCTCCACTAGACCTTCTACATTCACCTCGAATTTGCTAGTTGGCAGAATCTAAAAAAATACGACACCCAAGCTAAGAAATGTTTTTCGGCTGGCAGTATGGCTCTCAAGGCCACCAATGCTTCCTGTGCAAGTACACACATGTCCTCTAGAGAACAGTTCAAGAAGCAGCAGAACACATCCCGCTGGGAGATGCAGGAAGGGTTTCTCCACCTGGTGGATGATGGCAAGTATGTATCCGCCAGGCACTGCAATCTGGTCTGGATATAACCAATTGTGTTGGCAGGGCGATGGGGTCGGCAACAGTTATACACAGGCACGCCTACTTGCACAGCTCAGGTTTTGCCTCTAATGTTCATAACAAGCTTTTGGACATTGCATTTGATCACAAACTTCTTTTTGTCCCAAAGCCGATGAATCTTTGGGAAAATGTATGGATTCCAAGGTGGCTGCAAAGTTGCTGGGCCTGGCTGTTCAACAACCAGCAAAGCCTTCCCTCAGCTTCGCCTCTAAGGGTAGAGGCTATCGGTGATTTGCCTCGTTCTGAAGAAAGACTCCGCCCATGCAACCTAAGCAGGGGCAGAGGTGTTTCCTGCGCTCTGGTAAGCATAGGGTAGTCTCTAGACGCCAGCAGCCTTCAGCAGCGGCAGTGGGGTCAGCTCCAGCCTCAAAATCGCTTTGAGTTCTCCCCTCATGGTTCCCAGTTGGTGGGAGGATTGGAGAGCACGTGCTACAGTGGCGAGAGATAACATCAGACGCATGGGCACTACAGCTCATCCAATGGGTTTAGTGTCTGCCTTTCTTAGTGAGGCCACTAGACAGACTACCCTCTGCCCCTCAACAACCAGAACAGGAGCTCCTGGAAGAACTGAGAGCCCTGTTATTGAAGGGTGCTGTGGAAGAGGTATCACCCGAGCAGATAGGATCTGGCTTGTATTCCCGGTATATCCGTGTACCCAAGAAAGGAGGAGGATTGCGTCCTAGTTTGGACCTCAGGGCCTTGAACAAGTACCAAAGGAAGGACAAATTCAAGATGGTAATGCTCAGAGAGATTCTCCAAGCTCTACAGTCACAGGATTGGTTGGTGTCGCTGGATCTTCAGGATGCGTACTTCCATGTGCTTATCCACAACCCGCACAAGAAGTTCTTGAGTTTCCTCATAGGAGACGGGCACTATCCGTTCAAGGTGCTCCCCTTTGGGTTGTCCTCCGCTTTCAAGGTCTTAATCAAGCTGATGGCAGTAGTAGCGGCGCACCTGAGGAGATCTGGCATTCATGTGATACCATACTTGGACGATTGGTTAATCCAAGGGAAGTTGACAGGAGCAAGATTCGTCTCATCTCTAGGACACTTGCTTGCTAATGCATAGGCTGGGCTTCTCCCTGAATCTTCAGAAGTCTCACACGACACCTACGTAGAGGATCCAGTTCATCGGACCAGTCCTGGACACTCGCAAAGGCTTCCCCTCACAAGTAGAGAATCACCAGTGTAAGGCAGATGTTAGATCTGTTCCAGAGCCACTCCAGTATACTGCCAGTCTCCTTCCACCACGTTCTGGGCCTCATGGCCTCCTGCATCTTTCTGGTGCCAGAGGCCAGGCTAAGAATACGTTCTCTGCAGTGGCTACTAAGGAGTCAGTGGTCCCAGTATTTCAGCTCCATGAAGGATGTTCTCAGGGTGTTTAGGTCAGTGGCCAACGATCTTGCTTGGTGGGCCAGCAGGGACAACATGATGGTGGGGGAACCCTTCTGTCCTCCATGTCCTCAGGCCATGGTAATCATGGATGCGTATTTGAAGGGTTGGGGTGCTTACTGTCACGATCTGCAGCTCAGCAGCATTTCCGATCCCCACCTCTTGCCCCACCACTGTAGTGCTGGAGTTCCTTCTGTCACTAGCCTCATCAGACCTTCAGGTGGCCAGAGTAAAAGGTTATTTGGGGCCTTTGTATTCAAACGGTCCCCAGATCAAGGTTCTGTTTTCGCGATCCGGCTTATGGCCCAATTCCTGAAAGGCCTTGTGAATAAGTTTCCACCCATTCCTTTTGTTGCCCTGGATTGGGACCTTAATTGGGTTTTCTCTTTCCTTATGGCAGATCAGTTTGAGCCTATGTACTCCTGTTCTTTGAGATTGCTCATGCTGAAAACTGCCTTTTTGGTGGTTATCGCATCAGCCAGAAGGATCAGTGAACTGCAAGCCTAGTCATGCAGGCCTCCCTTTATTTAAGGAGAAGTTGTCTTTGAAAGTGCAACCTGTGTTCTAGCCAAGGTCGTGTCAGAGTTTCACATCTGTCAGGCTATAGACTTGCCTGTGATTTACCCTCCTCCTCACCCCTGCGAGGAAGAGGAGAGGTTCCACAGGTTGGACCCTAAGAGGGCCCTTAGGTTCTATGTGGTGAAAACATCATACTTCAGGAAGGCTGATCACTTGTTTGTAGCTTTTTCCCTTGTCACAGAAAGGGTTGTCCGTTACTAAACAGACAATCTCCCGCTGGATAACGCTTTGCATAGTGGAGTGCTATCAGCATGCAGGGAAGGAGCTGCCATCAGGCATTGGGGCGCACTCCACAAGAGTTGTAGTGGTATCTTCGGTAACACAAAGGGGAGTGCTGGATAAAGAGATTTGCTGTACTGCAACTTGGTCCTTGTTGCACACTTTTACCAAGCATTATTGTTTGGATGTGTCATGTGGGGGCTGATGCTCACTTTTGAAAAGCAATGCTTCAGAACTTTCTGGTATAGGGACTTTCAGCCCGCCGCCAGACTTCGTACGGCTTTGGGAGCCTATCTGATGAGGAATCTCAGGGAGTAAAAGCAATCCATTAAAGGAGAAATGACTTACTGGTAATGTTCTTTCTATGGATTCTTCTCCACAGATTCTTCATCACCCTCCTATCCAGCTCTGCTATGAAAGTGCCTGTATTGTGTGTTGACTGCCTGCTTGTGGCAAAAACAGATAATTGCACATTTTTTCTTGTCTTGCCATCTAGTAGTGTGATTCACTACCCCTTCTAACAGTCCTGTTCCTTATCCAAAATACAAACACAATTTTGTTTGTTACACTTTTTTTATAACAGTTTTGGCTGTTTGCTAGTCTTTTTGTCTTTTCCCCTCAGTGGCTGAGCTCAGGGGAAAAATGGGTAGGAACTGAGGCACAGGAGAATTGTGATGCACTATATGTACGGCGGCCGATGTCAAGTCCGGAATCGACGGCCGGCGCATAGAGTTAGGATGGATCGACGGCCGAGTCAAGATGAACTACACCCCCTGTCGAAAATGTTTTCCGAGCAGCTGACTCTGGAAGGGATATCTATCTGATGAGGAATCTGCGGGAGAAAAATTGATAGAAATTAAATTACTGGTAAGTAATTTCTCCATCTACTGTGACAGGGCAGCCCACCACAAAGAACCACGATGACTCCTAGACAAGTTCCAAGGGTATTTAGTCAAAAATCTTTGTGGGAAATGGTAGTTGGTGCCTAGGAGGGTTTTGGGAATTTTGGCAATAGGGTCATCCCTCTCTTTACCTGGTTCCCGCCGGTTTTCACTATCCCAAACGGGGATGATATCATCTCACCAGGGGGGACACCTATCTGTCTGATGTTTCTGACTAAGCTTGATGGTGTTTTCCCTAACATGTTGAATAACTAACTCCCTAGAGACTTTATAATCTTTCCCTGATCTAGCCCCTTAGTACTCTAGGAAATTAGAGATGGTGCCTTCTTTTGCCCAGTGTCACTCAGTCTCTCCTGACTGTTCGCAACTCTGGGTCCCAAGATGTTCTCCTCCCACCGTACTAAATGTCCCTCTGATCGCTCACTCCGCCTTTCCACCTCCATCCTTGGATCTTACTTAACTCCTTCACTTACTATTATCGCTACCTCCTACTACTCTGCTGTTATCTTCTCCTTGTTCCTTCCCCCTACTCTACCTCCTTGCTTGTTGCTATTCTCTCTTTGTAATCTGACTCAATCTAGGCTGATTGTTACTCTGATTCTTCCACTCACCGTTGCTCTTACTATTCTCTCTCCCCTATTATTTCTACTCTGTACTGAACCCTCGCTATCGCCCTGTAATACCTACTCTAATACCTACTCCCACTCCACTGCTGCTTCTACTCACTAGCTCTACTACCTACCCCACTTCAAATATTATCCTTTATCCCACTACCATTACTACTTACTCCCTCTCCCGCTATTCTGCTACTCCCACTATATCCACTACCACCTCTGCCAATTTCACTAACACTCCTACACTTTCTGTTCTCACACTCCAAAGACCACCTTTTGCCTCCATGCTCCTTTTCTCTCTCGCCTCCTCTGGTCTCTCGGTTGCCTCCTTCACCACCTCCTCTTCTCACCCTAACCCACACTTGCACACTCACCACACCTCCTTACATACCCCCTAGGATTGGCCACTCACCATATCCAATCACTTACCTGTCTCTAGTGGGTGTGACAATGGGAGGGCATAAGAGGGCTTGGAAGCCCAGCCCCTTTCCAGCATGGACCCTGATGGGATCCAGGGAACGCCTCCATCGGGCATTCGAAAATTATTATTTCTGATGCTTGTGTACCTGCTTGGAATCACATGCTGTGCATATAGTCTGAAATCTCGAAAAGGGCGCGACGGTAACACTATCCCTAAAGTGACATGTAGTGTACCCAAAATCCTTCACGCGTCGAGGAGCCATAGATTGTTTTTTTTCCATCTTTCTGGTAGGTCGTTTAATGCGGAGCTTGTCTATCGCGTTTATAATGCTAGTTACTGCATCTGTAGCGCACCCATCGTCGGACATCCTCGACGACTGTTCGCCGACCCTCTCGACGGCTGATCCAGTTTTGCTGATTCTACACACATGGCGACGCGACTGCTGTTTTCTCTGCCTTGGCTGCCCGGCCTTACAGTAGGGAGAGGCGGGACATGTTTTATACTGACTATTCTCTTTGAGACTGCCTTTTCCTTACCTCTCCTCCTCTTTCTGTCTTTTTCCCTCCATTGTGATGCATACTCCCTGTAAATGTTGCCCATCATGTAACAGCAAATTCCTGTCAAAGGACACTCACAAGGAGTGTAACCAGTGTCTCCCTTGTGACTGACGAACGGCGTTGCAAGGCTGTCAGCCTAAGACCCTTAAGGACAGGCGTACCAAGCTGTGGGCGGACAGCGCCATGCAAGCCAAGAGTCACTCTACCGCCCGTGCTTCGGACGAGGAGTCCATAAGCCGCTGCAGCTCCAAAGCAACAGTCACACATCCTTCACATAAGGCCAAGCACACAACCCCTTGGCCTTTGATGGATTTGTCAAAGAAGCCATTGGCGCCTGTAGGCCTGTCGAAGATTTCAGCTGGGCCTGCTGAACCTGGTGGTTCAGGTTTTGCTGCGCCCCACCGTCAGGCAGGCACAACGTCCTAAGGCTTCGGCCTCAACGGGCACCGTCCCTAAAACTTTGGAGCACGTTGTGGTGGCATCGAAAGACGCCTCTCCCTTGCTAAAACACTTTCCAAACTCTGAGAGAAGCTTTCCAAGGCCCCTCCCGCCCCAGGAAAGCCTCCCGTTTACCTGAGGGGTATTCCCCAGCTTCTCCACCTCTGTCACAGGTCCTGCAACAAGATCCTGTTCCGTCTAATCCACCTTTCCCTCCCCTTGATGAATCCTGTTCCTCGTCATGGACAAGGGAAAGGTTTGATGCCTGCATGGAAAAAAAAGTATGAATTTATCACATTTTCTTACAAACTTGATGATGATCTTAAAATGCTGGACCCTATGGATGACTGCCCTAGTGTTACGCTCACCTGGTATCCACGGGGACGCTACCCAGCCCTGGTTGGATGATTTACACTCTCGAACCCTCTCCCGGTTGTTAGGCAGAAACCTGTGCAGTTCCCTTGGGGAACACTGCAAAAGATTTAAGACTACAGGTAGAGCAGTAAACCCCTTTGGTAGCAGTCTGTACCACCCAGATTTACCTGGTAGCTGTGGCTGAGCAGTCAGACTTCCCTCAAGAAGAGTTAGGCAGTATGCAAAGTATACACAATATGTACCAAAACACAATAGCACAAGCAAACACTGACCAGAGCTTGGTTTCAAAAGTATATAGTTATTTATTTAAAATACACATAAGTTAAAAACACTCTAGCAAAAATATAGTAAAAGCACTTCAACACAGTTATAATGAAAGTAGATTCAATCCTTTCTCCTATCTAGACAACTCTAGGTAAACACCACTTAATTAAAACAGAGGTGAGTGCTTAACGTTAGATGACACTCTAGTAGTTTCCAAGAAAGGGAGAGAAAAAGCAGAAATAGGTTAGACACACCACTCTAAGGTCCAGAACACTTGCAATAGGCTTAAAGAAGAATAAAGTCACAGGTGAGCAAAAGTCACTAGGCAGGGCCCACTCTTAGAGTAGCCGGAGCGAAAATGTGCCCAAGATCACACTGTTAGTTAGAGATTCAAAGTCTTGCAAAGAGTCAAAAAGAGTTTAGAGTGGCTCAGAAAGTTTAGCCAAAGTGTCCCAGGCACTCCCAGGTTCGAAAGCCGGGGACTAAATCTACCCCGTACAGTCGGTAGCAAGGGAAGCCAGGCGGAACACAGTACCTTAAGCGGAAAGGATCCTCCAGCGGTGGCAGTTGTTCCAGGCAGTGGCAGCAGGGCTCGACGTCGGTCAGGGGAGAAGAAGTTCTCGCTGAAGAGCAGAAGAAGAGGGTCGTTGCACTGCCCGGGAAGAAACCAGCCGCGGAGTCCTCCGGTTAAAGGGTTGGTACCGACTTTCGCGGTATGGGGGTAAAGTGTGGTATTCCGGTTGCCGGGGTGCTTGGCACAGGCAAGGCGACCACGAGATACCTCAAAGAACGGAAAGAAGGCGAAAACTGGTTGTCCCCACCAGTCAAGGGAAGGAGCCACTCCGTTAAGAGTTCTCCTCGGTCGTCGGGAAAAAGTGGTGAGACGGTTCAGCAGGGCTCCACCGGGTGGTGTCGTCGAAGCAGGTCGGCTCAGCTCTTCCCTCGTCGGATTCTTGGTCCTGTGGCGACTTCTGAAGTCCCAGTCCCCAAAGCCCTGCTTTTATGCAGCAAACCCCCATTCACCCAGCCTAGCTGTCACTCAAACATGCTAAGTGGTGAGCCGGGCGGCTCACCACTTGGGCCAATCAGGACGGAGTGCGACTTGAGTTACCAAGGTAACTCAGTCCAGGGTGCCTAAATCCCCCTCCACCCCTCCTAAGTACCCCAGACAGAGTGGCACCACTTTGGAGGGCTTCTGTGGAGAAGCCCGCCAAAAGTGGAACAAAGGGCTCCACTTTGGGTCAGAGTTACAGAGGCGAACACCAACGCCATTTTAGAATCAAGTTTTGGCAAAAAGTCCCAACCGGAGTTATAAAAATAAATATATAAACCGGCGGTATGTTTAAGGCTACCGTAAATAAATAATTAAATGTGTTAGCCTAAAACAATGGGAAATCCCATAGGGAAATATTCGCGGTCGAATATAAAAAGTAGTTTCCACTGCCACCAGCCAAAACTCGATCAGGGGGGACGGAGACGTGCCCCCTCGACTAACAGACCCTGGGGCAATCGAATTGCCCCAGCCAGTACGTCCACAATATGATGGTTTGTACTGGTTCTGTTCAGGATTCAAGACTAGCAAAGTCTTTGGTGACTTTACATGCCCTGGGAGACAGTAGTCAGTCCCAGGGTATGGAGTCTATGTTGGGGAGTCCCTAGGACACCCCTGGGTCACGGCACAGAGGGTGCTGTGTGACCCACATCACAAAAATACATGAGGCCCTATGGAGTAAAAGACCCCATAGCCCATTCAACACAAGGTTTAACCAAGAAAACACACTTCAACATGTCCAAGAGTGAGGGTAAAAGAGTCTCACTCTTGGCAGGAGAAAAAAATTAAACCCCAGAAATCCAGCAAAGCTGCTGGGGGACTCACTAGGTAGGGAAATTCAGCCTAAACAGAGAATTCTCCCTAACACTCGCCCCCCCCAGACTAAGGGACAGGAGGATTTAATCCACTCCTGGATGAACCTCATACCTCTAGTCGATGATATACATCCTAGAGAGTCCATCAGCATTTTGATGGGGACACCCTGACCTGTGTTCAATGGAGAACTCAAAGGTTTTCTTCTGCAAGCTAACGGACCTACAGACCCTTTGAGGAACATCAGTCTTTTTGTTATAGGGGATCTGGTTGACCAGTCCCTCAGAAGTTGGTACAACTTCTGAACCTATGTTAGGCTTTTTCAAGGGGTCCTTATAAAGGATTCCCTTAGATCTAGAGGGGCCTCCAAGGTTCCTCACCACCTCTCTTGTGGGAGCAGGTTGGGTCTTAGGCGTCTTGGTTGGAGGGGTTGGGGTTAGGCAATGTACCTGCTTCCCCTTCCTCTTAGATCTACCCTTACCTATTTTAGGAGTTTCCCCCTTAATATTAGGATTTGAGTTGGGGTCTTCAGTAGAAGGTCCAACAGTCTGAAGGTTTTTGGCCTTAGACTTTCCTTTTCTGGTTTTCCACCAGCACTGAGAATTACCAGTTCTCTCAGGTCCAGATAGGGGCCTAGTTGGTCTATCCACCTCTTCCTCAGAAGCAGGGGGAGTCAGAGACTCTGAGACTAGGGGAACAATGATGGAGCTTGGTTGGGGCTCCCATGTTCCTAGCATACTATCCTGAAAGGTGCCTGGGTCAGAGGTCAACTTACTAAACCCCAGGCTTGTAGTGGGGTTCTCAGTAGAGGGTCCCACAGGCTTAGAAGGGTCCTTCAAGGTAGCCTTTCTAGCCAATTTGGTTAAGTTCTGCTTCTCCATACTGGGAGGCCTGGGGGTATGTGACACTACTCCTAGAGTTCTTAGGTCATTCCCCAACAGGACCTTCCCAGGTACCTCAGTCTGAACACTGACAGGGATCCTCACTGTCATGTTGTTACACTGAATGAGGGCTGGTAGAATAGGAACCATTTGGACAGGGCCTCCAGACATCTTAGTGGGACCTTTGGGTGCTTTGGCCACATCCTCAGGTTGAAAGAAGCTTTCATCCACTACTGTTCTGCTGGCCCCAGTGTCTCTCCTGGCAGGAGTATCCTGGCCATTGACAAGAACACTGTCCACATAATACACCTTAGAGTTAACAGGTAGGGAGTTATACACAACCCTATTCTGGGGACTAACCAGACCCATAGGCTCTAAGTTTACAGTTGCTTGAAGACCCAAGGGTTCTTCAGCAAAGAGTTCAAAGTGGGCACTAGCCATCTGTACTTCATCCTCAGGAGTGAAGGCTAAGGAGACTGTGCTGATCCCTGCAGGTTTACCCTTGCACTTGGGATCTCCTTTGATATGGTCAGTACCCTGACAGACATAGCATTGTCCAAATGCTCTCTGGAAGGGTGGCTTGTTCTGACCTCCTTCTGGTCTGGGACCAGGAGGTATACTAGCCTGATTTGGTTTCCCTTGTGGCTTACCCTTATAGTTTTGTTTGGGGCCCTCTTTGGAATTTGTAGTATTAGAATTCTCTTTGGAGTCCTTCTTAGACTGTTTTTCCCCATCCTTCTTCTGAGTTACCCCAGAATCCTTGTGAGTGGCCCTGTTGGCAACCCACAAGTCAGCAGCCTTAGCTAGCTTCCGGGAATCCAATTCCCTGGAATCAGCCAAGTGTTGTCTGAGCTCAGGAGAGCAGGCATCATAAATAGTCTCCAACATAAACAAATTCTTCATACCTTCATAAGTGTTCACCTTGTAACCCTTAATCCATCCCTCTAAGTTTTTCAAACATTCATTCACCCAGGTAGCCCAAGGGGTACCATCATGCTTTTTGAGGCTCCTAAACCTCTTAAGATACTGGGAAGGGGTCTTCCCAAACCTAGCTATCAAAGCTAGTTTCACACATTCATAGTCCTTTCTATCCTCCTCCCCCATCTCCATTACCACATCAGTTGCAACAGGGGGAAGCCTAGAGAACAACCAGGTGAGTAAGTCATTTCCTGTGATGTTCTGGAGCCCATGATTATATTCAAACAGAGACAACCAATCCAACACATCCAACTTAGGCTCATACATACCAACCAATTCTTTAGGCATCCGGGGTCTTTTAGGACTGGAACTTCTAGAGGAGCCAGAGAGAGAAACATTCTCAACAGATAATTTCTTCATTTCTAAGTCATACTTGAGCTCCATTTCCCTTAGCCTTAGTTCTTTGTCAGTTTGAGCATTAAGTTTCTTATACTCCAATTCTAGCTTCATTTTCTCTAGTTCAAAGTACTGAGGACTAAATGTGGGACCTGGTAAAGGTCCAGTAGGCACAGCAGGTAGAGCAGGCAGAGGCCTAGGGGGGACAGTTACAACAGCCTCACCCTCCTCTTCTGACTCTTCCTCAGAAACATCAACATTTTGCTCCATGTTAACTTCAACACTGTCATCTACAGTTGCTGGAGTGGTAGGTTCCTCTGAACCATCACCCAGACTTTGGTTAGCTAACAATCTTTCAATCAGCTCCATTTTCTTGCCCTTAGTCAGGAGATCCTTATGTTTACAGAGTACTCTTAAACAATCAGCAGTTTTGGCTGCAAGGGACTCTTGACTATAGCTTTCTATAACTGACATGTTAGAGGTTTTACTTTTTCAGTGCTAAGCTTTGTGGTTAGTTGCACTAAGGTATCTAAAGCACAATAAAATGTATACTCAATACAAATCCCACCGCTGTACACCAGTGTTAGGCAGAAACCTGTGCAGTTCCCTTGGGGAACACTGCAAAAGATTTAAGACTACAGGTAGAGCAGTAAACCCCTTTGGTAGCAGTCTGTACCACCCAGATTTACCTGGTAGCTGTGGCTGAGCAGTCAGACTTCCCTCAAGAAGAGTTAGGCAGTATGCAAAGTATACACAATATGTACCAAAACACAATAGCACAAGCAAACACTGACCAGAGCTTGGTTTCAAAAGTATATAGTTATTTATTTAAAATACACATAAGTTAAAAACACTCTAGCAAAAATATAGTAAAAGCACTTCAACACAGTTATAATGAAAGTAGATTCAATCCTTTCTCCTATCTAGACAACTCTAGGTAAACACCACTTAATTAAAACAGAGGTGAGTGCTTAACGTTAGATGACACTCTAGTAGTTTCCAAGAAAGGGAGAGAAAAAGCAGAAATAGGTTAGACACACCACTCTAAGGTCCAGAACACTTGCAATAGGCTTAAAGAAGAATAAAGTCACAGGTGAGCAAAAGTCACTAGGCAGGGCCCACTCTTAGAGTAGCCGGAGCGAAAATGTGCCCAAGATCACACTGTTAGTTAGAGATTCAAAGTCTTGCAAAGAGTCAAAAAGAGTTTAGAGTGGCTCAGAAAGTTTAGCCAAAGTGTCCCAGGCACTCCCAGGTTCGAAAGCCGGGGACTAAATCTACCCCGTACAGTCGGTAGCAAGGGAAGCCAGGCGGAACACAGTACCTTAAGCGGAAAGGATCCTCCAGCGGTGGCAGTTGTTCCAGGCAGTGGCAGCAGGGCTCGACGTCGGTCAGGGGAGAAGAAGTTCTCGCTGAAGAGCAGAAGAAGAGGGTCGTTGCACTGCCCGGGAAGAAACCAGCCGCGGAGTCCTCCGGTTAAAGGGTTGGTACCGACTTTCGCGGTATGGGGGTAAAGTGTGGTATTCCGGTTGCCGGGGTGCTTGGCACAGGCAAGGCGACCACGAGATACCTCAAAGAACGGAAAGAAGGCGAAAACTGGTTGTCCCCACCAGTCAAGGGAAGGAGCCACTCCGTTAAGAGTTCTCCTCGGTCGTCGGGAAAAAGTGGTGAGACGGTTCAGCAGGGCTCCACCGGGTGGTGTCGTCGAAGCAGGTCGGCTCAGCTCTTCCCTCGTCGGATTCTTGGTCCTGTGGCGACTTCTGAAGTCCCAGTCCCCAAAGCCCTGCTTTTATGCAGCAAACCCCCATTCACCCAGCCTAGCTGTCACTCAAACATGCTAAGTGGTGAGCCGGGCGGCTCACCACTTGGGCCAATCAGGACGGAGTGCGACTTGAGTTACCAAGGTAACTCAGTCCAGGGTGCCTAAATCCCCCTCCACCCCTCCTAAGTACCCCAGACAGAGTGGCACCACTTTGGAGGGCTTCTGTGGAGAAGCCCGCCAAAAGTGGAACAAAGGGCTCCACTTTGGGTCAGAGTTACAGAGGCGAACACCAACGCCATTTTAGAATCAAGTTTTGGCAAAAAGTCCCAACCGGAGTTATAAAAATAAATATATAAACCGGCGGTATGTTTAAGGCTACCGTAAATAAATAATTAAATGTGTTAGCCTAAAACAATGGGAAATCCCATAGGGAAATATTCGCGGTCGAATATAAAAAGTAGTTTCCACTGCCACCAGCCAAAACTCGATCAGGGGGGACGGAGACGTGCCCCCTCGACTAACAGACCCTGGGGCAATCGAATTGCCCCAGCCAGTACGTCCACAATATGATGGTTTGTACTGGTTCTGTTCAGGATTCAAGACTAGCAAAGTCTTTGGTGACTTTACATGCCCTGGGAGACAGTAGTCAGTCCCAGGGTATGGAGTCTATGTTGGGGAGTCCCTAGGACACCCCTGGGTCACGGCACAGAGGGTGCTGTGTGACCCACATCACAAAAATACATGAGGCCCTATGGAGTAAAAGACCCCATAGCCCATTCAACACAAGGTTTAACCAAGAAAACACACTTCAACATGTCCAAGAGTGAGGGTAAAAGAGTCTCACTCTTGGCAGGAGAAAAAAATTAAACCCCAGAAATCCAGCAAAGCTGCTGGGGGACTCACTAGGTAGGGAAATTCAGCCTAAACAGAGAATTCTCCCTAACACCGGTCCCTTGGTAAGGCCTCTGGTTAAAGATGGGTCTGCAATATAGGAGAGCTGGATTCAATACCATATTGTCTTTGTTGTCCCACCTCCCTTGGCCTCAACTCCTTCCTCCCCCTTGGGCCTTCTCCTTACCTTAATATTGTAAAAGGTGGATTCTCCATCATGCTCCTCGTGGCAGGGACGCATAGATGTGGGGGGCGAGCAGCGACAAGTTACTTCACTGGTGCAAGCCCCCCTGTGGGAATCCAGGCCTGCTGTGACTCCATAGGTTTGCTGCTTTACAGTCTTTATATGCAGTTCTTATGTTGCTCTTAGTTCGAATAATAATGTCTTGCTTCTTTCCTTTTAGGTATGGAAAGGTATTTTGGTGGTGTCATGCAGTTTGAAGATGAGCATGGGCCGCTAGGCGAAAGCGCGGTGTGCGCAATAATGTCCGGTGAGTAATGCGCGATGCGCGGCGCTGTTTCGTCTTTTATATTGCTACCCTGTTTCTTTTCTCTCCTTGCAGGTTGTGATGTTCCTCGCCAAGCGCCGTAATGTTCCAGCAATGATACTGACCTGGAGATGACTACCCAGGTAAGAATTGTGTGGCTTAATTCGGGAGGAAACGTGAGTAAACGCTTACTAATGCTGTCTTTTTCTCCTCGTTCCAGGTTATGGTATTCCAGGATGCATGCGGTGCCTGATGATGGAGTTCGTACCTTCAGGTGAGTGGAACTGAAGTCACCGATGGATTGAAGACAGGATACTGTTCCAGGTAAGTCTTGTAGTGTTCTTTATCTCTCTGCAGGTCCTTGGTTTCAGGTAAGCTGGCATCAAAGAACTGGACACGGTGAGCGTTACGCTGCCCACAGCAGAATAACGCCAAGCATGTTCTGCTGTTTGGGTGCAGTTTAAATAGTCATGATGGTTATGAGCCTTGACTGACTCCAAGAGTCTTGGATGAGGTTTTAAGGCTTGGCCCTAATTGGAAGGCTGACTTACCAGTGAGGGCCAGGGGCAAGAGTCATGACACCTAGGCCTTTAAAGTCTCACTTTTCCTATCCAGCTAGGCAAAGGCATCACTCTCATGGGGCTTCCTTTTCCTCTCCACCTAGGCAACGTTACCTGATCCTCCTGAAGATATCTTCCAGGATGATTAATATGACCCAGCTGATGACCTCTATTATGTCGCGGATCAAGTCTCACAGGACCCGGTTTCTCAAGACCCAGATGTCTGGATCTCCACTGATGACCAGGGTACTTGGCCCACTACCTGTGCCCGTGAGACTGAACCGGACAATCTATTCCTGGACGCTCCTCCTGTCTCTCAGCAGCGGGAGGCTTCACCAATTGACGATGAAATATTGTTCAACACCCTCCTCAGGAAGACTGTGGACCACTTGTGACATAGAAGACTGTGTCCGACTCAGATTTCGTTGAGGATATCCTCAATGAGAAGGTCCCCATCAGCCAGGCCATCCTGCTTCTAAACTGTTAAGAAGTGCCTTGCCCCCTCTTTACTTATGCCCTCAGTTACTCAGGCTGTCAACCAGAGAGTTCAGAAAATGTTTCACCCCGCCCCTTCTGATCCTTTATACATCAGGGGACATGCCGTTCAAAACTCCTTGTTTGTGACCACCACCAGGAAGCGTGCAGGGCTTCCATTGTAGTCGTCAGTCACCTCCCGACAAAGACTGCAAAAAGCTTTATGTTCTCGGCTAGCTAGAACGATGTACAGTGGGGACTATTGCATAAAGGCCTGCAAGATGTACCAGAGCCTACTCGATCACAGCTTCTGGCAGTGGTGAACGAAGGGCGTTGGGTGACGCAAATCATATTGAAGAACGCCCTTAACTCAGCAGAGATTGCAGGAAGGGTACTGGCAGAAGGCACCTTGTTGAAGCGCCATGCCTGGCTCAAGAAGTCTGGTTTCAAGCCTGAGACACAGGCTTCACTTATTAATAATACTGTGCATGACCGTCATCTTCGACAAAGCGGTAAACAATGCCCTTGAAACCGCAAAGAAGTAACATGAAACGCTGCAGTGACTAAATCAGGTCTCGGCCAAGCCATATGTTCAACGGGGGTTCTTTAACACCCACCGGTCCTTTTGCGGGCAATCCTTTTCCCGCTTATCTCAAGGGTCTCCCTAGTATTTCGGCCAAGGCACATGCAGCAGCTTTCAAACCCCTCCACAGTGGGGATTTCGGTGTGGCAAGGGGTAGAAACGCAGCAGCCAGAGGCTCCCCTGACCCAGCCAACAAATGACTCAGTAGTGCACGTTCCCTCCCATGTTTCCCCGTTAGGGGTGCGATTATCATCTTTTACCCACGCATGGGAGGGCATCACCTCGTCTCAGTGGGTCCTCAAAATCGCCAGCGAGGGCTATTGTATCAAATTCCTGCGACCACCCCGATACCCGCAGATATGCAGGTGGCTGTCACCAGAACATCTGCACATCCTTCTAGAAGGTGTCCAGATCCTGTTGCAAAAGAGAGCGATCAAGGTGATCCCAGATGTTCAGGTAAACAATTTCAGGCTGACACCTCTACAGGAGGTAATACCACTGCTTCAACAGGGGAATTACATGGCTACCTTGGATATGAAAGATGCATACTCTCATATTACAATGTTGCCAGTGCACAGAACGTACCTCAGTGTCAAGGTCAAGATAGAGAACACCCACTATCAGTTCAAAGTACTCCCCTTCAGCATTGCCTCAGTTCCGAGGGTATTTACAAAGGTACTAGCAGTGGCGGCAGCTCGCCTGCGCAGTCATTCCATTCCAGTGTACTCGACGACTGGAGACTAGCACCAGGCATGTCTGGAGAACACCCAAAAGACTGTAGATCTTCTTTTTTTTTTAATGTGCTGTTCTCCATCAACGAGAACAAGTCCAGTCTGGTCCCCAGTCAAGTCAAACAGTTTCTAGGAGCACTAATTCGAAAAAAAGACGTACTTGTTTTCCCCTCCAACAAGATGGTTCAAAACATCTTGTTCTAGATCCCTCAGTATGTACCCAGACGTCAGGGAAGCCATGCAGCTATTGGGGATAATGCTTCAAGCATCTTGCAAGTTCCACACGCCTGTCTGCGAATTTTTGTCCTATGCCTATGCAGGAGTGGCTCTAGAGCCAATGCTGTCAGGCAAGCGGTCATTGGGACAATCTAGTGGTTGTCTTTACAACCCCTGCAGGTTACGCCATACTCCCCACAGATTAATCCCTGTCCTAATGGGGAGTGTGGGAGGTTTTTACCCATGCATCCAAGCCCTACAATAAAACTGTGCAGTACTGGCATGGAAAACATCATGATGGCCAGAACTCCCCAGAGAGTGCACAGGGAAAACATGAAGAATAGGCTGCCACCCAGTTTTGCCTATGTTGTGAGCACAGGAGGGCACTGCCTAAAACCACCATTGGGAATGGCAATGCTGATTGCCAAAAGCAACCCAGAACTGTGGGGAATTCATTTTCTTAATCCCAAAAATGGTTGCATTACCAGTACTCACCACTATCAGAAAGCCGGCGTTTTAAAAGCACCAGACTTTTGTGTAAAACTGAACAAATGAAACAAAACCAGACCAAGGAAAGACTTGCTAAGAGGTGGATACAATGTAAAACTATATTCTGAAATGACTTGAAGGAAGTAATTATTTAATGTATAGGTAAAAATTGTCAGTTTGATTTGAATGTAGAAAACTGGGAACAAAAAGTGACATTTAGCTGAAACCTGGCTTAGTGAAACTGGATTCTGCCTGACAACTACCCCTGACAGGAGAAACCTGTTCAGCCACTCTTCCCAGGCCTAGCTGCATCCTGCTGCCCCTTGCCAAAAGGAGTTGTCACCTCTCTGATTAGATTAGGGGTGGAGCACCTGGGAACTGGAAAGAACAGAACAATGCAACTTCCATGAATTGAGGCAAATGTTATATTGGGGGCGTCGTAAAAATAGCTTCCTCTTGGGAGAAACTGGGGGGCAGCTGTGCCTCTGTGAACAAGCTGGCTTGGGGGAAGTGGATAAACCAGTTATTCCACCCTGTGATGTGGGAAGCCACACCCCTTTTTGACCAGGTCATAATTTTAAAAAAATAGATAACTCATAGTGCGGACTTGTCAGAATTATATAAGTAATATCATTATTTTTGTGATTTTTCTGTGAACATTTTGAGAGGCGTTAGGACCCTGTGGTGTATTCTGGGGGGTTGCTAGCGGAAAATAGGGTCTCACTCCAAATGTCTGCATGTTAAAAATCTGACACTTCATCAATTAATGTTAATACTCCTTGCGCACATGTGTGTAATTTTGGGTAAATGTTCGATATTGCAAAACCAGTTAAAAAGCGCAAAATGTTGTCATTTTTTAATGCAAGCCCCCAGGAAGATCAGAGGCGGACAAGCATGGACCATAAGGAATATATAATGTGCACATGTAATTTCAACAAATTGTATATCTGGGAAAGATGTATTTGAATCAAATATAGATTTGTGGGCAAACTGACCAGGGGAGGATCCTCTGACCCATAAACAGACCTCATCATGCTGACAATCCATTTCCTTCCCCCAATCATGGGAGAGGGGAGAATTGGGACAATGACAAGTAGAGGGGGGCAGGCTTAGCTAGGCCCAGGCACACACCCATTTTCAAAACACATAAAAAGAGACTGCTGGGACAGGTAGAGGGATTCAATTCCATTTGCTGCGGAGCATGCCGACCGACGACTTCACATCCAGAGATCCAGACTTCAAATCCATCAATCTCCAAAGACCAGAACTTTACTTCAGAACTTAAAGCAAGGGCCTAAACCCACAAACTGAGAACTCTTCTCAGCAGGCCTCAGCATCCTTAAAATCATTTGCAAACTATACCACAGCCGGGCGAGCTGTTTGAATTCTTTTGCCAAGAACAATTGCCAGAGACCAGAGTGACCCAGACCGCTGTGAGCAGAACCAGAGAGCTGACCCAGATCACTGTGAAGTGCCGAGACCAGAACCGGAGTCCAGTCCAAAACCTGACCAGATCCGTGGCGAGGCCTATTTCAAGTTTATATTGTGAGTAACTAGCAGAGCTGTGCAGAACCAATCTCTTAGTTAAAATAATCTAATCCAAACTATTTTTAACCTAAGTAGAACAGCCTCATAGAAATCGTGTCATCTGTAAAGCTGCACAACTGTCACCTGTCAATTTGAGTTTACCTTAAATCCAAAAAACTACCTTTATTTAATCGTCTGTATCTCTGGAACCGTTTGGGCTAGGAACGAAATGTTACTTTCATCTGAAAGCTTAGAATCTAGGCTAGGCCAACCTAGAACCGACTTCCTACTTCTTATACTTTTTCCGCAATCACGATTTACGCACTCGTGAAATTTACCGCGATTTGCGATTTTGGCTCAATTTCTCCACTTGTCAAAATAGCAGCTCCATTCTTTCTTTTGTTAAAATCTGTTGCAACTTGGTAATAACTCATAGAGCATTGCTAAAGTGAGCCTGAACTAATACCAACACGCATCTCCCACTCACCCTGAATCCCTAGAGGGAATTAAAATTAGTTGGCACATTTTCCCATCCATTGCCATCATATTTAAAAAGCATTTTGGGCCTGTGTTTCAAACTCCTACCTGTTTCCTCGAAGCTTGCTGGGGGGGAACTGAATTTCGTATTGTATTTGATTGCATTCCTGAGAACTGTGTGCTCCTCTTTCCATCTCCTTCCATTTCTTACATTGCATAGGGGAAGGGGGTGAATTGCCAGAGAAAAAGTGGTTATCTTATCTTTTGCTAAAATCATATCAGGTATTTCTGTACTGCATTTTATTCCTCATTGCTTTTCCCTTGAAATCATAAAATTATTTTTGCTACTTTATCCATCCTATACTAACTCCTCATTGATTGTAAAGAAGTGTGCTAGTGCCAGATTACCCATTGTTGATCAACATCATTAAGTGTACTATCAGATATTAATTTATTATAAAGTGTGATATATATATATATATATTGTTTAAATTCTCAAATAAACCTTTTAATTTGCAAAACAAACCTACTTCTTGGCTCAGTGGGTTCAGGGGGATTCTAAGAGGGGGGTGTTATACAAGGGTGGTCATCCAGAGTACTGAACTTGACATAGAAATACATTAATTAGGGTTTTCCTCAGCATCCCAGACTAGGCATTGACTTGGCTGTAGTGTTGATTGAATATCGCTTACAGGAGCCCACCTCTGAGAACAGACAGTGCGCAGCATGTGGTCTCAATCAGTACCAGCCAAACATATCAGTCTGTTGGAACTAAGTGCTGTGTTCAAAGCCCTGAAACCCTTTCAAACACAACACCACAGCCATATATTACCTGAACAAAGCAGGGGGCACTAACTCTGCATGGCTGTCCAAACTGTGTCAGAACATTTGGAAGTGGGCAATCAAACACAACTTGGTCCTACTGTCACAAGATGTTCCAGGGGAACACAATCTTCTGCCAGACTTACTCAGCAGAGACTTTCACCTACCCGTAGAGCACGAGTGGCGCTTGCAAAAAGACATTTTACACAATTTCTTTCCAGAATAGGGGTATGCAAACATCGACTTGTTTGCAACTCTGGAAAACGCACAGTGCCCAGACTATGCCTCCAGGTACCCTCAAAGTCCAAAGGGAACAGTCTTTGGATAACATGGTCAGGGAGATTTGCCTATGCTTTCCCCCCAATTCCCCTACTCAACAGGCTAGTTCACAAGATGCACCGGGATCAAGTCACACAGATCCTGGTGTCACCAATGAGGGCTTGACAGCCATGCTTCTCATCTCATGAGAATGTCAGTCTCCCCACCCAGGAAACTACCGTGTCCATAGAACATGATGTGACTAGACCAAGGAAAAACACTACTTCTCCAGCATGGGGTCTGGCATGGATTCACATGCTCATGAATTCCCCGTCAGGCCGGGAATCCTCGGTAAAGAAAAAATCAGTATCAGTTTCGTTTCTGATCTGTCTTTCTCAGTAGTAACCAATCGCTGGTCTCTGGGTCATACTGCCCCCAGCCAATGACTGCCCTCTCCCTAAGCCCCGCCTCTGGCAGCCATCTTCAGATTTTTACCGCACGCTCAAGTGTTGGGAGTCCTCGTGTTTAGCTCTCAAGCTTTTGCTGCGTTTTCGCGCTTTTCAAAGAGAATTTCTCATTTTTTGGTCAAATAGAGCCTCAAGCTCCACCGTCTCTACATCCGATTAACGGGTATCTGAGTCGGATTTTTTTCTACGCCGCTCAAGAGTGAAGATTTAGTCGAGTTACGCTTCTTGGGGGATTCCAGAAGTTTCTGCGGCCTACCCGAACATGGCCCAGGAGAAAGCTTGACGCCCGGAAAGCTGTTCAGGGTTTGACCTGGATGCCAGCTACAGAATGTGTTCAAGGAGGACGAGCATTTGAAATGTCTCTACTACCTTCATGAGGACAAAACGCACGTGGAGAAGGACTGTGCGTTTTGCAGGAACATGTCGGAACGGACCATCAGGGACCGACACCTTTGTCTCTCCAACTGGCTGGAAGGAAGGAGTCTGTCAGGTGAAAAGAAGTCCAAGCGGTCTTCTAAGTCATGTGAGGGTGCCCCGGCGACAGGGGCCCAACAGAAGGCAAAGCACAGTGAGTCCGCGGACACCGGGAGCGCCGAACGGTCGGGCTCTTCGGCTGCCAGGCAGGGTGCGCCTTCCCCGGCACCATCAACCACGAGCCAATGCTCTGGTTCGGGGAAGAGGAAATCCGAGAACCCGGGTAAGCTTCTGGAGAGGCCCTGGTCGATCTCGAAGGATTCGGCCGAGGGGGAGCGAGGCGGTGACCCTCCCCCCAAGGTGAAGGACTCAAGCACGCCTAAGGCAGCGAAGGCCTTGATTCACCCAGCCAAGGCCTCTATCGAGGGAGTCGCGGCGGCCCTGGCGCAGCCTGTGGAGGCTACACCAGTGGACGTGACCTCTGGGCCCAGAGTCTCCCTGCCTCCGCGGAGGGAAACCTCTTTCAGACCCATCGAAAAGACCCCTGTGAAGACCCCGGTGGAAAAAAGGGGGGGTGGCCATTGTGGACATGGACACAGCATCGGAGGAGGAGCTGGTAGAAGTCTTAGAGGGCCTCGACGAGGTCGTCGAAGAGGCCCGTCCCCATGGGAGGGATCCCGACGAGGGTGATGACGAGAGTGACGGCGGCACCGGCGAGGGTCCTAGTCACCCGTCGCGCCCATTGCTTCTGGAGCCGCGGGATAACTCGGCGGCCATTTTGTTGGCAATACAATACAGAGCCGGACCCGGTGGGAAGCCCCCCGAACAAGAGAAGACGGATCCATCCAGCCCCACCTTCTCAGCCCTCGTGGCCTGCTCGGCCTTTACCCACGTCCCCCGTCCCTGGGGATGACACGGGAACGGACACAGCCAGGACGGCTACCGACGGCGAAGGCGGTGACGACGGGGTGGAGCTCCCATCGCCAGCCCGGGCCTCCACGTCCGACGAGATCGGATCTTTCCATGCAATGATCGCCAGGGCATCCGAGCTTTTTCAGCTCTGCCCCGAAGAGAAGGAGGAAGGTTTCCTTTACCAACAGCGCGAGGCCAAGAGGAAGGCAGTCCTCGCCGTGCCTCTGCTGGATGACATCTGGGACGAGGGTCTCACCCTTCTCAAGAACCCGTCTACGACACCTGCCAAGGGGGTTCGGTACGAGAAGTAGTACCGGGTCCCCGACGCGGCCCCTTTGTGCCTTAGGGCACAACCGACCCCTGACTCGGTCGTCTCAGCGGCGGCCAAGAAGAAAGCGGGGGGGGGCATCAGCCTCAACGTCAACTTCCCCACCTGACGGCGAAGGGAAGAAGCTGGACGCAATGGGACGACGAGTTATCTCGTCGGCGGCAACAACGATTAAGGCGGCCAACGCCATCGCGATTGTGGCCCGCTATGACAGGGAGTTATGGTACAAGATTGCCCCCCTGTTGGACTTCCTACCGGATGACAAGAGGGCTGAGGCCCTGGAGGTCTTGCAAGAAGGCGAAGTGGCGTCGGACCATGCCATTACAGTGGCAACAGACATTGCCGACACCGGTTTCCGCCAGCTAGGCAACAGCGTTTGCCTTAGACGACAAGGTTGGCTCAAGGCGACGGATTTCCGCCAGGGTGTACAAGCCAAGGTGTTGGACATGCCGTTCGACGGGAACAACATGTTTGGGAAAACAGTGGATGAGTCCCTCCAAGCCATCAAGGCGGACACGGAGACTGCTAGGGCCCTAGGCGTTCTCCGGCAACGAAGGCCGTCCTTTCGGAGCACCGGAGGCAAGCAGGGTGCCTCCAAGGGATTCGGGGGTGGCTCCTCTACGTACCGCCAAGCGGCCCACTCCTCGTCACAGGAAGCCTATAGAGGACGAGGCAAGTCGGGTGGGCCCCGCCGCCGTCGCCAGGGAGGCCAAGGCGGCAAGGTGTTATCCAAGCCCCCACCGAAGCACCCCAGTGGGAGGCCGGCTGGCAAAGTTTGTCAGCGTGTGGGAGTCCATCTCCACCGAACGTTGGGTGCTGGACGCCCTGGCCCAGGGGCACGCCCTCGAATTTCTAAAAAAGTGCCCCCGCATTCCACCCGTGGTCAGAAAGGAAAATCACATCCCTCAACTGCTATTGGTGGTCCTGGTGAACTGCATCCTGGACCTCCGACGACTGAACAAGTACATCAAGGCACAAAAATTCCTGGATGGTCACCCCCCAGCACGTGCTGGGACAGATGGAGGAGAGCGATTTCCTGTCGCTGTTGGATTTGGAAGATGCATACTTCCACATCCCCATTCTCAAAGGACACTGAAAGTTCCTCAGGTTTGTGGTCCAAGGACGGCACTACCAGTTCAAGGCCCTCCCGTTTGGATTGAAGTCGGCACCCAGGGTGTTCACCAAGTGCCTCGCACCGGTAGCGGCGCGGCTGCGCCTGCAGGGGATCCACGTCTACCCCTACCTGGATGACTGGCTCATCCGAGCAGGGACAAAGGAGCTTGCCGTGGATCACACAGCAAAGACCGTCCAGCTGCTCACAGACCTGGGATTCTCCATCAAATTTCCCAAATCCCACCTGGTCCCGTCGCAAGTCGCACTGTTTCTGGGAGCCAAGCTCGACACAGTGGCGCGTCTGAACTCGCCGTCGGAGGAAAGGACGAAGGTCATCCTGGGCAAGGTGCAGCATCTGCTGGCCACGGACGTGGCCAGGGTGAGGTCCATCAAGTCCCTCCTCGGGATGATGTCCTCCTGCATATATCTTGAGCGCCTGTGCAGGCTTCGGATGCGCCCTCTGCACGAGTTCCTCGACTCCCGCTGGATCCAAGCGACGGGCAGCTTCGAGGGCAGGATCCCGCTCGACGAGACCTTCCGACGAGCGATCCGGCACCCGCGCTCATCTGACGGCGGGCACAGATTTTCAGAACCCATCCCACCAGATAACGGTGACGGATGCCTCCCCGGAAGGGTGGGGAGCGCACACCGGAGAACTTCACGCGAGAGGCCTTTGTCTCCCGGAAGAGAAGACGCTCCACATCAACATCCTGGAGCTCCGTGCAGTGTTCTGGGTCCTCAGGTCCTTTCTCCCGTCTCTCAAGGGCAAGGTGGTGAGAATCTTCACCGACACCACCACCACGATGTTCTACATCTGGAAGCAGGAAGGAACCAGATCCCCAGCCCTCCAAGGAAGCCCAGGATCTGTGGCTTTGGGCCGTCGCCAAAGGGATGTTTCTGGGGCCCTTTCATCTGGCAGGGATAAAGAACACCATTGCAGACTCACTCAGCAGGGAGCTGCGCTCGTGCCACGAGTGGGAACTACGTCAGGATCAAGTGGATCGACTCTTCCGACGATGGGGAAAACCGCAGATCGACCTGTTTGCGACGGCGACGAACTCAAAGTGCCAGAGGTTCGCCAGCAGGTTTCCCCAGCCGAGGAGCATGGGTGATGCTTTCTCGTTCCCCTGGGACAGCCTGTTCCTATATTCATTCCCTCCGTTGCCGTTGCTGCTCCGACTCGTCAACCAGCTCAAGAGGTCCCGGTGCAGGATGATCCTAGTCGCACCGGCGTGGCCGAGGCAGATCTGGTTCCCGGACCTTCTGGACTTGTCAGTGTCCCCACCACTCAAGCTGCCGACAGATGCGGATCTTCTCTCCAGAGAAGGAGGTGCCATACTTCATCACGATCCGGAGTCGCTGAACTTGCAGGCCTGGCTCCTGCAGCACAGTTTTGAGGGTACGATATCCCGGCTGACTGCAGAGAGGTCCTTGCAAAAGCCAGGGCGTCCTCAACTCTCAAGTGCTACAGACATAAGTGGAAGAGGTTCTCTGTCTGGTGCCGTGCACAGAAGATTAACCCTCTACGGATTGCGGCCCCTCAAGTGCTGCCGTACCTACTGTCGCTGGCCAAGGCTGGACTGGCTCACGCCTCCATCAAGATACATTTGGCTGCGATCTCCCGATACACCAGAACCACAGGACGGGCGTCCTTGTGGTCCCATCGCCTGGTGAAGGAATTTATGAAGGGACTGTTCCGATCTTTCCCGTCGGTGAAGGCCCCTGCCCCGGCGTGGGAACTCAACATGGTGCTGACCAGGCTCATGGGGGCGCCATTCGAGCCCCTGCATTCGGCACAGTTCAAATTCCTGTCGTGGAAGACTGCGTTTCTTGTGGCCATCACCTCCGCATGGCGAGTGGGAGAGATCCAGACCCTATCCTGCAAGCCTCCATACTTGTCTTTTCACGACACGAGGGTGGTGCTGAGGACGCACCCCTCTTTTATGCCAAAGGTGCCGTCGGACTTCCACCTCAACGAGCCCTTGGTGTTACATGTTTTCTTCCCGTCGCCTTCGTCACCGGCCGAGAGGACTTTGCACTCGCTGCATGTGGCTAGAGCGCTGAAGTTCTACGTGGACCGCACGAAGAGTTTTCGGAAGACATCACAGCTATTTGTGAACTTTGGACCTGTGAACCAAGGGAAGGCTCTCTCGAAGGCTTTCATTTCCAGATGGCTCTCCGGCTGCATGACACACTGTCATCGGTTGGCAAACCGACCGTTGCCTGGCCGTCCAAGAGCCCATTCGACCAGAGCTACCGCTGCTACCACGGCGTTCTTGTCTGGTGTGCCCCTGCTGGACATCTGCAGGGCTGCTATGTGGAGGTCGACGCACACCTTCACGAGATTCTACTGCGTCGACCGGGATTCCAGGGATGAGTCCAGAGTCGGCCAAGCGGTGCTGCGCAACCTGCTCGCCTAAGGTGAGCCTGGTGAGGAGGTAAGAACTGCTTAATGTTGAGTTTTGATGTAATGCTTAATGTTGAGCCTTTTTTCCACCCCCTGTTGGTTGTGCATGTGTGTACTGCTATGTATTCTTATATTCATGAGCATATGAATCCATGCCAGACCCCATGCTGGAGAAAGAACAAGTTACTTACCTGTAACTGTTGTTCTCCAGCATGGGTCTGGCATGGATTCACATGCGAACCCTCCCTCCTACCCCTCAACCGCTCTTCACTTGGTCATACTGCCACTTGCGTGCTACCAAATCTGAAGATGGCTGCCAGAGGCGGGGCTTTGGGAGAGGGCAGTCATTGGCTGGGGGCAGTATGACCCAGAGACCAGTGATTGGTTACTACTGAGAAAGACAGATCAGAAACAAAACTGATACTGATTTTTTTCTTTACCGAGGATTCCCGGCCTGACGACGGGGAATTCATGAGCATGTGAATCCATGCCAGACCCATGCTGGAGAACAACAGTTACAGGTAAGTAACTTGTTCCACCTGTGCCCTCAAATGCTTAATTTAGGAGCTTGGCTCCTGAAGTCATTGAGTTTGGGTACATCAAAGATGTATAGAGATTCTTAGAGAAGCATGGAAACCTAACATCAGACATGGGGCCTCACTACGAGTCAGGCAGAATGGGTTAACTGGGTCCGCTAATGGATGCGGACCCGTTATTCCCATTCCGCCTGATAACGAGGTCCCTTCGCGGGGCCTGGTAAGGACGCCTGGTAACCAGGCGTCCTTACCAGGTCCCGCGAGGGGACCAGGGAGCTAACAACGGGCAGGTCGTAATTGGCCCGTTTTTAGCTCCCATTCCCATTGAGGCCTATGGGGGCTCAAATGGGAATAGGGAAGGTCCGGGCCCAGGTTCCCTGAGGGAGGAATTGCCAGGCCCTCCGAACTCGGAATGGCCCGGTAATTCCCCATTCAGGGAAGCGGACCCGGAGGCAGCCATGCCCTTATTAAGGAAGGGCATGGCTACCGCCAAACCCGTAATGAGGCCCATTGATTGTTGTTCTAATGAATTGAAACGTTTTGTCATCTGGTGCAATACAAAGAGCATCAACCCTATTGACTTTTCACTTAAAGATATTGTCCTTTATCTAACACACCTCCTCTCAGATTCAGGACTTGTTTTCAACTCACTAAAGGTCCACCTTGCTGACTTCCCTTCTGTATATCTCAGAGCAAGGTCTACTGGTGGAAAATCCCAGTGATTAAAGCATTCATGCAAGGGGTAAAAAGAATTCACCCTCCTATTTCTAACCCAACTCCCGGAGGGGACTTGAATGTTGTTCTTACAAAACTAATGGGGCCTCCTTTTGAGCCAATACATAAGGCTAGTCTTAAGGATATCGCCTATAAGACTGCCTTTCTGGTGGCTATTACGTCTATCAGGACAGTTAGTGAACTGCAGGCCCTCTCAGTTCAGGATCCATTTGTTGTCATTCATAAAGACAAAGTGGTACGGTGCACACACCCACGCTTTGCACCTAAGTTCATTTCTAAGTTCCATGTGAATCAATCCATAGAACTTGCAACTTTCTTTCAGAACCCCTCAAACTCAACTAAAAGAGACCTCCATGCACTAGATGTTAGAGCAGTGATGTATTATGTTGATGAGATTTAACCACCTAGGAAAACAGACCTATTATTTGTGTCTGTTGCTGCTGGTAGAGAGGGGACTTTGTCTCTAATTCGGCAATCTCTAGATGGATTGTTAAAGGCATTGAGCTATGTTACTATCTTCCAAAGAGAAATGTACCCTTTACGCCTAGAGCAAACTCGTGTGGAACTTTGTTCGAATGTATTGTGTCCTCCGACGTATTCCTCATCTTATATCTTCCAGCTTTGCTGCTTTGTAAAAAAAACAATTCACCAGAGGGCGCTGCGCTCGAGGTCACAGCGTCGATGTCCCTCGAGGGCTGCCGTCGAGTGTTGACGTCATCCGTAGCATAAAGTGGTCGAGCTGTGCCATTTTGGCTTCAGTTCCGTTTATCCGATAGCTACTGCTTCGTGTCACGAAAACGGTGCTTCAGTTTTTCTGCAAAATGTCTTCCTCGTCTAATCCTTCCACGGCCAAAACTGGCCTCAAGAAATGTCAGAAGTGCGGGAAGCAGATGTCGATCACTGACCCCCATCGAAATTGCCTCTGGTGTTTGGGCCTGGACCATCGGGTGGACGAGTGGGGTTCCTGTCAGTCTATGACCAACAACTAGCGTTGGGGGAGGAATCCTCAAAGTCTTCTTCAAGAAAGAAAAAAGAATCGAGATAATAGAGTGAAAAATCATGGCATAGGTTGAGGAAATCGAGATCCAGAAGTCGTTTTTGGAAATCTTCCTACCAGGTTAGTGCAGAGATAGTATATTCCTTCTTTCAGTTCAAAAGAGAATTATGCAGCAATAATGAAATGAATTATAGATTACCTTTCTGCTTGCACTTACAGAACTTAAACGCTTCCAGATATCTTTACCTGAAGACGAGCGTAGATCGCTCGAAACGCGTAGTAAATTGATAAGATCCACAAATTGCCTATCAAGATATCAGGACACATCTGATAAGTAGATAATCAAACATATTTGAATTATACACATGTTAATTATGTGAATGACTCAATTGTTCAGATACAAATGTCATCAAATGTGATTGAGCACTTATCAAGTCTTTCAATGAAAAAGTATTGCATTAAGAGGCTGTAACACTAAACTTTAACCACTTTGAATGTATTTTGTTTGAAAAAGGTTTTTTCTTTGTAAATAATACAAACAAAATATATAAATACTTTTGAATATCAAGAAGTAGAGTTTAATGCTTGACATAACCTGAGAGTTACTGTGAGTGCCTCTATTTGTACCTCGGTTTACCACGAAGTACCTATCCCCTGCACATGTAACTGATCCGGTAGCATGGATCCAATAGGGAGCTGTAACGCTCACCTTGCATCCACAGGGGTGCCTCTCGACTGGTCTGGGACACCTGGATACACTGCACCTTCCCCGGGGTTCGTTCTGCCAGGAATCAGTTCTAGAAGACAGGAGGTGGATTTTGGCGACTTCTCCTTCCCTCGAGAGACCCACCTCCCTGCGTTCCCCTTGCGGTTTCCCCTTGGGACTTCTCTCACCTTGATTTTAGGAATGATGCGCTCTCCGTCCTGCCGTGCTGGCCAGGGGTGCGTCGTTGTTGGCTCAATCCACCGATTTACTTCACTGGCGATAGCCTGGAGTCCAGACCGGCTGCAACTCCTTTTCAGGTAAGCCTTTTTAGTGTTTTTTTTGGAGTAGTGTCTGTATTGATAAATGCTCCAACAACCTTCTTCTCTTGTCTTGCAGGGGCTGATGGAGCGAGCCGAGGCTGACGACTGAGTTCGAGAAGGTGAGGATGCGCTAGATGCCACGCTAAAGCGTCCTTGCAAGTCAACTGACATGTGCTGTTGTTCTTTACAGGTCGCAGAGGATTCCTGGAAGTGGCGATGTATTGGGACCAAACGCCAAGGATGATGATCGGAATGGCAGAGGCCTTCCTGGAGAGATGGGTAAGTAGCTTCTGATTCTTGCCTCTATTTCTCCTAGGGATGCAGCAGAAGAACGATGGAGAATGTTCCGAAGGTTCCGACTGGATGGAGGTGCTGGAGCTGCTGGAGCTGAACAGGTAAGGCTGGCGATGTTCTGTTAAGTCTCTCGCCCAAGTAGGCCAGGATGCAGAGCAGGACCCTGTGAACGTCACGCTGCAAGAGCAGAATAATGCGAAGCGCGTGCCTCGGGTCGGGCGTGGTTTAAATACCCGGCAGGTATCCCAGGTGCCTTTGGGGCGGACCCCGCCCTGATGCTAGACTGCTTGTTGCAGTTCCCCGATGATCCTTGTGGGGGCAGCCATGTTCACCCATTGTCTATTGGAACCCATACTTGCCAAGTGAGCCTGATGCCAGCGGCGCCAGGATTGCGTCCAAGGCACCCGTAGTGGGCTGAAGTGGGCCTTTCTGGCCTTGTTAAAGTACTGTGGCGGGGGCCACGGTGCCAGAGTCCCATGGTCTGGGGTTAAGGTCGTGACAGCACTCCCCCCTAAGGCCCCTCTCACGGTGACCCTCCTGTCCGGTCCTGGTTTGTCAGGGTGCTCTCGATGAAAACGTTGAAGCAGGCGTGGAGCATGGATGTGTACTCACTGGGCTCCCAGGTTCTGTCCTGTGGACCGTACCCCTTCCAGTCCACCAAATAGTAAAGTTTTGTCCTCACATATTTAGAGTCCCAGATGTCCTTCAATTCTCACTCAGGTTCTCCATGAATGATTACGGGCCCAGGTGGAGTAGCAAACCGAGTTCCCGGCTTCACCGGCTTTAGAAGAGATACGTGAAACACCGGGTGTATCCTCATGTGTGCTGGTAATGTCAACCTTACAGCGGCTGAGTTAGTGATGGATTCAACAGGGTACTGTCCCAGAAACTGTGGGCGAAATGTCTGCTTCCCCTTTATAGGTATGTGTTTCGAGGCTAGCCACACCTGATCCCCCTACTTGGTAGTCCGGGGCCTTGGTGCGATGCTGGTCTGTGTATTTTTTCTGGTGCGCCTTGGCTAGTTGCAGATATTCTTGAGCTCTCTTGAAAGCCTGTGAGATGGTCATGTGGAGGGTTGTGACGGTTGGCATTTCCAGAGTCGTTCAGATGTCTAGCTCGGACGTGCGCGGATGCCTTCCGTAAACCGTAAAGAACAGCGTTTGTCCCGTGCTGATGTGCAATGAGTTATTGTAGGCGTATTCGGCGATCCATACGAGATCCTTCCAATCCCCTTCCGCCTGGTGGAGCATGCAGCGTAAGTACTGCTCGAGGGTTTGATTCATTCTCTCCATTTGACCATCTGTTTGGGGCTGGTGGCTAGTGGATAGTCGGATGTCTATTTGGGCTAGAGAGAAGCATTTTCTCCAGACGTTGGACACAAATTGAGTCCCTTGGTCTGATATTAGGGCCGAAGGGAATCCATGCAGGCGCACTACGCGCTCGAGGAAGAGAGGAAGGCCGGGTGAGGCCGGAAGCGTTAGGCAGACCCTTGAATGGAAAAAAGTGAGCCATTTTGGAGAATAAGTCCACGACTACTAGGATGGTGTCGTAACCTTGACACGCAGGAAGATCAGTAATAAAGTCTAGGGATAGCGTGTGTCATGGGGCTGGCGGAATGTCCAAGGGTTGAAGGAGCCGTGCAGGTCTTTGCTTGGAGGACTTATTCTGGGCACAGATGCCGCAAGAAGTGATGAACTCTATTACATCCTTGCGCCACGTTGGCCACCAGTAACTCCTTCAATTTAGCTAAGGTCTTTGCAATTCACGGGTTTCCTTCTATGAGAGAGTCCTGATACTCTGATATGACTTTTTCTTGTAGTTCCTTCACTGGCACGAACAGCCGGTTCCTGTAGTAGAGCAATTGGTCCTTAACATAATAGTGTTCACCTCTGGAACCCCATTCTTGTAGTTGCTCTTGAGTTAGCACTTGCCGGATTTTGTATAGGAGCTCGTCCTGGATCATGGTGGTGGTGATGCCTAGGATTCTGTCCCCTGGGATAATGGCCACGGGATTTGGAGGTACATGTGCCATTTCCTCGGTGCCCAGGCGAGAAAGGGCATCTGCTTTGCCATTTTTAACTACGGATCGATACGTGATTACATCGTACTCCAAGGAAAGGGCCCAACGTAGCTGCCGAGATGACTGAGCTTTCGCATCCTTCAAATATTGGAGGTTTTGGTGATCTGTTATCACAGTGATGGTATGCCTGGCTCCCAACAGGTAGTGTCGCCAAGCCTTGAATGTGGCCTTAATGGCCAGCAGCTCCTTGTCTGTGATGGCATAGTTGTGCTCTGGTGGCGAGAACGTTCGTGACCAAAAGGCCACTGGATGTAGTTGACCTGTGTGCGGGTCCTTCTGTGACAAAACTGCACCCATTGCCATACAAGACGCATCTGTTTCCACAATATAGGGAAGGTCTGGACGTGGATGCCGCAAGATCGAGGCTGTGGTTAACTTTGCCTTGAGTTCTTGGAAAGCCTTCTCCGCCTCTTCTGTCCAGTGGAAGATCTTGTTACATTTCCGTAATAATGAAGTAATCGGATGCACAATTTGAGAGAACCCGGGAATAAAACGGCGGTAAAAGTTCGCAAAACCTAGCATACTTTGGATACCCTTGATGGAACTTGGCGCTGGCCAGGTGAGGACAGCATCAACCTTGTGAGCATCCATGCGTATCCCCTTACGTGAAAGGACGAAGACCAGAAACTCCACTTCCGTAACATGGAACAAGCATTTCTCCAGCTTGGCGTAGAGGTGGTGTTGTCGAAGCTTAGTCAGGACTGCCCGTACATGCCCTACATGTTTTTGCTCGGATGTTGAGTACACCAGGATGTCATCTATGTACACTAGGGCGCAGACATCAATGAGTTCCCTAAGCACATCATTCATGAAGTATTGGAATGCGGGTGGGGCATTACACAGACCGAACGGCATTACTTGATATTCGTATAGGCCGTACTTTGTGAGGAATGCTGTTTTCCACTCGTCCCCTTCTTTAATGCGCACTAGATGGTAGGCCCCTCTAAGATCCACTTGGTATAAATCTGGGCTTCTTTAACCTGGTCTAGTAATTCCGGGATCAGCGGCAGAGGATAACGGTTTTTGACAGTGATTTGGTTCAGGGCACAGTAGTCGATGCACGTTCTCAAGTCTCCTCCTTTTTTCGGTATGAAGAATAACGGAGCCGCGGCCGATGACTTGGACGGGCGGATGAAACCGTTGGCTAGGTATTGCTTCAGATATGTTTTCAGGGTTTGGTTTTCAGGTTCTGTGAGCGCATAGATACGCCCACACGGAATCCGGGCTCCAGGCAGCAGATTCATCTGGCAATCGTAGGGTCTGTGGGGTGCAAAGTATTTGCTTGTTCTTTTTGAAAAACATCTTGAAAGTCTTGATAGTGCACTGGCAGCGTAGCGACCCCTCCCAGGACACTCACTGCACCCTCACGCAAAGGAGAACTGGCATGCTTCCCCTTCCGACCTTTAGGGTAGTAAGTGTGCGTGCAGCCATGAGTGAAAACCAATTCACGAGCACGCCAGTTGATTCGTGGGTTATGTGCGACTAGCCATGGCATTCCCAGGATTAGCCTAAGCTGCAATGCCTTGATCAGATCGAAGGTGATGATTTTGCGATGTCCATCCTCACACAAGAGGGTGATTTCTGTGGTGCATTCCGATACAGGACCCGAGGCGATCTCGGTGCCGTCAGCGGTTGTCACCGTCTCGGTGGTTGGCTTAGGGCAGAGAGGTAGCCCCATCTTTGCTGCGACGTCCTGATCTATATAGTTCCCCACTGCTCCACTATCCATATAAGCTTCCATTGAATGCATGACAGATGGCTGCTGGTTGGTGATTAAGATCACAGGTAGAGCAAAATGGGAGGTCTGTAGTTGAATCTCCTCGCTCGACAATTGGACCCCTACAATTGCCAGGCTTGGCAGTTTTCGGACTCCTCCCCGGGGGTCTCCTTGTCTGTAGCCCCGACGGTCCTTCTGGGTGGCTTGACGGAACACTCTTTAAGGAAGTGGCCAGCCTTGCCACAATACAAGCACAACTGCAGTTCTCTCCTTTTCTCCCCTTCGGCTTTGGTTAAAGGAGGTCTGACTGCATGGGTTCAAGGCACCTTCGGACCCTCGAGGAGCCTGATCTTCGGACCCTCGAGGAGCCTGATCTTTGGGTCGCACAAATACAGGGCGGGTATCCAGCTTACCCCGATCACTTTTTCGATCTTGCAATCGCTGATCTAATTGCACCACTAGGCTAATGAACTTGGCACAATCCCGAGGTGGGTCCACCACTTGAGCCAAAACGTCCTTCAGCTCCCCTCGCAGACCCCGGTGTAACAGGGTGGTCCGTTTGTCCTCAGGCCAATCCGCCTCCACCACCAGTCTATTGAAAGTGGCGATGTATGCCAACAAGTCCTGGTTCCCTTGACGAAGGGACAAAAGTTAATTATCTAAAGCCTGTCTATGGTGGCGTCGGGCGAAGAGCTTTTCCAGCTCCTGTAGAAACCCTCCAAAGTCCTGGAACAGGGGTTCATCCCGACTGATGAATGGCACCAACCAATCTGCAGCACTTCCACTCAGGTAGGATAGGACGAAGGCCACCCGCGATGGTGGAAAATGCCCCAGGTCTACACAAAAAATGGAGGCAACACTGGTTCATGAAAGTCGCAGATCGTCTGGGATCTCCCGAGATTCGCTCCAGAGGGGCTAATGGTACTGTTCCAGGTAGGTTGATTTGGACCGGATTGCTCACTGGAGTTGGCGCTGAAGGGGCTGACAACGGAGCTTGCCCGGCTTGTGATTGAAGAAGTTGCCTACTAAGGTTGTCCGTTCTTTCCTTGGTCACAATTAGTTCTCTCCGCAGGGTGTTGGTTTCCTGCCGCGATGAGTGGACCTCTGCACGCAACTGCCCCAACAATTGGGCCAACTGATCAGTTTCTGAGATTTCCATACCAGGCGTCCGGGTAGATTATTAAGTACGGCTTTGCGTTCTGTAACGCTCACCTTGCATCCACAGGGGTGCCTCTCGACTGGTCTGGGATGCTTCTGGATACACTGCACCTTCCCCCGGGGTTCGTTCTGCCAGGAATCAGTTCTAGAAGACAGTAGGTGGATTTTAGCGACTTCTCCTTCCCTCGAGAGACCCACCTCCCTGCATTCCCCTTGCGGTTTCCCCTTGGGACTTTTAGGAATGCTGCGCTCTCCGTCCTGCCTTGCTGGGCAGGGGTGCGTCGTTGTTGGCTCCATCCGCCGAGTTACTTCACTGGTGATAGCCTGAAGTCCAGACCGACTGCAACTCCTTTTCAGGTAAGTCTTTTTAGTGTTATTTTTGGAGTAGTGTCTCTATTGATGAATGCTCCAACAACCTTCTTCAATTGTCTTGCAAGCCAAGGCTGACGACTGAGTTCGAGAAGGTGAGGATGCGCTAGATGCGGTGCTAAAGCGTCCTTGCAAGTCGACTGACCTGTGCTGTTCTTTACAGGTTGCAGAGGATTCCTGGAAGTGGCGATGTATTGGCACCAAACGCCGAGGATGATGATCAGACTGGCGGAGGCCTTCCAGGAGAGCTGGATAAGTAGCTTCTGATTCTTGCCTCTATTTCTCCTAGGGATGCAGCAGAAGAAAGATGGAGAATGTTCTGAAGGTTCCGACTGGTTGGGGGTGCTGGAGCTGAACAGGTAATGCTGGCGGGGGTCTGTTAAGTCTGTTGCCCAAGTATGGCAGGATGCAGAGCAGGACCTGGTGAACGTCACTCTGCAAGAGCATAATAACGCAAAGCGCGTGCCTCGGGTCGGGCATGGTTTAAATACCCGGCAGATATCCCAGGTGCCTTTGGGGCGGACCCCGCCCTGATGCTAGACTGCTGGTTGCAGTTCCCCGATCCTTGTGGGGGCAGCCATGTTCACCCATTGTCTATTGGAACCCATACTTGCCAAGTGAGCTTGATGCCAACGGCTCCAGGATTGCATCCAAGGCACCCGTAACGGGCTGAAGTGGGCCTTTCTGGCCTTGGTAAAGTACTGTGGCGGGGACCACGGTGCCGGAGTCCTATGGTCTGGTGTTAAGGTCGTGACAGGAGCACTGGGAAATTTAAGAGTAATTACACTCAATCTTGAAAGATATATTAATTTGCTAAAGACTGGAGTGCCCCTCTACATCTAACTAATACACTACAAACAGTGGCCCATGGTTACTGTCTTCCGTTTCAACAAAGGCCTCAGGACCATCCACCGGGAGCCAGCTCGATCAAAATTCCAGACCCGCTCCTTGTGCAGGAGATTGTAACCCTGCTAGAGAAAGGTGCAATAGAACATGTACCTGTAGCGGAGAGGAACAAGGGTTGGTACTCCCCTTATTTTCTCATTCCCAAGAAGGACGAAGGATTGAGACCCATCTTGGATTTAAGAAATTTGAACAAATTCCTCAGGAAGGACAAGTTGAAGATGGTGACCCTTTCTCAGATCCTTCAGGCTCTCCAACTCCAAGACTGGTTGGTTTCATTGGACCTTCAGGATGCTTCCTTTCATGTGCCGATCCATCTCAAGCACAGAAAGTACCTCAGGTTCACAATTGGCGGTTCTCATTATCAGTTTCGAGTTCTGCCATTTGGGCTGACCTCCACCCCAAGGGTTTTCACCAAGGTGATGGCTGTGGTGACAGCGAGCTTCAGGAGAAGGGGGGATTCACTTCTACCCATACCTGGATGATTGGCTAATCAGGGCAAGATCACCCGAACAAGCCCAGGAGCATCTTACCATGACCTGCCACTTCTTGCACAGACTGGGCTTCTCCCTCAATTGCAAGAAGTCCCAAATGATTCCACCCCAAAAGCTCCAATTAATCGGAGCGGTCCTGGATACTTCCTCAGGCAAAGCCTCACCTCCCGTAGAGAGCTCACCACATTCTGCAGATGGTAACAAGGTTTCAAAATACCCAACATCTGCAGGCCTTCGATTTTCTGAGGTTGCTCAGCCTCATGGCATCCTGCATTGTTCTGGTGCCAGAGGCCAGATTGAGAAGGAGATCCCTTCAATGGGCCCTCAGGACTCAATGGTCCTAATTTTCGGGGGATATGTCAGATCATCTGCAAGTCTTGAGCCACTCTGGCCAGGATCTTCTATGGTGGACTTGCAAGGAAAATATCCTCAAGGGAGAATGTTTTTGGCAACCATGGCGGGAATAACAGTAGTGACGGACGCCTCACTCACGGGGTGGGGAGCTCATACCAACGATCTGAAAATCAGCGGTCATTTGTCTCCATCGGAGTCCAAACTACACATAAACCTTTTGGACCTGAGTGCAATCAGACTAGCGCTGAAGGCCTTGCTGCCCTCTGTACGGGGAAAGACTGTCCTGATAATGACAGACAACACAGTGGCCGTGTACTACCTCACTGTACAGAGAGGCAATGCAACTCTGGTTCTGGGCAATGCAAGAAGGAATCTCTCTATCTGCAGTTCACCTAGCCGGAGAGCAGAACACGGTGGCAGACAATCTGAGCAGACAAAGCACAATTTCTCACGAATGGGAACTAGCTCAGGAAGTCCTTCAAGAGATCTTCGCCCTTTGGGGAATCCCTCAAGTGGATCTGTTTGTGACCAGTGTCAACAGGAAGTGCGAACTGTACTGCTTAAGGGACTTTCCTCCGAGAGGAGCTCTGGGGGACGCGTTCGTGGTGGACTGGGAATTTCCACTCCTATAGCGTTTCCTCCAGTCCCCGTGATTCCCCATGTAATCAGGAGGTTGGAAAAGTTCAGGAAATCCATGATCCTAATTGCCCCGGATTGGGCCAGGAGGACATGGTACACGGACCTTCTGGATATGTCCATCTGCCCTCCAATACGTCTTCCACAAAGAGAGGATCTTCTCTCGCAAGATAAAGGTCGAGTTCTCCATCCAGAGGTCAATGCACTCGGCCTTCACGCATGGTTTCTGAGAGGCTGAGATATAAGGATTGGGACCTCCCGGATGATGTAATGGAGGTTTTGCTTTTGGCCAGAAGGCTAGCAACAAAATCCTTGTACCAGTGTCGTTGGAACAAGTTCAGTAGCTGGTGCAGGGATAAGAATGTGGATCCATTCTTATGCAATCCTCCTACAGTACTTTCTTTCCTTTTACACTTGGCCAATTTGGGGCTCCAAGTTGGTACAATAAAAGGATATTTAGCAGCGCTGTCTATTTTTAAGTGTCTTACTTCAAAATTCCCTTGATTATTCAGTTCTTAAAAGGACTCACTAATGTGTACCCTCCAACCCCTTTTCAGGTACCCGTCTGGGATTTAAATTTAGTTTTAAAATTCCTTACATGTATTCCATTTAAGCCCTTACATTCTTGCCCGTTAAGGCTCCTTACTTTGAAAACAATTCTGCTAATGGCAGTTACATCAGCCCGCAGGGTGAGCGAGTTGCAGACGCTTTCTTGTAAGCCTCCTCACATCATTTTCCACAGGGACAAAGTTACTCTTAAGGTCAAACCTTCTTTTTTACCTAAAATAGTATCTCACTTCCACCGGTCACAGAAAATTACCTTACCTCTTCCTATCCTCTAGCGGTATAAAAACAGATGCTGTCCAGATGGATAATTTTTGCAATCACTCAATGCTATAAATTGGCTGGTAAAAAGCCTCCAGATGGGCTAAGGGCCCATTCAACTAGGGGCACGGTGACTTCAATGGCTCCTTGGAGGGATGCAAGATATTTGTGCAGCGGCCACCTGGTCGTCAATGCACACCTTTGTGAAGCACTATTGCTTGGACTCCACATCATCTCAAGGTGGCCTTTTTGCAAAAGCAGTCCTTCACAAGGTTCGTGAATATTATTTCTGGTACTCCCTCCTCCAAATTCATACTGCTTTGTAAGCCCATCTAAGATGAGGAATACGTGGGAGGGCACAATCCATTCGAAGAAAAATTTACCAACTGTAACGTTCTTTTGATTGGATGTTCCCCCCCCCCCCACGTATTCCTCATCAACCCTCCCAGCTAACCCCGTCGTACAGTTTACGCTAGTTGCTCTATAAATTCCTTAAGAGGAATGAATGGTCAATGAATGCCTGGTCACCTGATATACTTCAACATATCGTAAAAACATAACTGAAGCCAACGGGCACGGCTCAAGCCCTTTATACTACGGATGATGTTGACGCTCAACGGCAGCCCTCGAGGGACATTGACGCTGCGACCTGAAGCACAGCTCCATCTGGTGAGAACATTTTTCCGAAGCAGCAAAGCTGGAAGATACGAATATCTAAGATGAGGAATACGTGGGAGGAACATCCAATCGAAAGAACTTCATGATTGGTAAGTAACTTTTTCATCTCTCTGCGTTCCCTCCATTTCTGCTCAATCTGATGCTCTTGAGAAGACTGAGGTGGTTTGGGTTTGCCCTCTTCCCGCTTACTCTGGACTGGTGCCAGAGGACATGGTACCGAGAACATCTGGACCTGTCCACTCTGTCCCTCCCCAAGGGAGTGGACCTGCTCTCCCATTCGGAGGGGCAGTATTATCAACTCGTGTATGACTGCAGGTGGCAAAAGTTCTCTTGTTGGTGCAGAGAGAAGACCTGGATAATTTGACTCGTTTTCCTCTCATTTGCTTTCTTTATTTGGCCCGAGGAGGCCTTCAGATTGGTTTCATTAAAGGAAAAATTGCCATCATTTTGGTCTTTAAGAAAAATGCCAAACAGGACTCCTGCTTTACTAACCCTACTCTTATTCTGTTCTTCAGAGGGCTAATTTAACAGTTTCCAGGAGGCCAGTGTGGTGTACTTGGTAATATTTGAGTCTCATTCTAATTATTTTGGTGGTTCAGATTTGTCATTGACATTTCTTCTCTCCCCTCCCTCCTCCGAAGTCTATAATGTTTGGGGAGTCTTTGCAAGATGCTGGATCTGTGGGAGTAAGCAATCCATTTAAAGAGCACATTAGATATCTTTGGTAATGTTCTTCCAGGTGAATTAGTAATTCCTCCCACAGATTCCTTGTGACTCTTCCAAAGTAACTCTCCTTGCATATTGTACAAATAGCTAAAAAAAACACTTTAATTTCTCTGGTTCCTCAGCAGCTGAGTGGAGGGAAAACTGCCTGGAATTGAGGTTATGAAACACAGCGGATTCCATATATATGCTAACATTGCATTGGTCAAAAGTGAAATTCCAAGAGCAAAAGCTGGAAGCAGCTCCGGGATGTCAGGATTTTCCTATGACCAGGAGTTATTCATTGTGACCCAGGAGCTAGCTAACTTCCAAATGAGATGCATCTAGATCTGTGTGTACAGTAAATGCGACCGTTCATGTTTTGATGTCTTCTGGAAGTTTACTGCACCGTTTATGCAAAGTCCCAGACACACTGGTAATATTCATGTAGGTATATTTGTCTGGCACAAGTTGGCTTGGGGAGCCAAATATAATTCCTGGTATTATTATTAGTGTATTTGTTTAGCGCAGATCTAGGTTTGCGAAGCAATGGAGTGCTTTACAATCATAGGGGATAGAATCATGTTGGGAGCATAAAACAAGGGAGTGGGAATTTAACAACAAGGAATGGAAGGCAATAGTCAGCATTCGATGAGTAATTAACGAGGGGAGTGAACGGCGGTTATTAGATCACCTAATCTCAGGTCAGGTGGGAAGTGGACAGTGTATGGACCTAGGTGTTCTGGAGGAGCCATTCCTTGAAGAGGAGGGTCTTAAGCTCCTTCCTGAACTATAGAAGCGAGTGGATGAATCTGATGTTGATGGGGAGGAGGTTCCAGATTCTTGTGGCGTAAACAGAGAAGGCCTGTCTTTTATTTCTTTTCTTCCTTTACTGGCAGAGTTTGTCTGCACATGTCTTTACTTCTGATGGATCGTAGGCCTGCAGAGAGTTTCTTAGTGAGGTAGCTTGGGGACTTCAGGGTGACAGCCTTGTAGATGCCAATAGGAGCCAATGCGGTTTGACGAGGGTCGGGGATGATGAGGTCGAATTCGCAGAGTTCTTTATAGTCACGCTTTAGCATGTAGGACACATCTCAGTGGACCATGTGGAGTTGCCGAAAGACCTTCCAAAAGGGCATGGCAACCATCCAGGTGTGAGAGGACCAAGGCTTGGACAGTTAATCTGAAGTTGTTTTCTGAGGCTTGATATTTCACAGGAGAGATATTTGGGAACACGCTGGACCGTTTAGGTATTCCTTGCTATGTGCTGTTTGAAGGCGAGGTGTCTGTCGATGTTGAATCCAAGGGACTTGACATAGGTGGCGAGGTGCATAGCCATAGCAGAGAGCCAGGTCTGAATGTCCAGGTGTTCAGTGTAGTTGGTTATTAGTAGGAATTCAGTCTTGGAGGGGTTGAGCTACAGGTAAACATTGGACATTCACGACTGGATCAATGAGATGCAGGCCTTGAGCCTGCAGATTTCTTCAATAGAGGATATCTTGAGGTAGAACTGCAGCATCTGTGTATTGGTGGATGTTGTATGGTGCAAGGAGGGTTCCAAGTGTTTTCCTGTAAATATTGAAAATCACGGGGGAGAGGATGGATCCTTGAGGTAGTTCACAGGAGATGGGTAGAGTTGGTGATCTGGAGGAATACATTTGTACAATCTGGTGGCGATTAACAAGGTAGGATTGGAAGCAGCTGAGGACAATCTTGCTGATCCCCATGATGTAAATGGTCGATGTATGTCTGGTGATCTACTGTGTCAAATCCTGCCAAGAGATCAAGGAGAACCATTAGGCAAGGATGGTTATCAAGGACTTTAAGGGCATTGTCGATCACCATGATGGTAGCTGTGTCTGTGCTGCATCTTGGCCTAAAGCCAGATTTGTAGGACTTGTAAGGAAGGCATGGTATCAAACAGTGAATACACACAGGTGATCACAGTTCAAGGGTGTTTATTGAACTTCAAATGGGTTGGTTAAAAGCCTATGTAAACCTAAATCTGGATGCTAGCAAGCTACGACCATCAAATATTAACGCAGTCCTAGTCGAGGCTGTGTCAAAATAAAAGGGCCTATACTAATAAACCTATTGCCAATCCTTACTTCTAAATACAAAAGGGTGAGGGAGAATGGTGTATGCAAAAGAAAGGTGTTCAAGAAATAATAAGTCAGGATGGTTGAGCAGTTGGCTTCCCTTGCCCACGTTTTCAGCACAGGGTAAGGCGGAACAATCGAGCTTCGCACACACTCTGGCTTCTCAGCCACAATTCAAAGCACAGACACCAGGGCCTCCTGTCAAAGGCTTTTTTGTTATAAGTCTCTTACTGCGGAGTGTCTGTCATGACAAAACAAATCTCAAAGTTCCATTCCTTTCAGGATTTTCACATGCATAAATTCTCGCTTTCAGTGTTCATCATGCGTCTCCCTTCTTCAGGCATAGACCTCCTTTTTATCACAGTGTTCACACTTGGTCTCCCTCGTTCGGGTTTGGTCGTTGGATCTCCCTCCTTCAAGCTCGGATCCTCTTCATATGGATCTCCCTTGGTCGGGCTCGGATCCTCTTGGTATGGATCGCTTTCTGCCGAGCTTGGATCCTCTTAGTATTGAAATTAAAGACTTTTGAATGTGAGATGGGTTTTGCTTAAACAGTCGCAGGACCACTTCGATTCACTTCACACAATTGTTTTCATCAATCTTTTACTTGTATTTCTCTTGGTGTGATACCTTACAGAGACCTTTGATTGAGCACATTCACGGTCCCGGACCACTCTTGTCAACAGTGTTGTATCTTGTTTTGTCTAGTTCAAACATTCATCAGCAGTTTAGCTTTACTTGCATCTTTTCATCACACATGTTTAAGAATGTTCGTTCCAGCCCTCACTAAACAAAGTTACTGCTTGCATCCTTGACTTTAACACAGACAGGTCTTGCATCGGTCTCCCCAACTCACCGGCTGTGTTGATCTCGGTTGCTTCTTTTTTCTTGGAGCCAAGGATGGATACCACAGTGACTGCTGCTCCTCCCTGCCTGGGTTGGTTACGCGGGGGGCTCTTGGTATCTTTTACACACAATTCAGGATTCTTCGGTCTGGTTTCCTGGCCTTATGCTTTTTTCTTTGAAGGTTTCTTTGAAGTAATGGTGTCTTGCTGAAAAGGTCAAGGGTATTTCCTTTTTTTACGAACCCGCCTGGGTTTGCCATCTTTCTCCCCTCGTTCATCTGCCGACTCGAAACTGCTGTTCCTTCGTGAACTGTGCCTCGCTCAGTGTGCGCTTGTGCTCTGCCTTTTATCCATGTGGTGAAGTTTAATGGAAATCAGTAATTGTCAGCAATTGCCTGAATTCGTCTGACTTTAGCAGCGGGACATGTCCGGTACACTGCTCAGGTGAGAGTCTGTTTTCTCCCAAAGCAGGCTGTCCGTGTGGAAGGGATGGTGAAAGGAAAGGAGGGAGGGTAAAGTTCCCACGTATCCTACCTGGTAGGATGGGGTAAAGGTGTTACAGGCGGAATGTCACGTCTCACAATCCGGTGTGCCACACCCTGTAGACCCCTCACCCAGGAGATCCTCCCGCACTGGTCCACTGCCCGGATCTGGATACAAAGGCGGTGGCTGTGCCCTGGTCACCTGAGAGATCGATCCCCGGGGACTAGCAGGTGAGACACCTTCTGGTTTCTCACAGACTGAAGGTGGTTGTTGGTTTTGATGTGTTGGAGGAGTTACGTGGCGACTTTTCTCAAGGATCTTACTTAGGAAGGGAAGATGGGTGATAGGGCGGTAGTTGCTGAGGACGTCTGTGTTGGTTTCCAGAAAAGCGAGAGGATGTGTCTGGTTTTGATGTTCGAGGGGAAGGTGCTTTGAGTTAGGGAACTGTTGGTGATTGTCGGGTAAGGTAGGAGTGCTTCAGTCAGAAGTGTCTTGAGTACCAAAGATGGGAGGATGTTGTTCACATTGGATGTGGCCTTGAGGGATGCGAGAATGGCAGTAGAGTCTTCCATAGTGAGTGTCTTGACCAGGTGGTTGTGGTTTTGAGAGATGGGATGTGTAGTGTGCTGTCAGTTGTAGCGTTGGTATCTGTGTTGGCGGATCATTCTGATCTTATTGATGAGATAAGAGTTTATGGCAGGGGCTTTCTCGATGGAATGTGGCATGGGTAGGTCGGACAGGTTGATGGCTTTGAAGAGTGCTCTGCTTTCATTGTTGGCCTTGGCTATGGTGTTTTGGTATTAGTTGGCCTTGGCAATGATGATCAGTCATCTCCATTCTCCATGTAGCACAGAGTTCTTTAAGCTAGGCGAGGTTGGATGCCCTGCAGGATTTTCACCAAGTCTTCTCTTGTTTTCTGATGGGTCGTTTGTTGAAGTTGAGTTCTTGAGTGTACCAGGGCACGGAAGTTTTAGGCTTGAGGGTGCCTTGTTTCACTGGGGAATGGCGTTTGATGTTGCTTGTGAGGGTGGTGTTGAGTTCTTGGAAGAGCGAGCCACGGTCCTGGTTAGTCAGAGGTAAATCAGCCCCTGTGAAATGGAGTTTGGTGAGGTCTTCTGTGTGAGCCTCCACTGTGAAGTGCCATGATGCCTTGTGAATGATGGCGAGGCCTCCGACGACCTTGTTTGGATGGTTTTGTAGAATTCTGTAGCTGTTGGGGATGAAGACATCTAGGATGTGGGTGGAGGTGGTTTTCATGCAGGTCTCAGTATTGAAGATGGTGTCTGAGTCCTGTGGTGATGAAGTCGCCGATGTCGGCTGCATGGTTGGTTGCTGAGCGGACAATTGCAAGCATCAGTCTCGTAGTTGTGGATGATAGACAGGTGATGGGTTCTATGGTGACACGAGTGAGATTACTGCAATGTGGTGGCCATGAAGTTGCTGGTGTGTGTCATGGTTGGTGATGGTAGGGATGCGCTGTTGAGAGAGAGAGAGAGCGAGATATGTGAAACACCTATTTGAGGGAGCTTACTTGATGTTAGAGGAGCAGAGCTTCTGATCCTGGTTCCTCCCAGTCTGAACAGATCCAAACAGCAATTGCCCCTTTACTTCATCTGCCCTTCACTTCAGACACCCAGTCGATGGATGCTCTTGATCTAATAGTTAATAAACGGAAGGGGCAGAGCAAATCGAGTGGGTGGGGCTTATGTCAAGTGACCAGCTATCTGCCTGGAGTCCTGAAGTAGCAGGCTAGAAGGCGTGAAAACTGTAGCTGTTTGTGCGAAGATACCAGGCTCTTTTAGGCCCTATCCTAGAGCTAAATAGCTCCCAGCTATTTTGAACCCTACATTGGCATAACCTTTGTAGTCATGGGACCTCAATACAAGTCTGGCGTTCAGGAAATAAGAGTGCTGGTAGCAACATACCAGCACCCTTTCCGGACCACCGGACTACAAGAATGCCTGCAGGAGCTGCTTCTCCCGCAGGCCTGACCTGCTGGGAGCACCGGCCCCTGCAGGTATGATTTTCACAGAAGCACTGGCACCATTGGCAACTGTGCCGGTACTTCCTTATCCCCATTCCCATGGAGTCTTTACGGACTCCATGGGAATGGGGATTTGCAGTTCCCGCCGCCTGACATCCCGGGCTGCAGGGGCTTGTAATATCCCAGTGTCACTGGGATATCAAGCGGTGGAAACGGTGTTACCAGGTCGGTGGAAACTTTCCAACCTCCTAATGAGGCCCATGGGCTCCAATAAGCAGTAATGCCTCTCTCCTAAACGCCCCTGACCCACTGTGGTGGCTGAACATATTTCCAAAGCCATACTAATGCATGGAGGATATTTGGATGAGGAATCTGTGGGATGAAGGACTTATCCATCAGAAATAACATCTTTACATTTTGTTCTTCTGATTAATTCCTTCCTCCCAAAGAGTCTTCTTTTTAATTAAAAACACTCCCCAAGCATTGTTAATATCTGATGGATACCATATTCTTTATGCAGATTCAATCTTCTTCCCCTTTGCTATAGATTCAAATGTGTATTGTTGTCTTTGGTGGGAATCTTGTCTGAGGGAAAAGGGTGCATACAAAATCACTTCAACTCAAAAAGGTGGACATTTCTCTGATATAGTGCTTGGTCATGGTAACTATATTTGTGTTGAACCTTGTGCTTGCGTTTACTGCCTAAAAATCATGTTTCATCAGGTATAATTAAGGTGCAGCCTACACTTGGGTGCATAGTATATATCTATATCAAATTACATATTACAAAAGGGATTTTTTCTTCTCATGGGACAATGTGTGGGACAGCTGTAGGGAGACGAGTCATGCATTATGATTCTTTCTATTTCACTTCAGATTCAGATTGATGACTTCAAGGCAATTCCTAAACTGACTCCTGCACTAAAGGCCCTCTTTGCTGAGGAAATTGAGGAAATGGAAGAAAGAAGAGAAAAACGGGAGCTACGACAGATTAAAGAGGCACTGCAAACAATTGAGAAAATTAATGGCGCAGAAGACACGGATGCTAGTACACCAAGTGGTACAAAAAGAGAACTAGAAGAGAATGATCCTGTTACAGATAGCAAGAAGCTTAAAACAAATTAAGGATTGTTCTCAGCTCACATCAAAAACATTGGGATCAACTAGGAATTTTGAATGCATCTAGTTTTATGGAATTTAAAGTGCATTTCCAAAATGTGCAAAAAGGATACCAAGCGAATCTATGGGATGTTTCTTTTCTGCCTTATTAGTCAAAAGTGGGCTTCACTGAGCTACATTAACTATTTAAGAGCTGAGACTGGTTTCCATTTTCCCATATTCTGTGAAGGCAACACATGCAATAAGTACAAGTTTTGTTGTAAATTTTGTTTTCAGCAGCTTTTTAGATGTATACTACATTACCTCTATTTATGCTGGTCTGCTACCTACATAAATGTGCATCATGCAATTAAAAAGAAAAATGAGACTTGCAAATATTTTTTGCATCTGCTCTGCTTGGTAGCACGTGTTCTCACCTGACAATATTCTTAAAAGTTTAAATAAAACATGACATATTTCTTATCCATATTCAACTTCAAACTACAGTGCTTTCCAACATAAATTAGACTACTCCATACTAAAAACAATCCACTCTACACAAATAAAATTGCCAACGGCAAGTCTAAGTGCATGTATCATTTATATCTTTTGAAAAGTGCCCCTATTTGTTTCAATGTAGAGTGAAGTTTGGTATTTCGTACAACTTTCTTAACACTCAGTATTTTCGTTTGATGTATCTTCTTGGGGTAGTTGGTAAATGGCAATAGCTACGTTCTGATCATAGAAATGCATTGTTTGGTACCTATGTATTCTTCAACAGATAAATGGCTTCATTGTTCCAACTTCAGAATCCCTACTTGTGTTGATGTTCAAGAGCTCTTCACTGGGGCCCACTTGCTTAGGTCCTTTAAAACAACAGACCTACATAAATGTCCTGAACACTAATAAGCAGTTGAGGTTGTTGAAAGCTCTCAAATGTACTATTAATCATGAAAAAAAGACCAGACTGTTGGACCTTTTTCCTGTGGGGAAAATGTTTAGCACATCGAGCGCAGTTTAAATGCTTCATTCACACTTGAGTTGATCTAGCGCAAATCTTTGTAAATAATTTACATATCTAGAAACAAATCCCTTGCACTTTTCCCCTTCCCCCTTCCCCTGCACTTGCGCGGTCTGAATGTCACCTGGCCTAGTAGGATCGTTGTCTGTCTTCCCCTTGTTTCCCCCCCCCCCCCTGCCTCGTCGCGCCTTGCAACACTTGTGTATAGGCGCGTTACAAATGCCATATCATATCATAACAAGAATGTTTTATTCCTAAAAATGTATCTGGATAAGAAATATTTAGCAACAAAGGCCAAGAAGAGAACCAATGTGAGGACCCAAATAGTGATTACAAGTGCCAAACGTTTAGTATTAAACAGATGAATAGATATACCCCTTATACTCCTATGATACAAAGTACGTATCTTACCTTTGTAGATGAAATGCCATTACTAAAGGTTGCAGTGATCCTTTATCTTAGAGGCTCACTTTATTGCTCTACTTTTTTTGTGGAAGATGCAAGAATACCCTGTTTTCGCTATCCTGATATAGTTACAGAATCAATGTTCTAATCAATATTTTATCCTGTGGCTGGTTTCTCTTGAAAAATGCCCAGATAACTAAATTGAATTATGACACCATATGACACCATAGCATGGATATCAGATAACACTATGAATTAAATGGCAAGGTAACACCGTACAAACAGAGTTGATGTTGCCTTGTGTGTTAGAAGATGCCTGTCCAAGTAAAACTGAGTCTTTTTTTTTTTTTTTTTAATGAATTTTTTTTATACCTGGTTCCAGATTCTCTCCATAAAAGTAACTGGCACTTGGCCAGGAAGAGCATTCATTTATTTGTAATACTTGTTTTTGTTGCACACCTTAGCACAGTGACCAGAATGTCTGTTTTTCCTCCGAGAACTGTCTCCCTCGATGACCGAACTCCAGAGGCAAGTCAATGCTCAAGGTATTGTTGTATTTGGCATCTCAAACTAGATGTTCGCTGCTGCCCAATGATGGGAACCCTCAATTTTAATAACTTTTTTGGCAGCAGCAATAGTCCTCTTTGGAAAAATGTGAGAGCGTTCAGTGAACCAATTTGGACTCCTTTCTCCATCGCAACTTCAAGCTCTATCAATAACAGCTTTGTAAATTGCATTCAAGCCAAGACTAAGTCATCCCTCGACTCTGCCATCTCTTAACTAAAGTTGCCCGGCACTTAAGAGAATATTTCCATTGTTCGTCTCAAAACATCTTCACTGCCTCTGTGGTCATTTCAGCTCACCAGTACAACATTTTAGTTTGAGCAATCTGTTGAGATGTGCAAACCTTTTCCTTTCATGGTGGAAGCTCTTGTGCAATGACAGTAGTTGTTTCTCCAAATGTACATGTTTGCGAAAGGCACCAGCCATAAAATCTCTTCCATTTCTAACAATTTCTGTTGATTTATTGCAGCGTTTTGTTATTGCCAGTCGAAAAACCATTCCATTTACAGCTTTTTATCCTTCTACACATTTGTAATCAAATGATTATCCTTGGTGTCCGGATAGGCAGGTGACTTATTTTGTCAGAACTGGGCCTCATTGGCTGGATGTGGCACAGAAGGTGTTTTTTAGTCATTTGGATCTGCTGATGCTGACTTCTGACCAAAGAAACGCTCATCTGTGCCCTTTGTTCTATAACAGTTTTGGTAGAATAACCGGGACTTTTCAGAAGATGTCTTCAATATTTGTTAACATTCAGAGCACTTTACAACCAGAGCAGCATGTGTTAGAAAGCTGATTAGATTTATGGATTTATTTGGCTCTGACAATTTGTCCTATTAACATTTCTGTGTAGGACATTTTTGGATTTGTTACTTTTATTGGATGGTGTTATTATTTATTCAGCAACAGGTTACACTTATCCCCACTAAATCTGTATTTGTTGGTCCGATTAAGGCCCCTTCCTTGAAATGTGTATTTCATAATAGCTATGCTTGATTTTAAAGCACATTTCTTTCTCAGCTTTATGTGCCAGTCTAGTCAGATCATAATTATCTTCCATTTAATTTGATGGGGTGGTCTCATGAACTCAGTTGGTCTATAATTTTGGACCTATACAACTCAATTGTCTGTTGCCATTACTTCAGCATTGAGAGCAAGTGAGCTTTAATGCACTGCAGACCCCCTATTATTTCCTCAAAGGGCAAGCTGCTCTTCTCGCATAAGTCCTGTCACATTTTTATTTTTAGTAGGCCACTGAAATAGGGCAGATCAAAAGCTTAATCAATGGGGGTTTAAGCAATAGCTTTTCATCGACATTATTCTTAAGTTCTGCATAATTAGAAAGCCATCGTAGTGACATATCAGCAAGATTATCCCCAAGCATTGCATCTCCATTTGAGGCATGTTCTCCATCACTTTTTACTACTTCACAGCATGCAAGTTAGTACAATAACTGAGCATGGCTTGTTCCACTAGCGAACAAGCTACGTTTACTTTGTGTTAAGCAATATTGAGCAAAAATATACTATCTTGTTTTTGATGCTCGGACGTGGCTTCTGGGCTATTCCAAAATGATGTATCATACCCATTCTCCTCCCTTGTTGTGAAATTCTGGTTTAAGGATTCACATCTTTTGGAAATGGGAAAGGATCTTCATGATGTCATGTGAAAAAGTGCACATGGCACCATTAACCAGGTGGACGCAACTTCTGGTAATTATGGGAATTGTGTACAAGTCCAATGGTAATCTATGATGCCACATATTGTAGGCTAGGGTGCAATGTTCAAGTCGGATTCCTCAAGATTGGAGTGACCTTCACAAATATGCTCGTCTTTATAAATAGCTCCTTGAATCATCAATAAGTTAAGTAAATGCCTGTTCATACCTTGCACTTGAGCGCATTTTGAGTTTAAACCCCAGTCGTTAAATTTAAGTAAACCTTTCTAACTGTTTTATATTTATTATGTCAAAACAATGGTTAGATTGTGAATATTGAAGATATTTCTGTTTCATAGGAATGAATCTGTACATTATTTACTTGGAAATCGTTTTTTAAATGGATTGAAAGTTTTTCCTTATTTGGATTAATTCTTAAAATGGTGTATTATTAAATACCTTGAATATGTTTGTTTCCTTTTACCATCTTTTCCATCACAAACATGCATGTTCTTTGATGGGATGATTTCTCTTTTTGCACAGATTTGGAAGCATTCCCATTCTAATGGATACCTCCCTCCCATATATTCATCATTCTTTGAAATGTCATCCAGGTGCAGACTGGTTTTTCTCACCAGTTTAAGCGGCTCTACACCAATTCAGTCAGTGCAACCTCTTGCACTTAAGGTGACTTCCTTGGCACATGGGCAAGGAGCCATATGAGATCTCAGACTTCAGTTCTTTTTTTCCATGCTAACCGATGCTAAATTGTTGTAATGGTCTCTGGAATTTATTTCTACCTTTCTCCCCATAGGTATGTATTCAAGCCCTGTAGGAACCATTAGAGGGAGATATCAGTCTCCAGCCTGCACTGTTGCTGTGTGTGGTGCTTTGTACAGACTTGCAATACTGAGTATTGTGGTTCCTGTCTATGCACTTGAAAGCTCACCAGAAATGTGTGTGCAAGGCTTTTGTAGCCCATAGCAAAACACTCTGAAAATTCTATTTTCCCAAGAGCCGTGCAGAGCACCTGTCTCCTGAACATCCTTCCAGATCTGAGAAGAGAAGCACTCAAGGTCCAGGAGGGAGTGCTGCTTCCCATACCATGTGAGCTGGGAAATTGCACCATCGCTCCAGATCCCCCAGGTAGACTTCTGTGGAAGAATCCGTCTCAACACTTGTGAAAGTGAATGGCAGACCTGGTGTCCACACTTGCCATTCTTCCTTCTGCAAATTAAAATGTTTTCAATGCATCACTGCTCAATGTGCAAAAGACCTACCCTGCTGACTTTGCAAACGGTTGAGCCAGTTGCTACCTCATAGGACACTGCAGGCCATGGCCAAAAATGCCACCAAACACCTAAGAATTCAATCCAGTCTGAGTATAACACCCAAAAAGCTAACCCTTACAGCTCCAGCATGTACCTCCATACTCACCACTTTGTACCAGCCATTTGTTTCCTGTTGTGGAGCCAGGGAACCAGTTTTACATTTCTGGATTTATGTCCATTTGTTTAGAGGAGGAAGGCTGCCTTTTTTAGCTCAAAGCCTTTGGTACGTTAAAGGCACTTGGCCTTACCAAGGAATATATGTAGACAATCCTTTTGACAAAGCTCTGCTAAATTTGGCAGAACAACTCTGGCGCAAGCTGCCTGGAGACCTCCTCAGTCTCTAGGATTAGTGTAGCAGCAGTATCAGCATTACGGGAGAGAATTTAGTGTTTTCTAATGTATTCCTTCCTTCCACAGATTACTCCTCTTTGATATTCTGTCTGCAGCACCAGGGCCTCTGAAACTTTCTTCACCACCCTTTTGCTTCTTGTGAGCAAGGTGAGTGCCCTCCCCTGAGAGTTGCCCCTTTGGAGTATTGTAGTGCCTTTTTGCTTAAAATAATTTTCTGCTCCAGCCCCTTGGCACCTCCATCTGCCCGGCTTCCCAGACTTGTATCCACTTCCTGAACCCCTTCCCTCCTGCCTACCAGCCCGCCCACCCTCCCCTGATTGGCTAGTCTGTAGGTCATAACTGACCCTCCCAGGGCAGCGGTCTGCCTATGCAGCGCCTGCGGCTGAGGGCCCCAAGGCAAAGGGCGGCTCCTACAGAAGCGGCTCCATATCGTGTCTTCAGGTGTCAGCAGGGGAAGCCAGTGGCCAGTCTCTAACACTAAGAAATTGTTCCTGTTTGCCTGTTTCGCATCTAGATGGTGCCAATCTCTAACTCTTACAAATTGTTAGAAAGTGCTACATTGTGCTAGATAGTGCTAGAAATTGTTAGAGACTGGTACTATTTAGCACTTTCTAACACTTAGACATTTTTCCACTAGCCTGTTTCGCATCTAGATAGTGCGCCTAAGATATTAATGTGTTGTACTCTGCCAGTCTCAATCACTTAAAAATTGTCCCTGTTAGCCTCTTTCGCATCTAAATAGTGCGCCCAAGATATTACTATGTTGTACTCTGCCAGTCTGAAACACTTAGAAACTGTTCTGTTAGCCTGTTTCGGTTCTAGATAGTGCGAACATATTAATGTGTTGTATTCTGCCCGTCCCACACACTTGGAAACTGTTCTGCTAGCCTGATTCGCATCTAGACAGTGCGCCTGAGATATTACTGTTGTATTCTGCCCATCCCACACACTTAGAAATAGTTCTGTTAACCTGTTCGACATCTAGATAGTGCGCCTAAGATACTACTGTGCTGTATTCTGCCCATCCCTCACACGTAGAGATTGTTCATGTTGGCCTGTTTTTGCATCTAAATAGTGCACCAAGATACTGCTATGTCGTATTCTGCCAGTCTCAATCACTGAGAAATCTCTCTGCTAGCCTGTTTCACATCTCGATATTGGACCTTAGATCCTTAGCCATTACTCTGTTGTATTCTCCCAGTCCCAAACACTGAGAATTATTCGGGTTTAGCCTGCTTCGCTTACTTTGTTTCTGATCCTGAAAGCACCCCCTGATGTAGCTCTGTGATTTACTTGCCTACGCTACAGAATTAAATTGCTTGCGCTCATTCCCTCTTCAACTACAAGTGCTGCCTGAGGTAGTACCGTCATTTACTTGCCTATGTTCTAGGTGCCGCTTCTTCACCTAGACCTCCACCCTACCCTAAACTCCTTAGCCCTCGCCCACTGCCCTGGTGTTCAGATCCTAGTCACGGGTTGTACAGCCAAGGCTCACACCTACTACTACTAATTCTTCAATCCCTTGCTACCCCCAGCTTACAAGAACCCCCCCCTCTCCAACCTGTCCCGATTCACAGCCTCCCTCCTTCCCACCGCCACCCCCCCATCGCTCACCTCTCGTGGCACCTAACCTGCACTCTAGCACCCTCCTTCATGACACCCCACTCTCCTACCACCACCCTGCATCCAACTCTATAATCAGAGGTGCACTCTGGCGTGCCAAACAGCTCCCTCCTCAGCCTAGCCCCCACCCGCCTTCCCACCCTACCTCATCAACATCCACCCTCCCTCTGACACCTATTGAGAACTCCCTGATACCCCATGCCAAGACACCACGCCCCCTATCGAACTCCCACGCCAGGGGAGCCCTCTTGCACTCCAAACAGCGCGAATCCTCCTTGTAAGAGGATTCAATTCAACACTACAGCTAAGTCAATGCCTAGTCTGGGATACTGAATGGAAACCCCTATATAACACCCCTCTCTTGGAATCCCCCTGACCCCACTGAGCCAAGAAGTAGTTCTGTTTTGCAAGTTTAAAAGGTTTATTTTATAATTTAAACAATATATATCTATATCACACTTTATAATAAATTAATAATTGAATATCACACTTAATCTGAGCAGTAATCAATAATGGATAGTCCGGCACTAGCACACTTTATAATCAATGATGAGTGGTTATAGGATGGATAAGATAGCGACAATACTTTTATGGTTTCAAATGGATGCAATGTGGAATGAAATGCAGTACAGAAAATAACTTGATAGGATTTCAGAAAAAGACAATGTAATCACTTTCTTGGACAATTCACCCCCCCCTTAATGCAATGTAAGGAGATGAATAGAATGGGACTCAGTTCTTAGGAATCCAATCAAATAGAATTCAGTTCAATTCCCCCCCAGCAGCTTATACAACAGATGGGAGTTTTAAAACACAGACCCAAGTGCTTTGAATATGGTGACAATGCAGTGAGAAATATGCTGAAAATGCTTTTAATTCCCTTCAGGAGGTTCAGGGTGAGTGGTATCTAGTTAATATTAGTCCAGGCTCCCTCTAGCAATGATTCAGGGATGGTTCTTAAGAGGCAAACGAAATTTAGCAGTTCAGGCAACAGCAGCTATTTTTTTACAAGTAAAGAAATCGGGCCAAATCGCGGCAAAATTCGCAAGTGCGAGAATCGTGATTACGGCAAAAGTATAAGGAGTAGCAAGTCGGTTCTAAGATTGAAAAGCTGAGATTCTAAGCTTTCAGAGGAAAGTTAAACCAAGTTCCTAGCCCAAACGGTTCCAGAGATACGGACGATTAAATAAAGGTAGTTTTTCGGATTTGAAATTTTAAAAGTTCAAAGCGACAGGTTACAGCTTACAGCTAGAAAATGACAGGTGACAGTTAGGAGGCAGTTCTGGTTAGATTAAAATAGTTTGGATTAGATTATTTTAACTAAGAGATTGGTTCTGCACAGTTCTGCTAGGTACTCACAATATATTTTGAATTAGGCCTCGCCACGGATCTGGTCAGGTTTTGGACTGTACTCCGGTTCTGGTCTCAGCACTTCACAGTGATCTGGATCAGCTCTCTGGTTCTGCTAACAGCGGTCTGGGTCACTCTGGATCTCTGGCCTCTGGTTCTGGATACTGCTCTGCTTTCTCTGGGTACAGCACTGCTTCTGGATCTTTCTGGCACAGGGTTTCAGGCCAGAATCAACACCTGGGTCCGGCTGTGACTAGTCTGCAAATGATTTTTGGGCCTGCTGACAAATACTTTTGCTTGCAGTGGGCCTTCTTGGTTCACAGTTCTGTAGTCTCTGTTTAGCTTGGAAGTCTAAGTGTAGGATCTCTGGATGTGAAGTCGTCGGTCAGCATGCTCCGCAGCAAATGGAATTGAATATCCTCTCTAGCTTCCAGTGGCTCTTCTTATGTCTTTTGAAAGTGGGTGGAGAGGCTAGCTTTCTAGGCCCAACCCCTTCAGAGTTCTGATAGGTTGGAGAATTCTTTGCGTTCTCACTGGAGAGCAGGATTGTGTGTCAGAATGATGTCATTTAATGGCTTGCAGAAAGGATACTCCCCTGTCACATTGCACACAAATCTATATTTGATCAAAATACACATTTCTCAAATACATAGTGGTTTGTCATTGCATGTACATATTACCTATCACATGAGGTAGTCTCTGTTCAAACTCTGATGTTTCTAAGAGCTTGCATTCAGAAACGGCAACATTTTGCTTTTTTAACTGGTTTTGCAATAGTTTTTTCATTAAAAATTATACACATATGCACGGCCTGTCCATACATACTCCAGTAAATTCCCATGTCTCTAGCTTAAACACAGAGTCTGTAGTATACATAAATAGCAGGGTTTTGCCCCAGAACATCACACAAATTCCCAACGCGTCTTAAAACGTGCACCGAAAAATCACAAGAATTATGGTATCATTTAAATAATCTTGACAAGTCCGCACCATGAGTTATACATCTTTCTTAAAATCATATTCTGGCCAACAGGGGTGTGTCTTCCCAGGTCACATGGTATAGAAACCAGTTTATCCAGTTTCTGCCAAGCTCAGAGACCCTGCCCCTCCCAGCTTCTGCCAAGAGAAAGCTGTTTTACGGTCCCCCCAATAAACCATCTGCCTGAGTCCTGGAAGGCCCATTGATCAAGAGGAAGCCATTTATGGCCTCCCCCCAATAAACCCTCTGCCTGGGTCCTTTGTTTAGTCTCTAGCAGTCCCTTGGTAATTCAATCAGAGAGGGGTAACCTCCCCTCAGAATGCAGCCAGGCCTGAGAACTGCTGTGGATCCAGTTTCACTCCAATTGGGGGGAAGTTGTCCGGCAGAATCCAGTTCCTTAAGCCAGGCCCCAGCTAATGTCACTTTTAGTTACCCAGTTTTCTGCATTCAAATAAACTAACAATTTTTACATATGCAGCTAGAATGCTGATTCTAAGTTCAAAACTATGACATTTTAACAGTGACAAACTATGTGGCAGTCACAAGTCTGTCCCTCAGTTTATTTACACATTTAGATTTTTGGTAATTTTAAATCCAGTTTCAGTTTAAGCCGCTGCAGACCTGCAGAGCTCAGCCAGTCTTGTTATAAACCTTCAAGTCACTTCAGAATATAACTTTACATTGTATCCACCTCTCAGTAAGTCTTTCTTTGGCCTGCTTTAGGTTCATTTATTCAGTTTTACACAAATGTCTGGTGTTTTAAAACGCCGGCTTTCTGATAGTGGTGAGTACTGGTAATGCAACCATTTTTGGGATTTAAGAAAATGAATTCCCCACAGTTCTAGGTTGCTTTTGGCAATCAGCATTGCCATTCCCAATGGTTTCAGGCTACTGTGTGGGTAGTCCAATGGTGGTTTTAGGCAGTGCCCTTCTGTGCCCATAACATCGGCAAAAATGGGTGGCAGCCTATTCTTCATGCATTTCCCTGGGCATTTTCTGGGAAGCTCTGGCCATCATGATGTTTTCAATGCCAGTACTGCACAGTTTTTGTGGTAGGGCTCACATGCATGGGTAAAAACATCCCACAAGCCCCCCTCTTGCGATGGCCATTCTGTTTCACTGATGGAACTCGCAAGATCTGGAATGTTCTCCTCATCTTCTTCCAATAGATGGCACAGTTCAGCATCTTTTTCTCCATCCGGTCGGATCGATCGGTTCTCCTCGCCGGTCCTGATGGGAAGATTGGGCGGTACCCCGGGCCCCTCGGGTCTCTGCTCCCGGTCTCCGGATCGTCGTCCTTGGCCAGTCTCCAGGTTTTCTTTCTCCTAGGATGACAAAGGAAGAGCGGCAATACCTATTCATGGACATTTCTCCCCCACCATTGATATATTGGGGTGGCATATATATTTTCGAACTCAACAGATATGAACATGCACATTTTTTTAAATTAAGAGACAGGAACACATAAACTTGAGAAACACAGAATTTGATAGGCTATATGGAGGATCTTTTAAGTTTGGAACTGAATTACTCTGGAGCGGCCCCCTCTGGTATTGCAGAGGACTCCTCCAGTTGCTGCAGAGTGTGCCTGGGAAGGCAACACTTTAGCTGATTTATATCTACCCACTTGTCTTCCCCCTCTGCCAAACCGCCTTTGGGGATGCGGATCTTGTAGGCCACATGGGAGATCTTGTCTATAATCTCAAAGGGTCCCTTCCATGTAGGCAAGAATTTTCGCTGTTTGGCCTGGTTCCTTTGGAAATTGTATAAATAGACCCGGTCCTCCACCTGATATTCCTTCCTGGAAGTTTTCAGGTCATAGTGGGTCTTCATACTCTCAGCTGATCTTTCTAGATTCCGCTGAGCATAGGCAAAAGCATGTTGAAGGTGTTTCCTTAAATTCTCCACATACTCATGAGTTGTGGAGGCATTTATCAACGTTTGCTCTTGGGTTCTGTAGAGCAAATGCTGAGGAAGCACCATCTTGCGTCCAGTCATCAACTCAAATGATGACATTTTGGTTGCAGATGAAGGGGTAGATCTGATGGCCATTAGGACCAGAGGTAATCTGATATCCCAACTTGGCCCAGAATCTGCCACAAACTTTTTTAAGATGCTCACAATTGTCCGGTTGTAGCGTTCCACTGCTCCAGAAGAAGCTGGCCTGTAAGCAATGTGTAGCTTTCTCTTGACCCCCAGTATCTCCCACATCTTTGTCATCACTTCACTGGTGAAGTGGCTACCTCTGTCTGACTCAATCCTTTGAGGTAGACCAAAACGGGAAAAGATGTGGTTAATCATCAAGGCAGCTGCCGTTTCTGCCTTGCAGTTTGGGGCTGGGAGACATTCCACCCACTTGGTAAACAAGCATGTAACGGTCAACATGTACTTGTTTCCTCTAGACGAGCGAATCACAGGGCCTACAAAGTCGATTTGCAAATCTGACCATGGGAGTGTCATTCCCCTCTTTTGGAGAGGCGCCCGGTGTGTGAGGGATGTTGGCTGAAATTGTGCACACACAAGACAACCCTTCAAATATTGGTTGAGGTCCTGGCCCACGTGTGGCCAGTAGGCAACCTCTCTTAAGATCTCAAGTGTTGTATGAAACCCCCTATGACGGGCGGTAGCCGCATCATGGCCGTGACTTATCAGGCTTCGGAATGAGGTAGGAACCACCCACTGATCGTGGCCAGCTTTGGATTTCCTTACCAGCAAGCCGTCTTGGATTCGGAACATTTTTGGACATTTCATCAACACTCTTAGGTCCTCTTTCCCAATGTAATCGGTATCCGTCAGGGGAAAGTTGTCAGGGTCCTCAAGGTGTTGGTAAAACTTAACAATAATTGGATCCCCCTCCTGAGCTGTAATCAAATCAGCATCAGGGGTCTCCTTGCTCCATTGGGCAGTTGAAAGATCATTGTGAGCATTTGTCTGGGACCTAGTGATAGCAGTGACCTGGATTTCCCCCAACAGGGACTCAATCTCAATTGGATCCCCTTGGATGGCCCCGGTTTTGGCCAGCTGATCAGCTAAGTCATTTCCAGTTTTGTCTGGTCCCTCTACTTTGGAATGACCCTTGATCTTTTTCCAGTAGATGGTCATCCCGTTCGATGTGACCAGATCATCAATGTTTTGGATCAACTTCCCATGTTTCAAGGGTTTGTTGTTAGCACATAACATGCCTCTGGTTTTCCAATTAACCAGGTGCTCCACGAACTTGTTCCGTACATAATCAGAATCTGTGATTATGACCAGTTCGTGGAGTTGATGCTGGACAGCAGTGAGGATGGCCTGATGCACAGCCATCAATTCTGCCACCTGACTACTTCGGGGACCAATTTTGTATCCGGCGGAGGGTTCTGGGAACTCATTCACCCATGCATTCCCTACGCCGGCCACCAGTTCTTTCTCCCCGTTGTTGTCAACATGGTACGAGCATCCATCCACATAGACAGTGGGCATTCCCTCACACTTGTCTTCTTCAAAGACTTTGTGTGGGGAATTAAGGTATGCCTCCATGTTGTCCTTGATTTTCAGACTTTCGTCCTCGAGACAGTTTTCTCTGGCACAATCATGCAAGTCAGCCAGACCTTGCACGAGGGGACTCTTCTTGTTTTGGCCATATCTGACCTCCACAGGAAAGCCTTGCATTGACAGAATCCAGGAAGTAATTTGGGAATTACTCACGTTTCCGGCCCGGATTCTGTCACTTTGGAGATATTGCAGAGGCTGGTGTGGAGTCTCCACTATGATGTGTTCCCCCTCGATAAACGGGCGGTAATTCTTCAATGCCCACACCGTTGCCAGGAGTGCCTTCTCACAATCGTTGAATTTTTCCTCCACAGAGGATAAAGTTTTGCTCGCATAGGAGATTACTTTATTGACCTTGTCATGCTTTTGGTATAATACTGCCGTCAAGCACGTATTAGAGAACCCCGTCTCCAGGAAGAACTCCTTGTTTCTGACAGGGTAAGCTAGGCAAGGCGCTTGTGAGAGGCTTCTTTTGAGTTGTTTTACCGCCTCGGCTTGTTCTGGACCCCATTCCCACTTGACCCCCCCTTCAGGAGATGAATCAGGGGTCTGGTGATCTCTGCGTAGCCCTCAATGAACTTTCTGCTGTAATTAGTCCAAGGAGGCTCCTTAGTTCCCGCAGAGTTATGGGGTCTTTCAGTTTTTGGAGTGCTTCCACCTTCTTTTCCTGGGGACAGAGACCCTGAGGAGTAATCTCATGCCCCAAGAAATTAACGCAGGTTTTACACCACTATGCTTTCTGAAAGGAAAGTTTTGCTCCGGCGGCCCTCAACTGGGTCAGAACATAACGGATCTCCGCCATGTGTTCCTCCACAGATGAACTTTTGATGAGGACATCATCTACATAAGCCAGGTTACCCCTTGCACCCAGGTCGGGCATGGCCTTGTGTAGGAAAATGTTGAATTCATTGCCGGAGTTGAGGTATCCGAAGGGAGTCCGGGTCCATGTGTACTGCTGGCCCCCAAAGGTAAAAGCCAGTTTGTATTGGTCCTCCCTACTGACAGGCACGGTCCAGTATCCATTGGTCAGGTCTATTGCAGTGAATACCTGTGACCCCTGGATCTGGGCCAGCCCTTGGTCAATGTAGGGCAGAGGCCATCGGGAAGTATGGACCCGTTTGTTGAGCTCCCTAAGGTCGGCGCAGAGTCTCCACTGGCCGTTTGGCTTCAATATTCCCAGCACCGGATTATTGAAGGTGCTGTGTATTGGACGGATTATTCCCCGGGACTCAAGGTTCTTAATTATTTCAGTAAGGGACTCCATTGATGCGAGAGGCAAGCGATATTGCTTCACAAACACTGGAGTCATGCCAGGGTCCGTGGGGATTGTTGTTGTGTGGATGTCGGTGCGACCACAGTCATATGAGTCTACCGCAAAGAGATCTTGGAAATCCAAGAAAACTTGTTTCAACTTTTGCTTTTGTTCCGGAGTCACACAGGCATCAGCTAGGTTGACTCTCTCTTCCACCATCTGCCTGAAGCCTGGAAAGACTTCTGGTATGGCTATCTCAGCGGCCTCCTCCAGCTGGGTGAAGTCCCTGGTCAAAGTGCTGATTTGGACTGGAGGCCTCAGGTGGGAAAGGCAACCCTCATGGACCTGGAAAATCACCTCATCCCTCCTGAAGTCACAAGTCACATCTTCCTTAACATAGGGGCAGGAAGTGTACACCAGGATGTTCCCCCCCCATGCCGGGTAAAAATCCTGTCTGGTGTTGTATTGTCCTCACTGTCAAAACAGTCCTTGGGGATTGGTCCTAACAGTTCATTTCCTAGATCAATGGAAAAATGTTGGTCATCAACCGCCATTCCAATAATGGTGCCTGCGGCTAGAGTAATACTCTTTAAGTCGCTGTTATCCACCTCTATTGGAATGGTGTCATGTTCTATGTTGACTAATGGAGTTGGGTTTACCCCCAACCCTTGCTGTTGGAGAGAAGCATTTAGATGTATATAAGCATCAGGGTTTTGCAAATATTGTCCTCTTTTAACTTTCACTTCCAGGGAGAATTGTCGGGTCCTTTCTGGGATGGTGACTTCCTCTTTAATCTGAATTTTAACTGCATAAGGTAGCAATTGAGCTGACCTGAATGCTTTTTCTGGATCATCAAAGCCCATGGGATTATCCGCTAATCGGGACCAAGCTTTGAAGTTTATTAGGTCCAAACTAATGGCAAAGCGATTGAGAATGTCACTGCCTAAGTAAAAAGCGGCAGTGACGTCTCGCACGACCCAACAATTGTGGACTATGCTCTTGTTGCCAATGGAGATTTTGAGCATACACCTGCTTGGCAGGAGATGTTTGGAATTGGGTGCTTCCAGGTCCATTTCCCATTTGTCTATCAGTTTGAATGTGGGAATGGCTGGATCTTTTGGGAGTTGGCGGAACATGGCTTTGCTGATGAAGCTCTTACCGTTGTTCACACACACTCGAGCGAGAACAGAGTCCTTCCCATCATTTAACTGAACAGGGATGAACAACTGCTCTCCAATTTGCTGAATATCAGCCAGGCTCTGAGCTGATTTCACATCTTTCTGGACTATAGGAGTGGGAGTTTCTGATTGTGGATTAGTAAAGAATTTCAAAGTGTTTCCTTCCAGCGTGGAGTACCACTTTAAACTGGAAGGAAGGTTGATTTTCAGAAATAGAGATGACCCCCCATCACCAGTCTGTTGTCCTACTGCGATTACTGTCACGTCTGGAATCTGGTTGTTCTAGAAGTGAAATTCTACTTGGTCAGATTTTTGTTCAACCATGTGGCAGGTGCCGTTTAAACTAACATGGTTGACACTCTGTTTTAATTTTATTGTTCGGCTAGTCTGGGTCCAGAGGACCTCGTTTACACAATCTATTAGGGGTGACAACCTTCTCAGGAGGTCATTCCCCAGTAAACAAGGGGTGCCCTCTGGAGTCACTACTATGACCGGGTGTTTCACCTTGTGTCGCCCAATTTTAATGTCCAAATCTGCAGTCCCCTCGACAGGAATTTCCTTCCCGTCAAAGTTCTGCAGTTGTCCAGGAAGAGAGGTGAGAGGAATTTGGTAATTCGCCCCCCTTCCTGCATTTAGTTCCTCAAAGGCCCTTTTGGACAGAAGGGTAGCTTGGGATCCAGTGTCCACCAGTGCCAAAATTGTACCGTGCCCCTGTACTTGTACCGGGGCATAGTATCTTCCCTCCTTCTCCTCAAGGGGGCATAGATAATGCACATTTTTGGACAACTGGTGGGCTAACTTTCTGGTTTTGGACATTGCTAGCGAAGAGATTTGGGCAGAATTCTGTGGAGAGCCTTGGGAATCTGAAAGAAAAAGTTGGCAACTGGAGATCAGAGCCATTGTGGGTTCCCCTGGTTCCGGTTCTGGGCCGCCTCCCCCTTCTTGGAGGCAGTCACCAGGATGGGTTTGAACCAGGGGATTTTGGTATTGTGGGTTCTGGGATGAGATGATGGGCGGCGGTAGCTCTGTCTCCATATCTTCCCCAGTCTGGATTGGAATCCCTTGGGACCCATTTTTCCTTGGGAGGAGTTCCCCCATCTCTGAAGGAGAAGGTCCTTTCCCCAGGATCCTCTGAGGATCCCTCTCCCTCAAATTGGAAGATCTGTACCTCCTCCACAAAGTGGGTCTGTTTGGGTCCTTTGTTTCTCCTACCCCCCTCTGCTCCTTGGGAGGCAGGCTTTCAGGGGTAGGAGATTTTGTTTCCGGTTCCTGGTTTTCCAGGGGCTGTTTACAAGTTGGGAAGGAAGCTTCCTCCAAGGCTTTACACCCCCTTCCCCTTGTGCCTCCTCCCTGGGAACCGGTGTGTTATCGGGGTGTTGCCCCCGTCATTGTTCTGGACTACCAGGTCCAGAGTTTGGGGCATTCTGCGGTGGCACGCTCATCTGAGGGTTCTGTTGAGCCCTCAGTGTGTGACCCAGATCCCGTGCCATATTTTGGACCTGGCGCTCTAACTGGGAAACCCGCTCAGGCTGATACGGGGCTCTATTTTCTCCCCTGGGCTGATCCCGGGAAGGGTAGCTATCCCTTCTCTGGTAGTACCCCTGGTTGGGAAGATTTTGGTACCCCTCCACCCTTGGCCTCCCCTCTCCCGGATTAGGTTGTCTGAGCTCAGGGAATTGGGGAAAGAAGGATGGATGATTTTGGGGCTGGAAATTGGGTGGATACCTGGGGAAAAAGTTCTGCCCAGGATTTGGAGAATTTCTGCCCTCCTGGGGGAAGTTAGGAGGGAAGTTCTCCGGGTCAGGTGCTTGGCTGGATCCCCCCCCCCCTTGGGCTGGAGGAGTCCACACATAACCCAGGATTGGTCGGTTTCCCTTGTAGCGGGGACTTACATAGTCAGGGGACCGGGGGACCCCATTTGTGGGACTACCTCCTCGACTCCCTGTCTGTGACTGGCCCGAGGGATTTCTGGGCTTAGGATTATTAGGTGCAGGTAGGTTTTTAGGCCCCCCCATCTCCAAGTCTAAAACGGGGGCAACCTTTACCTCTGCCACCTTGGCAGCAGCAGGGGTGCTGTTGGTTTTGGGCGCATTATTTTTATTTTCTATTGGCTTCTGCACCTCATAGATCCGGGTAGCCTGTTCAATGACCCAGTCTAAAGATCTTTTCTCGTGAAAATCTCTCACAAGCTGGGTCATGATGTATTTGGGCAAGGCATGGAAAAATGTATTGACAAATTCTCTGCTGTCTGTGCGCACCCTTCTGGTGGTCTGCGCAAAGGCACGTTTCAGTTCTTGCACAAATTCTTGTGGGGCCTGATCCTCCCCACATTGCAAATTGTAGGCTGCCTTGCGAGCCTCTTGGGGATTTCTGTGAACAGAAAAATGTTTTAATATGGCCGCTCTATAGGTGGACCACCTTGAATGATTTTGGTCCTCCAGCCCCGCATAGAAACTGGAGTACTCTGGGGAGAATGTCCACTTTACATATTGGATACAGCTTTGGCTGTCCTTCAAATGAAAAGTCTCCATCATTTGCTCATAGAGCTCCAAGTGTTCCCAAACAGAGTACTTGGCGTTCTTATGATAAGGCGTGATGACACTCCTGATTGCCTTAATCTGTTTCAATGGGTCCTTAAGCAAGGCCCTTTTTGCCTTATTGGCCTTTTTGGTTCGGGTAACCCTGGTCCATTCATCCTCTGACTCAGAGGCACTGCTCCCAGAGGTTCCTGTCTGATCTTCCAGGTTTTCCCGGATTCTGCAAGGCTGGGAGTGGCTGGCAGAATGTGGGGACCTGGTCTCCTGTGTCCTGTACCGCTCAGAGGAATCTTCAGATCCCTCCTCGCTGCCAGGATTTGATGGGTACCCCCCCCACTGACCTAACTGGGCAGAGGTTTTCAGGATGCCCTTAATGGGCCTACTCTCCTGGGGTTCCCCACTAAATTGCACTGTGCTTGGGTGCCCATACCCAGATGCCCGCCCCTCCATACCTGGGTGGTACTGGCCTATGAGCCCCATGCTTCTGGCTGGATAGTAATCTGCCATCCCTGTGGCCCGGTGCTCATGTGTGCCAGGGGACGTGGGGGTGGCAGAGTCCAGGGACTAAGAGAGATAAAGGCCTCTGGTACTAGGGCTCATGAGGTTATGCTCAGGAGTTTCCCTTTCCCAGCGAACCTGATCTCTATCCGCCTCTGCTCCCTGTTGCAATGCAAGAGCCTGCGCTTTCAGTTCCTCAGTTAAGGCCTTACTAGACTCTATCAGTCGCTCCTGCAACTGTTGTTGGAGCCTATCATTGTGCTGACAGAGAGCCTTATTTTCTCTCTGTGCCTCCTGATTGGTCCTGGAGTACTGGGGTAGTCTCTGCTGCAGGAGGGTTACCTCCTGAGCTGTGTCCCTATTGGCCTGCTCCTTTCTTGCCAGAGCATCCTCCACCCTCCTGGTGTGCTCTAACAAGTTCTGGTGTTCTTTTTGGAGGTCACCCAGTCCCAGGTGGGCCAGGTGATTTTTCTTCCATTTTTCTCCTTAAGTGGCAGACTTCCTGGCCTAAGGTGTCCCTTTCCTGACCAAGAGCTTGAATTTATGACGCCAGGTCTTCCCTTTGTCTTTGGAAGGCACCAGCTTTCTGGTGCTCCTGATCAAACTCTGCCTGGGTATCCAGGTCTTTCAGGATCAGTTTATTGCTCTCCTCTTTCTCTCTGTCTAGTTGGATTTGCGGGGTGGCTACCTGCTCTGTGCATGCCCTGTTGAAATTGATCTGTTGCTCCAGCTTTTTCTGGCTCTGCAGAAGGGAGTCCAAACTGTCTTGGCGTTCCTTCTGCAAAGCCAGAATTCTGGTATCCTGGTCAGCCTTTTCCTGTTGCAGGATATCCATATCCTTCTTTATTTTAATGATGTGCTGTCTACTCTCATTTTCGGACTCCTGGCTTCTGTGCAGCCTCTGCTCAGAAGAGTCCAGATCAGATTGGGCCTTCTGTAATGCCAGCAGTTGCCTACTCGCCAGATCTTGGCCTTCAGCACATTTGTCCTGCATGGCTCCCATATGTAAATATAAATATGCCGCTACCCTCGCAATCTTGTGGTTCTCATCCTTGGCCTTAGGGGCCATATATAGTTCACTCAGGCCCACATGTAGGGGACCCTGATCTCCCCATATATCTGACCCTGTTTCAGTGATCTGGGGTGCGATTGCCTGCAACCAGACCGTCTGGTCCTGATGAGTCCACTCACCTCTCACAAATAGCTTATGTAAGAAGTGCTCTCTGGCTATTTTCATATCTACCAAGGTCGTCATTCTGGAATTTGAGCTCCTTCCTGACTTACAGAAGTTTGTATTTTATTTTTGCAAAACAGACCTTTTCCTTAGAGCGTTCCTTTGAGGATGTCATGATCTCTGCTTCCAAAAGGTCAGGGTTTTCCCAACTCCCTTGGAAGCAGATCCATAACCCAGGTTCCGAGTGCCAACCAGTCCCAATTGGGACCTTTTGGACCCAGTCCTGGCGCCAGTGGCACCAGGCTGATAAATATGCCCAGTCCCAGCGCTGGAAGCGCCGGGCTCATAATGCTTGGGTGGACTTACCTTCAGCAGACCATGCTGCTTACTTGCCTGCCAGTTGAGTCTCTGATCCTCTTCTGTTTGGAACTACTTTTCCTGTTGGGTGGGGCTGGAGCCACTCCCTAGATTCAGAACACTGGAACTCTTCTGGAAGGCAGGAACTCTTTTCTTACCAGGAACTCTTTTCTTACTTAGGCGTGGCTGTGGAAGGAGACACCTAAGCACTACAGGAGGCTATTTAAACCACACCCGGTGGATGAATCTTGCTTTGCGTTATTCTGCAACCTCTGCAGCAGAACGCTCATCGTGTCTTCTGCATCCGGTCCTGGGCCTAAGGAAAAAGGCTTACCATCCTGAATCCAGTCTTCAGCAACACCTATAAAGACAAGAAAGAACAGGTTAGCATTCCGGCATCTGAAAGGCAAAGGCTTACCATCCTGAATCCAGTCTTCAGCAACACCTATAAAGACAAGAAAGAACAGGTTAGCATTCCGGCATCTGAAAGACAAAAGTTTACCAACTCTTCGCACGCTCCGGAGGCCTTCGGCGCTGCATCCCGCATCTGAAAGACAAAACAAGGTGCGTTTAAAGACATTGGGGAACTTTAATACTCACGTGCCATTACTCCTTTCCACATCTAATCCAGTGGGTATTCCGGCACCCTGCAGCCGCTCCGAACTCGTACCTGCAAAATAAAAAGACAGTTAGAGCGCATAGTGAAGCAGGCAACAAGCGCTTACTTACGTGCTTCCAGGCGCTTCTATTCATCACACAGGCTCCATCTTCAACTCACTTCAGCCCGTCATCCGCCATCGCCGGAACCCTGCAAAACAAGAGACATCATTACTAAAGACTTTAAAGACATTTGAATGACTCGAAACTTACCGTTCGTGCAGTAAACGACGGACAGCAGTCCTCTGAAGTCAAGAGGCCTGCGCTACCTATCCAGTGAAGAAACTGGTTACAGCACCCTGCCCCGAGGCAGATGGAGAGCTCGGCATTCACTTACCTAAGGTGAGAGCGTTAACCTTTGGGGGTCTACAGGAGAGGAGAAGAGGAAAGAGATAGGGACACCCCAATAACCCCAGTTCATTAACCCCATATTTTCAATCTGCAGACATCTTACTCTACACGTCAGGCATACAGTGCACAGAGGTCCAGCCCAAAGAGCCAACCGGGTGCTACACATCACCTTTGAAGATACGGTAGTCGCCCAGTCAAGACCGGCGCCTCTGCGAGAATCAGGTGAGCGTTACAGAGGAGTGCTTTACAGCGTGGTGATCCGACCGGATATGTGTGTCTGGTCAGCTGGCACACTGTATTAATCTGCACAAGTGATAGATCTAACCCGTGATAGATCTAACCCAAACATCCGGCTCGAGCCCCCAATTTGTAAGAGGATTCAATTCAACACTACAGCTAAGTCAATGCCTAGTCTGGGATACTGAATGGAAACCCTTATTGATATATCTTTACGTCCAGTTCATGAGTTCTGGATGACTACCCCTATATAACACCCCTCTCTTGGAATCCCACTGAGCCAAGAAGTAGTTCTGTTTTGCAAGTTTAAAAGGTTTATTTGATAATTTAAACAATATATATCTATATCACACTTTATAATAAATTAATAATTGAATATCACACTTAATCTGAGCAGTAATCAATAATGGATAGTCCGGCACTAGCACACTTTATAATCAATGATGAGTGGCTATAGGATGGATAAGATAGCGACAATACTTTTATGGTTTCAAATGGATGCAATGTGGAATGAAATGCAGTACAGAAAATAACTTGATAGGATTTCAGAAAAAGACAATGTAATCACTTTCTTGGACAATTCACCCCCCCTTAATGCAATGTAAGGAGATGAATAGAATGGGACTCAGTTCTCAGAAGGTTCAGGGTGAGTGGTATCTAGTTAATATTAGTACAGGCTCCCTCTAGCAATGATTCAGGGATGGCTCTTAAGAGGCAAACGAAATTTAGCAGTTCAGGCAACAGCAGCTATCTTTTTACAAGTAAAGAAATCGGGCCAAATCGCGGCAAAATTCGCGAGTGCGAGAATCGTGATTACGGCAAAAGTATAAGGAGTAGCAAGTCGGTTCTAAGCTTGTTGAAAAGCTGAGATTCTAAGCTTTCAGAGGAAAGTTAGGTAGTTTTTCGGATTTGAAATTTTAAAAGTTCAAAGCGACAGGTTACAGCTTGCAGCTAGAAAATGACAGGTGACAGTTAGGAGGCAGTTCTGGTTAGATTAAAATAGTTTGAATTAGATTATTTTAACTAAGAGATTGGTTCTGCACAGTTCTGCTAGGTACTCACAATATATTTTGAATTAGGCCTCGCCACGGATCTGGTCAGGTTTTGGACTGTACTCCGGTTCTGGTCTCAGCACTTCACAGTGATCTGGATCAGCTCTCTGGTTCTGCTAATAGCGGTCTGGGTCACTCTGGATCTCTGGCCTCTGGTTCTGGATACTGCTCTGCTTTCTCTGGGTACAGCACTGCTTCTGGATCTTTCTGGCACAGGGTTTCAGGCCAGAATCAACACCTGGGTCCGGCTGTGACTAGTCTGCAAATGATTTTTGGGCCTGCTGACAAATACTTTTGCTTGCAGTGGGCCTTCTTGGTTCACAGTTCTGTAGTCTCTGTTTAGCTTGGAAGTCTAAGTGTAGGATCTCTGGATGTGAAGTCGTCGGTCAGCATGCTCCGCAGCAAATGGAATTGAATATCCTCTCTAGCTTCCAGTGGCTCTTCTTATGTCTTTTGAAAGTGGGTGGAGAGGCTAGCTTTCTAGGCCCAACCCCTTCAGAGTTCTGATAGGTTGGAGAATTCTTTGCGTTCTCACTGGAGAGCAGGATTGTGTGTCAGAATGATGTCATTTAATGGCTTGCAGAAAGGATACTCCCCTGTCACATTGCACACAAATCTATATTTGATCAAAATACACATTTCTCAAATGCATAGTGGTTTGTCATTGCATGTACATATTACCTATCACATTAGGTAGTCTCTGTTCAAACTTTGATGTTTCTAAGAGCTTGCATTCAGAAACGGCAACATTTTGCGTTTTTTAACTGGTTTTGCAATATTGTTTTTTCATTAGAAATTATACACATATACACGGCCTGTCCATACATACTCCAGTAAATTCCCATGTCTCTAGCTTAAACACAGTCTGTAGTATACATAAATAGCAGGGTTTTGCCCCAGAACATCACACAAATTCCCAACGCGTCTTAAAACGTGCACCGAAAAATCACAAGAATTATGGTATCATTTAAATAATTTTGACAAGTCCGCACCATGAGTTATAAATCTTTCTTAAAATCATATTCTGGCCAACAGGGGTGTGTCTTCCCAGGTCACATGGTATAGAAACCAGTTTATCCAGTTTCTGCCAAGCTCAGAGACCCTGCCCCTCCCAGCTTCTGCCAAGAGGAAGCTGTTTTACGGTCCCCCCAATAAACCATCTGCCTGAGTCCTGGAAAGCCCATTGTTCAAGAGGAAGCCATTTATGGCCTCCCCCCAATAAACCCTCTGCCTGGGTCCTTTGTTTAGTCTCTAGCAGTCCCTTGGTAATTCAATCAGAGAGGGGTAACCTCCCCTCAGAATGCAGCCAGGCCTGAGAACTGCTGTGGATCCAGTTTCACTCCAATTGGGGGGAAGTTGTCCGGCAGAATCCAGTTCCTTAAGCCAGGCCCCAGCTAATGTCACTTTTAGTTACCCAGTTTTCTGCATTCAAATAAACTAACCATTTTTACATATGCAGCTAGAATGCTGATTCTAAGTTCAAAACAATGACATTTTAACAGTGACAACTATGTGGCAGTCACAAGTCTGTCCCTCAGTTTATTTACACATTTAGATTTTTGGTAATTTTAAATCCAGTTTCAGTTTAAGCCGCTGCAGACCTGCAGAGCTCAGCCAGTCTTGTTATAAACCTTCAAGTCACTTCAGAATATAACTTTACATTGTATCCACCTCTCAGTAAGTCTTTCTTTGGCCTGCTTTGGGTTCATTTATCCAGTTTTACACAAATGTCTGGTGTTTTAAAACGCAGGCTTTCTGATCGTGGTGAGTACTGGTAATGCAACCATTTTTGGGATTTAAGAAAATGAATTCCCCACAGTTCTAGGTTGCTTTTGGCAATCAGCATTGCCATTCCCAATGGTTTCAGGCTACTGTGTGGGTAGTACAATGGTGGTTTTAGGCAGTGCCCTTCTGTGCCCATAACATCGGCAAAAATGGGTGGCAGCCTATTCTTCATGAATTTCCCTGGGCATTTTCTGGGAAGCTCTGGCCATCATGATGTTTTCAATGCCAGTACTGGACAGTTTTTGTGGTAGGGCTTGGACGCATGGGTAAAAACATCCCACATCCTGTTCCTCCACTCCTTCCCTGCACCTTCCAAGGAACATCCCACCTCCCTCCCGTTTCTCCCCTCCACCCCCAGTCCCTCCCCTTAGCCCATCAGAGAACTCACCTCCCTCTCGCCCACCCCTTTGCTGCTTGCTGCACCTTCTGTTAGGCAGACTCATATGCAGTACCCTTTGGGAATACCACACACAATTAAGACTACAAGTGACAGTACAAATTCACCTTTGGTACAAGCCTGTACTACACAGTAAAGTGGCAGCGATGGTTGAGCAGCCAGACTTATCTCAAGAGTAAAGTGAGCTGTATCAATAGTTACACAAAGGACAGAAATTACTATGGTCAAACAAACACTGACTCAAGGTTTCTGAGTAAAAGAATATAGATTTATTTACACATCAGTTGTAAAACAATTCACTAAAGTAAAGCAGTAGAAAAATCACACTCTTAATATACTACACACCACCCAATAGATTCTGGACAAGTTAAGCTCAAAATGAAGTGTGAGCAAAATGGCACTTAAGCAATTTAAAAGGGAGGGAAAGACAAGGTTAGACAACAATTAAGCAGCATCAACAAGTAAGTAAGCAGGGCAATCTAGAAAAGGCTACTATGGTGAGGAAATCAAATCAAGAGGCCTGAGCCAAAGTCAATGGACCAGAGTCTTTGCAGAGGATCACACAGTTCAGAGTAGTTTGCGGTTAAGTCTTTGCCAAGAGTTCAGAACGAAGTTGGTCGGAAGAAAAGTTACTTTAAAGAATAGAGAAGGACAAGCCCTCGGATTGGCGAAAGATTTCACACTTTCATCACGGCCGGACGAAACAAACAACAGGGTTAGAAAAGTACCTTAAATGAAGAAGAAGGCTGTAGCTGAGGCAGAAGTTCCTGGCAGGTCCTGCAGGCTCACGGTTCCTGAAGCGACTGTCGGACTGACACGAAGTAGGAAGACTGGAGGGTCCTGCACTGCCCAGGGAAGAAACCAGCAGCAGAGCAAAGCAACAAATAAAAGGTGCTCTCCTTAAAACCCAAGCAGGGTCCGGTCCTCCTGGCTATCCGGTTCACTGTAGCTGTGCACAGCAAATTCGACCCGAGGAGGGAGGCCTGGCTTGCAGTTTGGCGAACTGGTTGGTCCCAACAGCTCAAGGGGAGAAGATTCCTTGTAGATCTTCCCTGTCGTTGAAGTTTGGAGATTCGGACCCGCTTCAGGGCTTCGCCGGGAGGTTCAGTCGTGGTAGTGGTCCTCTTCTTTCAGCTTCTCTTCGGTTCTCTCAATCCAGTGGTGACTCTGCCTTCCTAGTCCCAGAGACCTGCTTTTTATGCAGTTTTCCCCCCATTCACACAGCCTGGCTGTCCAGGCGGGACAGTCACCACAGCCAATCATACAGAGGCTCAAACCCCTCCCTCACATCCTGTCCCCCTCAGACATTCAGGCGCCTAAGGAGGGCTTCTGTGCAGAAGCCCGCCAAAGGACGGCGTATAAAGGAACCAAACCTGGTTTGGCGTGCAGAGTAAAACACGAGAAAGACCTTTACAAAAAGAAATGGCGAATAAACCCAGCTGGATCCAAATAAAAGTAAATAGGATCCAGCGCATTTAAGTTCGAGGCTACTAACTTAGCCTAAAACAGTACCAAGGCTATTTAAATAAACCGTGGTAGGAAAAATAGGGTAGATACCACTGCCACCAGCCAAATCTTAAAGAAAGGGGAACGAAATAATGTTCCATGAGAAACAGACACAAAGGGATAACTATTAACCCTTTCCAGAACTCTATGTAAGCTAGTTTGTACTGGGTCTGTGAATTTAAAAAGACTAATAAAGTCAATGGCAACTTTACATGTTCTGGGACACAGTAGTCAGTCCCAGAAAATGGAGTTTAAAGTGGGAAGTCTGAAAAAGACAACCCTGTGTCACTGCACTAAAGGTGCTGTGTAACACACAGTAAAAAGATGATGCCTATGGAGTAGGCGAAGCTCCATAGTCTATGAACACAAAAATGTCAAACGCACACAGCAAAACACATGTAAGAGTGGGGGAAAAAAGGCTCACACTCTTACCAGGTGAAAAAATAAATCCTAGAAATCCAGGTAAGGTAAGGGAAATTAGCCATTCTGGAGAATTCTCCCTAACACCTTCCAAGGAACATCCCCCCCCTCCCGTTCCACCTTCCCCCCAGTCCCTCCCCTTTAGCCCATCAGAGAATTCACCTCCTCCCCCTAAACCATTTCTTGACCCTCCACCATCATACCACCCCCTTCATATCCCTTCACCTCTCTGAATGCAGCGCTTCTCACCCTCGCAAGAACAGTAGCTTCATCTCCCTCCCCCTCTGGCACCCTTACCCTCTCTCACACCCCTATAGCACCAAAACCCACGAGATGCAGAAAACTGAACCGGCCCTCTCCCTTGACTATCTACTCCTCACCACTTCTACCTCAACCCGTCCTCCCAGTTTCTCCCGCCCCTATCCCCTCACGCTCCCCCCTACCCTCGTCCAGCTTCCACCCCCCCTCTCTCTCTCGACTTCTCACACCAGAACCTGTGAAACCTTCCAGACTCACTCCAATTTCTAGCCACCTTAACTCCCTCTCTCCCACTGCTCATCACTCCACTCGCCCGTCCCTCTTGACACTACCCACACCCCTCACATACCCTCCTCCGCCCGCCTACTCTTCCCCCTAACCCACCTCATCCTGTCTCAACGACCCTGAATGTTCCAACCACTCCCACCTCCCCTCCAATCTCCAAGCTCCTCATCCTCCCACTCCTATTACCTCCACTAAGACCACATCCCTGCACAGTCAACTACATCCTTTTTAATGCCCGCTCCGTAGCAAGAAACAGACACAGCATCTTTGACCTCCTGTCCTCTGACAAGCTCGACCTCGTCTTTATCACCGAAACCTGGTTCTCTGGCGACTTTGCCCCTGTTGCACATGAAGCCTTCCCTCCCGGCTACTCGCTCATCCCCCACAATAGACCTTCCAGAGGAGGCGGAGTGGCAATCCTTTCTCTGTCTCACTTGTCGAATCTCAGACATGCATTCCGTCATGTGAAACCCTTCTAGTCAGAATCTCGCTTCCTCCGACTTTCTCCCAGAGCTTCCTACTCTTCTACAGACCCCTTGGCTACAATAGACATTTCACCAACAACCTCTGTGATTCTATAGCCACCATTCATGTAAATCACACTTATCTTGCACTCCTTGGAGATTTCAATATCTGGTTGGACATTCCCACCAACCCCATGGCCCACCCATTGGTCGACAGTCTTGATGCGCTCAATCTCTCCCATCATACGGCTGGTCCAACCCACTCAAGGGAGCACACCCTTGATGCAATTTTCAGCTCCCATGACCTGATGGATATATTGTGCCCCAAACCACTCATCTGGACCAACCACTTTGTCATTCCCTTCTCTATCCACACCCCTGCCCCTCCTCCTACAGCTCCCCTGGAATCCATCCGAGACCTCAAATGCTGGAACAAAGTGAAGATCCTTCCTGACCTTGCCGAAGCCCTTCTTCTTACTTCCCCTACAACACCTGTGCCCCAGACAGAGCCTTAACGATTGACTCCTTTGACTCTTGGCTCAATGACTCTCATTCCTCTCACCCCCTCATGCCCCGCTTCCTCACTCAATGGACCATCCCCCAAATGGTTCATGTCCCAACTGAAGAACGCCAAAAAACTAACTCTCTGGAACGCAAATGCCGAGCATCTAAAACCGATCTCAGTAGATCCATGTTCACCCTGCACCATCGTATCTACAAAGCTGAAATCCGAAAGGCCAAAAAAGCCTAATACAACAAATGAATTCTCAACTGCGGAAACCGCAGCAAAGAACTCCACAGAATCATATCAGGATTCGTCAAACCCACATGCACCGCTACCCATTCCACCCCATCTCAATCACTCTGCGATTCCCTCTCCCTACACTTCTACACCACTGCTCTTGACAGGGCGACTTCCCTTAACTCCAAACTGTCCTCCATCTCCCCCCCACAACTGACCCCATCGCCCCGATGCCCAATTCCTCCACCTTCGAATCCATCTCCAGAGAAGAGTTCCTTGGGTTAAAATCCTCCAGCAAACCGTCCGGGTCACCGCTCGACCCCTGCCCCGCTTCTTTTCTGAAAGAAATATTCTCGGCTACTTGTGCTGGAGAAACATGCAAGAGCCATGCTTAATGACCCCCTCTCCTCTGGCATCTTCCCTGATGCCTTCAAAATAGTGCATATCAAGCCTCTTCTTAAAAAAGCATCCCTCGACCCCAAAGCTACAGACTCATTTCCAACACCAGATTCCTGGCAAAACCCATTGACCGAACAGCATGCTCCCAGCTGAACGCCTTCGGAGAATCCACAACCTCATCAACCTCGTAAAATCAGGCTTAAGACCACGACATAGAACTGAAACCACTCTGACTTCAATCTGGGATGATCTTAAGGTCACTGCAGACTCAGAAAGATGCACTGCACTAATTATTCTCGATCGCTCTGCAGCCTTCTACACCGTAAACCACTCGATCCTCCTTGACCGCCTCCACTCCCTTGGAATCCGTGGCACTGCTCTCTCAAGTGGATCGTCTCCTTCCTCAGCAACAGGAAACAAATAATTATCTCCTATTTGTCTCGGCTGCTTGCTCGGTTAACACTGGAGTTAGCAAGACGCATGCCTATCTGCTCTCCTGTTAAACCTCTATATGACCACCCTTCCTGGAATCATCTGCATGCACAACATCTCGTCCTGCAACTATGCTGACAACACACAAATCATCCTAAGAATCCCCAACACCTGTCTTCGAGATATTGACTGATGGATGATGATAAACCACCTCCTCCTAAACCCCACTAAAACTGAAATAATGGTATGCGGCAACACTGCCCTTCTACCTCATCCACTGCTATGGCCTCTGTCCCTGCCCCCCGCCCCTCCTGCGACACAGTAAAAAACCTGCGCTGCTCTATGGACTCAGGCCTAACCCTCTCCTGTCAAATCAACGTCTCAAAATGCTGTCACAACCACCTTAAACTTCTCAAGCGTATCTTTCCCTACCTCTCCTTCCAGACTTGCCGCAGTTATGTCTATTGTGATGTCGAGACTGGACTATGTCAACTCCTTCTACCTAGGAGCCCCGGCATGCCAAATCAACAAACTCCAAAGAGCCCAAAACGCTGCCGCAAAACTGCTCCTTCCTCTAGGTCCTCGTGACCACATCACTCCTGCTCACCGAACCCTCCACTGGCTCCCGGTCGGACGAAGGACCACTTTGAAGACCCTATGCATCACTCACCGAGCTGTGCACAAGTCTTGCCATTATACCCACAAGAGAAGTTAAAACCATGCCTCCAATCTCGACCCTGAGATCAAGCACTGCCCTCCTTCTAGTAATTCCAGCCGCTAACGCTGTCAGGATTGGAGGGTCCGCCTTCTCAACCTACTCTGTGGAACTCGTTTCACCCGCCTATACGACACACCCATGACTATATGAAGTTCTGCAAAGCCCTAAAGACGTGGCTCTTTCCATAATACCACCCACAATCATTCTGTAGCAATTTACCAAGCATCCAACGACTGATTGCTCAATGCGTTCCAGAGCAATGTCGCCACAGAATAGGCCTGTTGACTAGCAACAAACGACCCACGCCTGAAATCCGGAATAGCATTCTCTCGAGAGCCTAACTCCACCCAAACACTCCCTCCTCATACCACTATGTTTACTCTCTGCTTCACACCATCACACAATTAGAGTGTAGTTATACCCCTTGATCAATTCGGCCTAGCTGCTCACATACAAACACTACCCCATGGACACCTCATCACTGTAATAAAACGCAGCTATACCCCATGACAAACCGGCCTAGCTGCTCACATAAGCGTCCTTCGGACCTAACGCAGCCTAACCATTTTGGGTGTCCGCCATATTGCTCACATTCAACTGATTTCAAAACCACCACTCCTAACGCTACAATGCAGCTACATTCAGACAATTACATCAGCTGCACACATAACGGGTGCACCCATGAACCCTACTACACCTTCCTCTCTTAACTGACCTGGACTACGGTCCCCTAGCTTGTTCAACCTCCCAGCAGTTTTAGGTCCTACCAATGATCTATAGAGTGCTATACAAATGCCTAATAACATAACCAGGGCAGCCCTGTGTCTGCTCAACCCTGCACAGATGCATGCCACATGCCAGACATGATGTCTGGGCCAGTCATATGGAGCTGCCATGCCCTGTGATATGATCAAATATGTCATTTATATTGTCCCTGTACATATGTGTTTCTAGGCACAACAAGACGGGGGAGTAGGGGGTAGATGGAGGACAAGACAAAAGATCTTGCTAGGTCTTGTGTCATTCAGACTGCAAGTGCGACAGCACAAACGTGCAGCGGGAAGGGAGAGTGGGGAAAAGTGGCAGGGAGAGGGAAGGGGAAGTGCGATCAGGACAGCAATGCTCTGAGTGAGTGCAGTCAGGGCAGTGCTGTTCTTTTAAGTGCAAGGAGGCAGGTGTGTGTGTGTGTTTGTGTTACTCCACAAAATACAATCTCTGCTGGGACTTCACCAACATCAAACACCATGTGTATTAGTACTTTATCATAATGTTAATCACACACCAACTCTATGTGGACTTTAACAACAGTATTATAAAACAACATAGGAATGCTGTCTTTAATACGATTATTCATACAAACCATCTCTGTGAGGACCTGAAATCAGTATCATGGCAGACAATCTCTATTGGGACTTCAACATCACCAATGTCAAACACCATTTTAATGGGGCCTGTAACATATTTGTCATCACACCAATCATAGAGAGATGTGTTTTGGTGGACAAGATGGTGACTGTGAAATAATGAAACCGGTATTCAAATCTCTGCTTCTATACCTGACCACATTGTGTGATCCTGAGCCATTCACCTAATATTTTGGTTCCCCAGTTCTCCTTTCTGACATACTTGGAGTGTTTTATAATATAGTCTCATGCCAAATTTAGTACATTTTTAGTGAGGTTCTTATTGAAAATACACCACCATTACAATCCATCTATTGTGTATACCTACGGTGTGGGTAGGTACTCATATATAGAAATAGAATTGTGCAAGTTACAAAGATGCCTATGAAACAAACATGTTGCTATTTGCATAGAGATACATTAAATTCCAAATAAGAATATTTAAGTCCTCACAAGGATGGTAACACGCGTTCAGGTCCCCACAGAGATGGTACCGGACACGCGATTAAATATTAGCATTTTTGCAGATTTGAAGCTGGATCCTATATTAGGAATTTTTTCTGAATATATTTTTGCTGTTAGCATATTTTTAAAACATTGGGAAAGGTTAGTCCCCACAAGGCTGGTTTCCACACATAGTCCCCACAAGGGGGGGGGGAGGGGTGTGTGTGTGTGTGTGTGTGTGTGTCAGTCAGTCAGTCTCAGTCTCATACTTGAGCAACTTCAGGTGTGACCTCCGTTCCCGTTTCTTCCATGCTCTGTACGCTTCGAAAGTGCTTCATGCCTAACAGGAATCCTCTGGCTTTAAGCTCTGTCTGGATTGCAGGAGACAAATGTCTTCCTTAGACCACCACACCGTCTGCCTCCACGTGATTCTAATTTGTGCCAGTCCATGCACCCTAAGGGAGCTTGCTGCAGTAAAAGAACCCCTGTTAAGTCCCTGGGCTCAGAGCGGAGCAAGAAGTGAACTTTCCTTTTCGGAAGGACAAGGAAAAATAAAGCATTGCAAGATGCCCCGCTTCCCAAACGACTCTTCGAATTACCATTCCTTTAATTCATCAAAGAAAATGAATCCTCGATCCAGCTCAAGGGACTTTTCTGAGGATTCAGCTCAGACACCACAGATACCATGTCCTACTACATATTCTACTTCAGAGGAATGGAGGAGTTTGGGCAGAAAATGCTAAACATGGTCTCCAAAGCTCCAGCAGCTTTGGGCCCTGCCATTGTCCACAGGAGCCTCACTGAGCTTGATGGAGCTGGCAGGAATCCACTCTAGATCACGACTACATGCCTTCAGACTTTGCCCCAGTTCTGGCAACTACCTCTCCATCTTGGTGCAGCGCTGCTCTGCCTTCACACATCGAGCTCCCTGCACCTGTCCAACTCCTCGTCGACACCATCAATGCCAGAGCTCCCCAGGAATATGTCCCACTTCCAATGCAAGTTCATGACCAATATGTCTGACATATCTCATTGGTAGGGTGATCCAATCCTGTTTGGAATAGAGACCCATTACTCTTTAGGATCTAGGGCACCCCAGAGGAGTTCTGTGGTGAGGGAGAGGACTTGATGGATCTGGCCACAGTCCTACAGGAGACCAGAGGGTCGTATACTTCTCCAGAGTTGGACTACCTTCCAGCACCCGCTCTGGGACGGCCTCACTCTTCTTTAGATGGAAACACTGGGGTTATCGCCACCCACCAGGCCCAAAGTTCAATTTAAGCTGACCAGCATGCTGAATGAATGCCCCAAGAAAGAAACCCTGCTGCCTCTTTCAACCCAGTGTTGATGGCCTGCGCAAAAGACTGCATCAATCCCCATGATGGACAGGGACCTTGAGAGGAAACAACCCCAGGTCTCTCAGGCTATTCTCTTCAATTGGGTGTCCCTGGAGAGTTTTGGTGCAGGATACTTTGTCGAACGTTGAAACCACCTCTTTCCTCTTGTTGCCTCTGGATAGGGAGAACAAGTGTGTGTACGCTTGGGGAGGATGTGTTCACTTTGGGCAGTCTCGATCTGCCAGGGGTTAGCGCATCCTGTGCTTTGGCCAAATTCTCTTTTGACCTCTCGCAGCAGAGAATCTCCCTTGGTGAAGGACTGCAGGGAAGATGCACACCAGAGTTTACAGTTGGGCCTAGACACAGTTTTTTGTGTGGCGCCATTGGCAAAGGGCTGGTTCCGAGGACGTAGACTTGAAAGTGAATCTCTGGATTTACACCGGAACTCCAAGCAAAGTTGCTGCCTATTCCTTTTGATGGACACAACCCCTTAGGGGCTAAGGCAGATTATTCCTGTTTCAGGCGTCGAAGGCCATTGTCAAATTCTGAGGCCAGGCAGTTCAACAGCCTGCCTGCTCTGCTCCCAAGGGTTGATGTTTTTTTTAACCCTTTACCTCCTATGCTCACTTGGTGGGGGTCATGTGCCTTCTGGCAAGCAGCAGCTTTTCCACCCCTCCCATCTTGTCAACATCCCCACAGCAAAACCGGTGGCAAAGCCTTGGAGATGGTCTTCCAGCATACCAACCAAGTAGAGTTTATTGAGGTGTGGCATCGGATCACTTCTGAAGCTTGGGCCTTACAGGTTGTAACCCAGGGTTACTGCTCCCTTTTGCTCAATGATCTCACAACCACCCTTCCTCCAGCCCTTTGCTTCCTTCAGCCCCTCTCCTTCTGGTGGAGGCCAGTCAGCTTCTTGCAAAAGGTGCAACAGAACAGGTCCCCCGTGCAGAGGAAAGCAGGGGCTGGTACTCACTTTATGTTGCCTATGCCCTGTCCGTGGATCTAAGGCTGTTGAACCTGAACAAGGACAAGTTCAAGATGGTCACCTTGGCTCGGATCTTACACACCCTTGAACTACAGGACTGGTTGATATCCATGGCTCTCCAGGACACCTACTTCCATTTGCCAATATCAAGCTTAGAATTTACCTGCGATTTGTGGTGAGATCCAACCACTAGCAGTTCAGGGTTCTGCCTTTCTTCAACAGTCTTCCCCAAGCTTGCATCAAGGGTAAGCATCCCCTACCCAGAAAGCAAGTGTTAACAGCCTAAAGCAGAGTTTGGGCTTTTCCTGAACATCAAGAAGCCATCAAGAAGCCTGTTTCACCGACCCAGTACCTCTTTCATTGGAACAGTCTTGGGCATCTGCATGGGCATGGCCATCTCTCCCAATGATAGGGTGGGGAACAGCCTTCACATGGTCCATATCTTTGAGTCCTAGAAGCTTTTTCTGGCCTCCGCCCTTCTGCGTCTACTGGTTCTCATTGCCTCCTGCATCCTGGTGTGGCCAGAGGCCTAGTTATGCATGTGGTCACCCCAGTGGCTTGTTACGCTTACCTCGTCTCTGCGGCAGCGTCTGGAGCCTCTGGGGTGATTGGTCTGCATACTGCACCTCAGGGGTAAAGTTGGGGTTACTAGGAGTCCTTGTGGTATCCCCCGCCTCCCTGGTTTCCCCTTGATTCCCCCTAGGGTCCTCACGGATGCTTAGCTCACCTGGTGTTTTATAATAAACAACTCTCCATCCTGCTGTCGGGTCTGTAGCAGGGGTCCTTTATTTTCTGTATTGCGTGACCAGTTTCCTCACTGGCGTAGCTGTGCCCCAGTTCCTTCACTGGGACCCTAGCCCAGACCAGCTGTGACTTAGGGTGCACTGTAATGTCTCTGATATCGGCTTTGCTGTCCTTTTTGCTGTCCTTGGCCCTGTGTGAGCAGCCCTCTAGCAGTTCCAGGGTCTAATAATTGGGTACAAGTAGTCCGCACTCATCAGCGCTGTTCCCAGAGCCTGCGCGTTGAGCTAGCCGTGAGGAGAACATGTATGCTTCTGAGAACAGTGTGCCTCCGGCATGGATTGAAGTCAGCTCTTTGCGGCGTGCTCTTAGTGGTGAGTATCTTTTGCCACGTTACTGTGGATGAGTGCATGCTGTGCCCAGTGGTATTGCCGCGTTGCTGTTCGGTGATTGAATACTGTGCCCAGCGGTATGAGTTGCCGGTGCGCGATGTCAGGAAAGTATGATTGCTCGCCCCCTGCTACTGAAATGAGTGCTTGTCTGTGCTAACATATGCTTGTTAGCGCGTTGCGTCTGTGCTGGGTGCTTGCCTGTATTTACTTTGTTCTTCCTTCTCTATGCAGGTGCTCTGGAGCTGGAATGCTACGCGAGGCGGAGAGTCCGCAGCTGCTGGTCGCGTCAGAGCTGCTGGCGGTTGGAGACGAGAGCCGATTGCAGACTGAGAGAGAACGAGGTCACTGCGGTTAGCTGGATTGCAGAAGAGGAACCAGGCCCTTCTGAGGTGAGACTCGGGTTGTGCAGGGGGCTTCAAGGTAGGCGAGGCGTCTAATGAGTCTTGTCTCCTACTTCGTAGGTCGACAGATCGAAGTCCCACGGTAAGCGTTATGTTGCTGAAGAAGTAACGTGAAGCACAATCCCTAGTCTGGGCATGGCTTATATAGCCAGCCACTCCCAATGACTAGGAAGCATTGTGAGAAGCTTCTCATGGCCATTAGATGGCCATCTTGGTAGTGACTCAGGAAATCCCTCCCTGCCTTATTAACCCCTGCTAACACCTGCATGGTCTGTGGAGGCATTTAACAGGCTCCAGGTGTGCCAGGACTGTGCCCAACGTGGTTTCATTACACTAGTCCTCTTGTGTTTGTGTGTGCTGGAGCAATAAGAGTGTGTATGAAGTGCCCTGCCCCTGGAATCTGAGAAAGGGTGTCTATGTGGTGGTGCTGCTACAGGGAGCCATGACAGTACGCCCCCCACCCCGCAAGACCCTTTCAAGGACGGAGTACCGGGTCATGGTTTGGTTCGATGGTTATGGTGGAACCTAGCAATCAATCGGCATGCGTGGATGTTGGTACTGGGTACCCATGTTCTGTCTTGCGGTCCATACCCCTTCCAATCTACCAAGTAATACAAGGTTTTTCGGATGAGTTTGGAATATAAGATGTCCTTTACCTCGTATTCCGGTTCACTTTCAGCCAGCACTGGAGCTGGTGGTGCCTTGATTTGGGTACCGGGTCGAACTGGTTTCAGTAGGGACACGTGGAAAACAGGATGTATCCGCATACTTGGGGGCAAGGTTAATTTCATAACCGCAGGATTGATTATGGCCTCAATGGTGTAGGGTCCCAAGAATCTTGTATCGAATTTCCGTGGCCCTTTCAAGAGAACTTGTTCAGAGGCCAACCACATAATGTCTCCTACTTGATAGTCTGGGGCCTTTCTCCAGTGACGGACAGCAAATTTCTTGTAAGCTTCCTTCGCAATTGACGGAAGTTTGGTTGCCCTCTGTAATGCTTGAGTGATGGTGTCATGCAGATTCTTTACCACTGGCATTTCCAACGTGGCTGGTGGATCGTAGAGAGATGTCTGTGGATGTCGTCCGTGGAGTACATAGAAAGGACTGTGTCCGATGGAAGAATGTGTCGTCGTTGTAGGCGTACTCAGCTTTCCATAACACTTGCACCCACGTACCTTCGGTTTGGTGGAGCATGCACCGAAGATATTGTGCCGGTGTCTGGTTGGTTCTTTCTGTTTGTCCATCAGTTTGAGGGTGATGGCTCATGGACAAGCTTAAGTCAATGTTTGCCATATCCCAGCTTTTCTTCCAGAACTTAGATACGAATTGGCTGCCCTGGTTCGAAATTACGATTGAGGGGAAAACCGTGTAGCCTAACAATCTGTTCCAGGTAGAGCTTAGCCAGAGTGGCTGCAGTTGGGAGTCCTTTCAAGGCTATGAAGTGGGACATTTTTGAAAAAAGGCACATCACCACCAAAATGGTGTTATGACCATTGCAGGGAGGTCAATCTGTAATGAAGTCCATTGATATGGTGTGCCAGGGCATTGGCGGAACAGCTACCGGTCGTAGTAGGCGTGCAGGTTTCTGTTTTTGAGCCTTGTTCTGTGTGCTAACCCCGCATGATAGTATGTGCTGGGCAACATTACTGCGCCAGGTGGGCCACCAATAGAACTGCTTAATCTTGGCCATAGTCTTGGCGATTTCCGGGTGCCCTTCCATCAATGCTTTATGATAACTTGTCATGACTCGTTCCTGCAAGGCGGGTGTGTTGAGATGCAGACGTCCCTGGTAATACGGAAGGCTGTTTTGGACGGTACGTTGTGAATTCTCAGTTGCCCACTCCTGTAGGTCCTCCGCTGACAAGTCGAGTTTTACTGCCATTCCCAGTTCTTTCAAAGGAGACATAGCAGCGGTAAGTGCGCCAAGGAGCTTACCCTCTGGAATGATAGCTACAGGATCAGGTATCACATAAGCATCTTCTCCTTTTCCTAAGCGTGACAGTGCATCGGCCTTACCGTTGCGCACTCCAGGTCAGTATGTGATCACAAAATCGTATTCCACGAGGAATAGTGCCCACCTAAGGTGGCGTGAGGACTGGGTCTTGGCGGATCACAAGTATTGCAAACTGCGGTGATCTGTGATAACGGTAATGGTGTGTTTGGCTCCCAGTAAGTAATGTCTCCATTCTTTGAAAGATTGGAGGCATCGTCTCGACTATGCATGGGAGATCTGGTTTTGGATGTTGTAATACTGGTGCTGTAGTGAATTTCTGCTTCAAAGTCTGAAAAGCTTCTTCGGCTTCTGGAGACCAGTCGTATTTCCTGTTCTTCCAAAGCAAGGAAGTGATTGGATGCACCAACTGGGAGAATCCGGGAATGAAACAACGGTAAAAAGTTGCAAAGCCCAAGAAGCTCTTGACCCCTTTCACAGACGTCAGTGAGGGCCAATTGAGGATCGGATCCACTTTACAGTTATCCATGCAGATCCCTCGAGGAGTAAGGACAAACCCCAGGAACTTTTTCAGTTTTGCATAATGGTGATGCTTCCGCAGCTTCTCAAGAACAGAACGTACATGAACGATGTGATCCTGCAAGGTGGATGAATAAGTCAAGATGTCGTCTCTGTACACCACGGCACATACGTCAAGAAACTCAGTACGTCGTTCATAAAATATTGGAATACTGTGGGGGCATTGCAAAGCATAAAGGGCATTACCTGATATTCGTAAAGGCCATATTTGGTGCGGAAGGCGGTTTTCCATTCGTCGCCGCTCTTTACTCGCACCAGATGATATGCCCCCATGAGATCCAGTTTGGTGTAGATCCGTGCATCTTTGACCTGATCAAGGAGCCACCGGGATGAGTGGGAGTGGGTATCGGTTTTTGACAGTTATCTGCTTCAGCAGGCGATAATCAATGCAGATCCTGAGGTCCCCCTCCTTCTTAGGCACAGAGAAGAGGGGAGAGGCAGGCGGGGACTTGGACGGCCGGGTGAAGCCTTTAGCGAGATACTGGTCTAGATAGGTTTTCAGGTGGAGGTTTTCCTGTTCGGTGAATGCATAAATTCGGCTGCACAGAATTTGGGATCCAGGTATGAGATCGATCTGACAATCGTATGGCCTGTGGGGAGGAAGTGTGTTTGCTTGTTCCTTCTGGAACACCTCTTGTGTATTCTGAGGGCACTACCCCGACCAAGCCCAGTGTGGAGCTAGATTTGTGAAATGGTTCCGAGAATGACGTGGAACTGAGGTGCACTGATCAAGTCAAATGAGAGGTTCTCCCTGTGTCCATCCTGACACAGCAACTGGACCTCCTCCGTGCACTGGGTCCCCGGCCTGGATGCCAATTGAGTGCCTTCGACTGCTGTGACATTTTCCTATACCGCCTTGGGTCGGATGGAGACCCCTATCCTGCTAGCCATATTGTGATCCATACAGTTGCCAACTGCACCGCAGTCCATGTACGTCTCCAAGGTTGTGCTTCTCCCTGAACTTGAAGAAATTCCATATGATGCCAGTCCAAAGGCTCCAGTTCATTGGAGCAATCCTAGACACTCCGTGGGGAAGGCCTTCCCTCCTGAAGAGAGAGTCGACTGCATAGCACAAATGATACATTTGTTCTGGAATCACGCCGCCTTTCAGGCGGCTTCCTTGCTCCGCCTCTTGGGTCTCATGGCCTGTATTTTTCTAGTGCCAGAGGCCAATGTTGTGCATGATATCCCTACAATGGCTCCTAAGAGGTCAGTGGTCACAGTACCTCCGAGCACTCACGGATCCTCTCAAGGTGTCCTGCCACCAGTGGTCCACAACTTCAGCTGGTTGGGGGTGTTCACTGTGAGGATTGGCAGGTGATTGACCTTTGGTCAGTGATTGAAGCCAGTTGACGCATCAATAGGTTGGATTTGTGAGCCATCAGGCTAGCCCTGAGGGCTTTCAACCCATCTCTCAAGGGGAAGCATGTCCTGATTCTGACTGACAACACAGTGGCCATGTACTACCTGAACAAGCAAGGTGGTGTGCACTCACCTTCTCCTCTGCAGAGAGGCGATGCAGCTGTGGTTCTGGTTGCTGGAGAACCAGATCTCTGTCTCAGCAGTTCATCTGGTGGGGGCAGAGAATGGCTTGGCGGTTGCTCTGAGCAGTCAGAGCACGGTCTTGCATGAGTGAGAAGTGTGCCAGGAAGTCCTTGAGGAGGTCTTATCTTGTTGGGGTACACCAGCAGTGGATCTGTTTGCTACGGAATCCAATAGGAAGTAAAGGTAGTTTTGCTCATGGGAATTCCCAACGAACGGTGCACTGGGGGGTGCGTTCCTGGTAGATTGGACTTTCCCTCTCTACTTCGCATTGCCCCCGATTCAGTGACTTCTGGGGTTCTCAGGAGGTTTAAGAGGTTTCAAGCATGATCTTAATTGCCCCAGACTGGTCGAGGAGAATGTGGTACTCCAATCTCTTGTATCTGTCCACCTCACTAGTTGTCTCGCCGTCCGGATCTCCTGATCCCCCAACCTACATGCGTGGCTCTTGAGAGGATGATGTATGATGACTGGGACCTCTCAGAGGAGGTACTTGAGGTGTTGCTGGCGGCACGCAGACCATCTACAAGATCTCTGTACGCGTGCAGGAGGAGAGAATTTGAGGCATGGTGCAGGGAACGCAAGATCTACCCCATCTCTTGTCCCACCACTACATTGATGTCGTTCCTTCTGTCACTGGCCTCAGCAGGCCTTCAGGTTACCACTGTCAAAGGAGATTTGTCAGCCTTTTCTGTGTTCAAAAGGTCCCCGGATCAAGGTTCTTTCTTTACGATCCTGGTTATGGCCCAATTCCTAGAGTGCCAACTCCCTTTGTTGTCCCAGATTGGGATCTTAATCTGGTTCTAACATTCTTGATGGTGGCCCCGTTTGAGGCCATGCATTCCTGTTCCTTGAGACTGTTGTCTTTGAAAACAGCCTTTTTGGTTTGTGATGTCAGCCTGGAGGGTTGGTGAGTTGCAGGCATTGTGCTGTAAGTCCCCGTTCCTGCTTTTCTTTTTTGGGAAAATGTATCCCTCATTCAGACATGGTCTTCTTCCAAAAGTGGTTTCTGAGTTCCACCTTTCTTAGCCTATAGATTTACGAGTCTTCTAGCCTCCACCACACCCATCTAAGAAGGAGGAGCGGTTCTACCGTTTAGATCCCAAAAGAGCCTTGAGCTTTTACATCGCTAAGACGTCTGAGTTCTAAAAATCTGACCAGCAGTCCATGGCCTATTCATTGTCCTGCAAGTCTCTGACTGTAACTAAGCAGACTGTGTCTTGGATAATTCTTTTCATCGCAGAATGTTACCAGCCTGCAGACAGAGGGCTTCCTCCCTGCATCAGGGCATACTCAACGGGAGGGTCCTTGGCTTCTATAGCCTTGCAGAGAGGAGTACCCTTTAGGGACATCTGTCGTGCGGCCACATGTTCATCGCTGCACATGTTTACCAGGCACTATTGTCTGGATGTTGACTGCGGGGCTGATGCACGTTTTGGTAGGGCAGTTCTGCAAAATCTGCTACTGTAGCACTTTCTGCCCACCTCCGTCATCTTATCTGCTTGGGGATTCACTCAGATGAGGAATCTGTAGGCGATAAGCAATCCATTGAAGGAGAAATTACTTACCGTAATGTTCTTTCTATTGATTTGTCTCCTGCACATTCCTCATCGCCCCTACCATCCATCCCACCCAGACAGTTCTTATGGCTTGGTGCAGCTGTCTAAGCGAAGGGACGCCTGGTGATGGCTCTAAGGTCACTGCTTGTATATGGCTAGTTGCTTGTTTTAAAAAAAAAATATATCTTTCCATTTTCTGATTCTGTGGGGTCTCCTCTTTGGGATGTTTCCCATTGTTATTTTCTTACAGGCTGGTTAGCTTTGCCTCCAAGCCCCCAATAAGTTTCCTCTGCAGCGTTCAAACATGGGGGAGAAGGGTGGAACTGAGGTACAAGGTTTAGTGACGTGGTGTATATACAACGCCCAATGTCACGTCTGGAGCTGACGATTGAGCACCGAACAAGATGGATCGACAGCTGAGTCGGAGTCCACTAACTTCCCCCTGTCGAAAAAGTTTCAGAACCGCAGAGCTGGATGAGGACATCTATCAGATGAGGAATCTGCGGGTGCGGGAGAAGAATCCATAGAAACCACATTACAAGCAAATTCTCCTTCGCCCTTGTACCCCACTGTCCTCAACATATATTCCTTGAGACACCCATGTATCTATATCGGTGCATGCATGTTTTAAAACTACTGCTTCCTCTTCACAGTGGCTCCTTCATGACAAATCTCATTTTTCGCATGCGCATTATGAAGCTTCTCGTCCAGTTTTTAGGTGCTTTATGGCGTGCCATAGTCATTTTGGATTTCATTAATGATATTGATATTTATCTTGCTGCATGCGTGTAATCTAAATGTATCAACTTAAACACAAAGTAACAATAAAGTAACACATATCCCATTCTCATTAACTACGCTAGATTCATATATAATTGCAACATTGTGCCAACTTCGCCGCTCCACCAGTCACCAATATGGAGTGCGCAACATGAACCCCTCTTTCTCATTGGGGCCTTTCCTCACCACCCCAACAATTTTGACACACAACAGTGGACTTTTTAGTTACTGATATTCTGACATTGCCATCGTTTTATTTGAGGCAGGGGAACTGTTTCTTTCATTTTGATACAAAATAAGTCTTTGACCCAAAGCATGCCTCCCATGTACCAGTCTCCTCCTTCCACACACTCAGTGCCTTTAAAGAATGTTGACCTGCTCTCTCACTCAAGGAACAGGGTACCCCATCTGAGCCACAATAGCCTGAACCTTCAGGCTTGGCTGCTGAGAGGCTAAAATATGCATTGGACTTGTCAGTGATGTCCTAGATGTACTTCTTTCTGCTTGTTGGCCTTCCACCAAGTCTATTTATTCCTGTAGGTGATGGAAAGTCTCATCTTTCTGTCAGCAGGGAAGTCTTGACCCTCTTACCCGTCCTACTTCGGTCTGGATTTTCTGCTTTTTTTTACCCATACAGGGCTGCAGGTTTGCACTGTAAAGGGGTACCTTGCCGCTATTTCAGTCTTTAAAAGGACCTCTGAGCAAGGCTCTTATTTCACAATCCCCAATGTTAAGCAGCTTTTGCGGGGTTTGCCCCACTTGTTTGCCCCCATGCCAGTTTGTTCTTCCTGGGTTGGATTTGAATTCAGTATTGACTTTCCTCATACAGAGTTCGGTTTTGAATCTCTGAATTTGTTCTTTAATGATGCTTCCCCTTAATGTGATTTTTTTTCTGGTGTCTATCACTTCATAGACTGGTGGGTGAGCTCCAGTCGCTTTCTGTTAAACCTTCCTACTTGGTGTTTCAATGAGAAGGGGACTGCCCTTCCTACCAGACATCATGTTGGATTTTCACCTCTCTCAGAAGACCCCTCATCCTTTTGTTTTCCCTCCCTCTTCTAGGATGGTAGAAAGATTTCATCAGGTAGAACCTATGTGTGCCCTCGGCGACTACGTCTCTTGAACGAAGGATGTCAGGAAAGATGATAAGCTCTTTGTGGGTTATGCTGGTACCCGTGCTGGCAAGAATGTGACTAAACTGAGCCTTTTAAGGTGGATCATCCTATGCATCTCGAAATGCTATGATCTGGCTGGGATGGAGGTGCCAGAGGGTTGCATTCGACCAGACGCTTGGCTGCCACCTCTGCCCTGTAGAGTGGGGTCCCTGTTCTGGACATATGTCAAGTTCGCCAAACGTTACTACCTGAATTAATTGTCATGGCAGGACGCTCTTTCGCGGAGCAGTCCCCCATAGTTTGCTTTTGTAGGTGGTGTTTTCTCTCCTCGCTCTGACAAATTTAGGTACTGCTAGGGGAGTCCATCAAAGATGAATCTGTGGAAGGAAGGAATGGCTTAGAAAAAAAAATTCCTTAGATCACGCTAATGTTCTTTCCAATGGATGTTTCTCCCACAGATTCCTCATCTCCATCCTAACCTGCCCTTCTTAGACGATGGTGATAAAAAACAGCTTGTTGTTACCACCGATAACCCAGATGTACCCCTATAGGACTTTGTTCTTTAAATTCAATTATCTTTCATGACCTTTTAAACAAGAAATGTCATGACAAATTGTGTTAGTAAACATCAAGTATAGATCAATAATTACAATTTTGCATATATCCTCACGTGAAAAATAATTACTAAATGTACAAACAAGACTCCTAAATCACCTTGTAATGTGAGCACCAATGAAATACCTGTCTAATCCCTTGATTCAGGTTATCGTCTTGTCTCTATACACAATAAATTCTTTTTCATAGAGCCAATTGATGTTTTGTAATCTCACCACCTTACTCGGGCCTGTATATTGCGTGGGGACCCTGGAAAAACACCACAAGTGAGTGAAATCTGTTAGTGTGCTGGTAAAAGAAAGCTGTCACTAAGTTAGTATCCATCTCATTGTGGCCTCATCACCATTTACTAACCTTGCTCTTCACGCCTGACCTCCTATGTCCCACTTTTGGTGTTCTAACGTAGTGCTTGTTATTGCTATCTCATGAAGGTCTCATGTTAAAAATGACCATGGTTCTATCCAGTGTGAGGGAATGTCTGGATATCTTACCCTATTTGCTGGTTCTTGGTTGTTGCAAGTGGCAATGAGCTCTTTGTCGATACAAGGGTCTAGTGGTTGGTTCACTTTATCAAATGGTGTACCCCAGTAAATGAGGCTAAGGTTAATCTGAAACTAATGAACTTAAAGTGTTGTGATATAAGAGAAAGAATTACTGAACATCTGAATACTCAGAGAAAAGTCTTTGTGGGGGCTGATTGCGTGGCACACGTGCTTCCGGGTGCAATCACAAGCACCAGCAGAATTGCGCCACCTGCTTATAAACGCTGAGCCGCGCTTGCCCTTTGCACGGAGGCGGCTTGGAAATGTAGTCCCGCTCTGGAGCCTCTGTTTCCCTAAATTCCAAACCACTACGATGCAGGCTACAGATCCTTTCCCTTTCCTAACAGAAAGAAACTTGATTTTCTGTGCATGAAGAACAGAACGTAAATGAAAGATAACATTATTAGCCAGAGTTCAGAGGAACTATTCAGTTGAACATGTACAAAATCAAATAGGCCCGAACAAGCGGAACCCTAATTGCCCAGGATGGATAGCCTACCAGAGAAATAATAATTAAATGGTTTGCCTGTCTTCCGCAGATTCCTTATCTGATAGATATCCTCATCCAGCTCTGCTGCTCTGAAAAATATTCTACAGGGCGTGTAGTGGACCTAGACTCGGCAGTCGATCTGTCTTGCGCATTCTCGATAATCAGCTCCAGATGGGCCGTCAGGAGTTATGTATTTCTCCATCATGGGGTCTGGCATGCATTCACATGCTCATGCATATTCCCAGTCAGGCTGGCAATCCTCTGCAAAAAGAACAAAACTGCTTTACTTTAAAACTGTATTCCTCCTCTAAACCAATCGCTGTCCTCTTCGTCATACTGCCCCCATCCAATGACAGTCCTCTCCCTAAACTCCACCCCTGGTGACCATATTCAGATTGTTACTGCACGCTTCAATGTTGGGAGCCCTTATATTGCTTTGAGCAAATTTTGTGTTTTTCGTAAAATATTTGCAAAATAGTTTGATTTTAGCCAGTCTGATATAGCACAGCGAGTAGAGCGCTCGCTTTGACATCTGTGCAGAGCCTGCTGATGTAGGTTTGAATCCTTGCAGAGCCAAACTCAGCCTTTCATCCTTCTGTGGTCGATAAATGAGCACCACAGAGCATGGGTAATAATAAGCAGCTCTCGGATACCTGAGGGTTCGTAGCGCTATATAAATGCTCAATTATTATTATTATTTTGACTGATTATTTTTTATTCATTGTCTTCGACAAAGCATAGAGACCGGCACTGGGGCTCTGCTACCGGCGAAGATCTTCATCCACCGTCGGAACATCAAAGTTTCGAGAAGACTGGCCTTGCGGCCTACTTCGCGTCCTTTCAGCATGGCTGAGGAGAAGGAAGGCTGCAGCCTCTTCAAACTATGCACAAAGTGTGTGCTAAGAAACGTCTTCATAGAAGATTGACACCATAAATGGTTGTACTGCCTGAATCCGCTCCACGATGAGGAGGGATGCGAGATGTGCCATGGTTTTTTGAAGAAAACCAAGAAAGACAAATACAGCAGACTGTTGGCTTGGCACATGTCAAGCAAGGCCTCTGATGGTACCCCAGGGCAGGGTCAAGCCTCATCCAGGACTGGCCGGTTCGAGGATAATTCTCCCTCTGGAATGATGTCGACCTCCTCCCAGGACACCCCACGTACGTGGGTTTAAGAGAAGGCCAAGCTCCGCTCTGCTGGGTTCGCTGCGAATGTGTGTCCAGAGTCCGACAAGAGGCATTCGCCATCATCCTCCACGGTGATCCTGCTGACAACAGGAGCGTCTTTGAAGAGAAAGTCGCTACACTGTCTAAACTCTGCGTGTCCACGGATAGTCCGTGGGAAAAATGAGGACTTGTCGAAGCCGGCAAAGGCTTCAACCAAGACCAAGTCAACGCAGTCAATGATGGCACCGTCGATGAAGACAGCCACAAGCACTTTGTCATCAAAATCAACGATTTCCATTGTGGCTCTGAAAGAGTGCATCGAGGAAAGAAGTAACGGCCGCCCAGCAGGTGTTCTTGTTCCCTAAGGTGAGATACGGCTGCGGAAGCAGTGCTGAAGGAACCGGCGTCAGGTAGAGACCACTCCGGCCCAACAACCTCCGGAGAGGGAAGTGGTCCCACCTGTGGAGCCTCACAGGTATGCAGACCGGCAGCCTACTGAGGATAGGGTGGAGCAGATCTACTCCAGTACCAACGAGGACGATGATCCTCACGAGGGATGCTGCTTAGACCACAGAGGGGGAAACCTGAGGAAGGTCTTCAGTCCCTGATCTGGAAGAGGAGACGCATTAGCCTGGATCTGACTTTGTTGGCTCCGTTTACCCCTTGACCTAGGGACGTGTCTCTGGACATTGTATCCATCCTGCACACACTGGTCACTGAATTCCAACTGAGGATGCTGCTGTTGGGGCCGGCACCTCCAGAGCCTCTGAATGTAAACTCTCCCCGCGTAAGAGAAAGTCCAAGGGAGGCGCGGGTCATCAGCTTCATCCGACCCCACTGCCACCGCCACCTCGTCAGGACAAGACTCCTACTGGCGCTACGGATCCACACAGGGGCACAGACACAGCTGCCACTGCTACTGGTACCAACGAGGATGACTATTTCATTGCAGTGGACGGGGTGACTCTGCAAGCGGATGACCCGCATAGGGCGTCCCCTCCGGACGAAGTCGGATCTTTTCATTCGGGCATCTCGGGGGCCTCAGAGCTGTTTGTTAGCCCCTGAAGAGGTGAAGGAAGGAAGGCTTCCTGTACCAACGACTCGAGTCGAGGAGGAAGACCATCATGTCTGTCCCCTTCCTGGAAAACATCATAGAAGAGGTCATAGCCCTTATGAAGAATCCAAGTAGAGCCCTGACGAAACGGGACAGATTGGAGAAGTAGCACAGGGTACCCGACTCAGCACCCAGGTGTCTAAGATCTCAGCCCTCGCCGGATTCAGTGGTCTCATTCACAGCTAGAGAATGGTCGGTGAACCAGTCAACGGCAGCCATGGTATCTCCGGACCAGGAGGGGAAGAAGCTGGATGGAATGGGCCAGAGGATAATTTACACACCAGCCTCTACGATCAAGGCAGCGAATGCACTAGCAATTTTGCCCCATTATGAACGGGAACTCTAGTCCAAGCTGGGCCCTATCCTAGACTTTTTACCAGAGGATAAGAAGGTCGAGGCACTGGAACATTTTCAGGAAGGAGAGATGCCTACGATCAAGCCATCACAGTGGCGATGGACATCACATACCCAGGATTTTGCCAGAAGGGGAACAAGGTGTCTCTGTGCCGTCAAGGTTGGTTGAAGGCTACGAACTTCAGATGGGACATTCAGGCAAAGGTGCTGGATAGGACGTTCGACAGGGAAAACCTCTTCGGATAGGCAGTCGAGTGTAGACAGACTACGATAACCGGTGGAGACAGCACGTTCCCTAGGAACTTTGCAGCAGCAACGGTCCTCGTCCCTTCGCTCCTCCAGAGGAAAACCAGTAAGATCATCAAAGGGTTATAGCACCCGTTACAGGCAGCCCCCACGCTCTTCCACTCAAGCACACAGGGGGTGCTTTCAAGGCAGCAGAGGCCAGTGGCGGCGCTGTCCGCGAAGGCAGACCAACTTCCCCAAAGCAGGCCTGAACCGGCCGTGGCTCCGGGCCCCCCTTACATACTCCAGTGGGAGGCCGGCTGGCCAAGTTCGTCAGCACGTGGGACAAGATCACCACAGACAGATGGGTGCTGGACGCTCTCGGACAAGGGTACACTTTGGAATTCCAACGCAATTGTCCTTGTATACCTCTGATTCAGCGACAAGAACTACACGGGTCACAGCTTCTACAGGAGGTGCAGCCCATGTCACGGAAAAGGGGAAATAAGGCACATCCCTCAGAGTATTTTGTAGATACTGTCTAGTCCGATAGAAGGCAAGAGGTTGGAGGCCGATTTTGGATCTACGTCGTCTCAATAAGTACTTGAAGTCTCAAAAGTTCTGGATGGTCACGTTGCAGCACGGGCTCGGACAGCTGGAGCAGGGAGATTTTGCAAAATCATATCTGGAAGATGCAATGCTTTTTGAGAATTTTGAGAATGGGGATGTGGAAGTAAGCAAGTTCCTGCGATTCGTAGTTCAGGGGCAGCAATACCAGTCCAAGGCGCTGCCTTTCAGTCTGAAGTCGGCCCCAAGGGTGCTTACGAAGTGCCTGGCCCCGGTGGCATCACATCTTTGTCTGCAGGGCATCCTCGTATACCCCTATCTGGATGACTGATTGGTGCATGCCCCTTTGCGGCCCCTGTCAAGCGAGCACACAGCGAGGACTACGTCTGCTGATGGAGCTGGGGTTCTCCAGAAACTATCCAAAGTCTTGCGTGAAGCCATCTCAGGACGTTCTATTCCTGGGTGCACGACTCGATACAGTGCTTGGAGTCTCCTTCGGAGGAGAGGGTGAAAGCTATACAAAACAAGTTGCAGCGCCTGTCAGCCCAGGCAGTGATGTTGCGATCCATCAAGTCACTTCTGGGCTTGTTGTGTTGAAGAACTTTACGAACAAGATCTCTCTTAACTAGGAGTTCTGTCAGGCAATACGGTGGTTGGGCGTTCAGCAACATCTCTTCCAGGGAGCTCTGTTTCAAGTTCCACCTTACGAGCCACGGATGCCTCTCTAGAGGGATGGGAAGCCCACACTGGACAGTTGCACGCCAGGGGCCACTGGCAACTGGAGGAAAAGGACCTACACATCAACGTCCTGGAACTTCGGCTGTATTCTGGGCCCCATGTCTTTCCTACCTTCATTGAAGGACAAGGTGGTCAGGATATTCAGACAACACCACAACCTTGTTCTACATCTGGAAACGGGGGTGGGGAGACCGGTCTCTAGCATTCTCCTAGGAGGTCCAGTACTTCTGGCAGTGGGCCATTCGTCAAGGAATGTTCCTAGTTCCATTTCAACTGGCGGGTGTCAAGAAAATCATCGCAGACTTGCTCAGCAGGGAACTGCGTTCTTGCAACAAGTGGGAGCTTCACCAGGACCAGGTGGACTGCCTGTTGGATGAATGGGGACGACCCCAGATCTATCTCTTCGCGACGGCAGCAAAGTCCAAGTGCCTGAGGTACGGCAGCAGGTTCCCTCAATCGCGGAGCTTGGGCGATGCGTTCTCTTTCCCGTGGGAGGGACAGTTCTTATACGCATTCCCCCTGTTCCCATTCCTCCTACATGTGATCAACATAGTAGGACGGTGTCACTGCAGGATGATATTGTCGCCCCTGGCGTGGCCGAGACAGATCTGGTATCCAGACTTACTATGCCTGTTGGTGGTCCAGTCCATCAGGCTACCTCTGTCCCCGGACCTTATCGCCAGATACGGGGGACGATTCTTCATCACGACCCATAGTTTCTAAACCTGAGGCCATGGCTCCTGCAGCCGTAGAGTTAAGAGTTTGTTTTACCCGCAGAATGTAAGGACATCCTGGCCAGGGCCAGAGTCTCATCTACGCTCAAGTGCTATGAGCATAAATGGAAACTCTTCTCTGTGTGGTGCTGGCCCCAGAAGATTACCCCTCTGCGTGTCATGGCTCTGCAAATTCTGCCATATTAGCTTTCCTTAGCCAAAGCGGGACTGGCTTACGCCTCTATCAAGGTGCATCTAGCCGCCATATCCAGGTCCCCGGGCAGACCTTCACTGTGGTCTCACACGCTCGTTAAGGAGTTCCTTAAGGGGCTCTTCAGGACTTTCCCGCTGGTGAAGGCTCCTGCCCCGGCTTGGGAGCTCAATGTTGTGTTAACTAAGCTCATGGGAGCGCCCTTCGAACCTATGCATCAGGCTCTGCTCAAGTTTCTCTTGTGGAAGACGGATTTCATCATGGATATTGCCTCTGTCATGCGGGTCGGGGAGATACAGGCCCTGTCTTGCAAGCAGCCTTACTTGTCTTTGCATGCTTCAAGGGTGGTACTGCATTCACACCCCACATTTATGCCAAAGGTACAGTTGGAATTCCACCTCAACGAACCTTTGGTGTTGCCTGTATTCTTTCCGAATCAGTCGTTGCCGGCGGGGAGGGCCTTGCATTCTCTGCTTGAAATTCTACGTGGCGCGACCAAAGGATTTTTGGAAGACTTCTCAGTTGTTCATCAACTTTGGGCCTGTAAATCAAGGAAAGGCCTTGTCTTCCCTCTCTAGGTGGCTGTCCGGCTGCATCATGCACTGTCATCGACTGGCTAGCAGGCCGCTACCAGGCCGTCCGAGAGCCCACTCCACCCGAGCCATCGCAGATATCACTGCATTTCTCTCTGGTGGCTCAACATCTGCAGGGCTGCTAAACTATACAAGAGTACCAGCAGTTTCTGGGGTTGCTGTGGGTAGTGTTCTGAAGAGAATTGCCTGGCATTTCGGTGCTGGACTGCTCTTGGGCAGGACAAAGACTGATATGTAATGGAAATGCATCTTCTATGAAAGGGATAGTGAGCTAGAGAATCTGGTTGAGACACTCCCTGGATTTAGGTCGGTAGAGAGGGACTCCCAGGACCCCCCTTGTATGTGCATATTAAGTAGCTTTGGGTTTTCACCCCAAACGAGGTAATCCAGGCGTGGACCCCTTGCTCACTGTTCTTAGAGAGCCAAAGCTCCACCTCACTGACGAGGCCCAAACAGGCCGAAACACATGCCTGGGGTTGCTGTTGGTACACTTGTTCAGAAGAGAATTGCCTGGCATTTCAGTGCTGGACTGCCTTTGGGCAGGAGAAAGACTGATATGTAATGGAAATTTCTCTTCTGTGAAAGGGATAGTGAGATAAAGAATCTGGTTGAGACTCTCTCGGGATATGGGCCGGCAGAGAGGAACTACCAGGACCACCTTTTTTTTTTGCAGTTATGTTAAAATAAAATGCAGGTGCAGGTGTGCCCCCCAATCAGCAGGCCTTGGTGGCAGCAGCAGTGCTCAGTACTCCCGACCTCACACAAGCCTCGTTGCCAACATCTCCGGCTTCAGGTAAGCCTTTGAGCTCGATACAGAGAAAGGCACCTACACCCTCGATACCGGGGCCTTCCCGTGTGCCGCAGGGTTTGGGCATCTGACGCCTCTTCGGTGCCCAAACCCTGTTTGATGCCGACAGTCACCCCATTGACGTTGAGGGATAAACCCTTTGTGCCAACGGTTCTTTCGTCCCAGTCTGCAAGGCTGATTTCTTCGGTTCTATGGCATCCATCTCCAGGACCGACTGTGGAGATGACCAAGTGGACATCGATCCTGTGTATGCAGGAATGGGGGACGGGGGTTGACTATTTTGATGACCGAGCAGATCTCTTGGTGGTGGCACAAGGGCTCCGCGACAGCAGCGGGCTGGACACATCCGCAGATTTGGAATTACTGCAGAGCCAGACTTACACCCACAACCATGCCAAATTTCTGGCACTAGTGGATAGGGTGGTTGGTACTTTAGGCCTGAATGCAGTGGCAGTGGCAGCCAAAGGATATGAATTGACAGACTTCCTGGACGAGGTCTAGTTACTGAGGCATATTCCACTGAACCTGACGCTCGCCGATCCAGTAGCCTATTTGTGGCTACATCCCTGCTGCGTCCCCCTCACCCCCCATCAGGGGAAGTACATGCCGGCAAGAGGAGACCCGCCATTTATGTCTTCTCATCCTTCTCCGGAATCTCTTGATGTGCTGGCAGCCATAGTTTCCACCAGAGCGGCCGCCTCTACTTCGAATCTGCCTCCTGACAGGGAAGGTTAGAGGATTGATGCGATGGCAAAAAAAGTGTTCACATCTGGCAACATGGCCTTGAAGGCCACTAACGTAGCCTGTGGATTTGCTAAATATTCCTTCAGCCTCTGGAAGGCGGTTGAACAGGCAAGTCAAGATATCCCTTACAAGGAGCTGCGAGATGGCTTTGTACAGATGGTGGAAGATGGGAAAGAGGTGGCCAAGCAGTCGCTGCAAATGGGCGTGGGTGTGGCCGACTGTGAAGGCCGTTCAATGAGATCGGCTATGGCATTGAGGAGACAGGCCTACCTACCGTCTTCAGGCGTTTCACCAAACGTTGTAAACGGATTTCTGGGCGTGCTCTTAAAGGGCAAATTCCTTTTCAGCCAGAAGGCCGACTCTCCCCGAGAAAAATGTAAGGCGTCCGAAGAATGTCTCAAAATTGCAGGGCCTAGCTGAGCAGCCAGCCAAGCCTGCCTTCAGCTTTGCCTCCAGGGGCTACATGCGTTGTGTACCCATTATGGAAATGTTGTCTTCACTAAACCATCTTCCTCTCAAATAGCTAATGCTCACAGCCCCTCTGTTAAAGACCTTAAAGGCATGGTCTAGTAAAAATTTTTATTGTCCCTACGGGTCGGCCATGTTTTTTTAAGCCTAAGTGGCTTGATTTTAGAAAACTTTCCTATGGACCTTACCCGAGTTTTCTTCCATTAAACGCACGCGAAAACAAGCACCAGGGAGCCGCCATTTTCTGATAATCCTATCTTTTCCCCGGCACTAAATCAATTCCCCCGCCCCTGAGCCTGACATTATCAAAACATTCATATTCCCCGCCTCTCTCTGTGACGTTACTGTGCTGCGTAGGCAAACGCGCCCAGTCGTCTTCTGCGCGACTCCACACAGAACCCGGAAACCAACACAGATCAACTCACAACACAGCGCGCCACAATTCGGAATATGAAACTGTACTTTACCAAATGTACCGTGTTGCTGTTTCATTTTAAAGTACATTTTTTTGACATTAAATGTTTAGAGAATATTCAGCAATTGCCATATGAACTCCGAAAGCCATTTATTTTCTTTTATCTGTATCCGCAATAACTGTTCCGTTTCATCTTGAGTCACGCGCTGTTCCTTTATGGTACACATGGTGTTCATTTTCGTAAAAAGAATCACTTTGGAAGCACGGTGAACTGCAAGGCTGTTCCATCAACTAGGCACTAGTCCAGCCTAAAGGTTGATATGTTGCTTCTAGCCACTAGTACAGCGTAAGGGCATGTGGGCCCTTGGCGATCGTCCCATAATATGGTGATCGTGCTCCAGTTGTTGACACAAAGCTGCAGGTGTCTGCTGAAGAATCCATCCGTCGGTGTCTCAAACAGATGGCGGTGGCAGAATGGGATCAAATACCTGTTATGAAAACAAAAAAATTATAATTAGTCTCGCTAGCCGAACTTCATTAATATTACTCATTTTATTTATTACGGCCGATCAGAAACTATTTGCTTGCAAGGATAGTTAAATGGAGTATGTTCGTCTCTAAAATCAATGCGAAAAGTAACGAGATAAATCGAGGCCAACACACAATGATAAACAACAGTTAGTCTACATGCGTGAGGAATGATATGATATATGATATGGCATTTGTAACGCGCCTATACTCAAGTGTTTCTAGGCGTGACGAGGCAGGTGGGGAACAAGGGCAGACAGACAACGATCCTACTAGGCCAGGTGTCTTTCTGATCGCGCATGGGGGAAGGGCTGTACATGGTTAGTTGAATACAAATTAAATAATAGGGCCAGCTGGTGGCAAGTGCAAGGTAAATGCCGGGAGAAGGGGCTGAAGGATACAGAGACAGTCCCGTAGTGCAGGTAGGCAGTGCAGGGAAAAGTGGCTGGGCCAAGGACCGAGATTGGTGCGACCAGTGAACCTGCATGCCCATGTGCCCACTACGAACACGTTTTACTTGCTTTTCCTAGCTCTTCATTCATTCATTTATTCATGCATCCATTCATTAAATCTTCATTCCGGTATAAAAGCGTGTAAAGATTTACTTACATTATATTTGAAATTTCCATTGTGTCTCTTCGTAATGCAGTCTGTAAAACGGACCGTGCTCTTGACAACGATTTTTCGTATACTGAACTAAAATGAAACTCTGTCTAGTTTCTGAATTTTCCGCATTATCGTCTCTTACGTTATTGCGCACTCCCTTCAAATGTAGTTCTTTCGGCATGGTCCCTGTCTCAAGGTCAAAAAACAATGGACCCTTATACTTCCAGTGCAACTTGTGGGCCTCATCTGGGCGCTGTCCTTTGCATTTTTTATTTGCAACATCACGTAGTATAGGCATCTGTGAGAACTTGAAGTTTAGAATCCGTCTATGTAGTGCGCCTCAATGTGCAAATGCGAACTGGCTTCTCTCCCAAATGCCACGGCCCGCTTGGCTGGCGCGTTCTAAGTGCCCCAATTTTGTCCCCGTTGTCTCCGAGCTTTGCAGCCCAAATTGAGACATTTAATTTTTGCGGAAGGTCAGGGAAAGTATAAAGTACCACAGGAGTTGAGTTAAAAGTGAGATTTATTGTTTGTTTTATTAATTACAATACGCAAGCCTCCCCTCCGTTAACAGTGCGCAATATTTACATTTACATGAGATGAGACATGAGAAAAATATATACATACACATATGTGAGGTGAATAGAGAGAATTCAAAGATGACACCCAGCTTGTTCGCCACCCATGATGGCGAAGGTAGGGGTTAGGTTTACAGGTACACTGTACAATAACATTTATTTACAAAAAGACAATCGTATTGCAATTATTTAAACCGGGATTTGTTCTTCACAATCAGCTGTGCTTCGGGTGGGCATGGCACAGTCGCAATGTTCGGTGGCAATGGATCACTGCTCTGCACAGAAATGTCCAAAATTCCATATCTGTGCTTCTCTAACACAGCAACAATAAGGCCTTTCACAAAGTCGAACTGCATTTCATCATAGACTGGTTTGATCACCCATTGCTTACTTCGTTTTGAAAACACCTTAGTGTAGCGAGGCATCCTTACTTTACCCGTAGTCCTAGATTGTTCACGTCCGACATTGCTGTTATGGGCCAAGACCGCTAGTAGAGTGCGATGTTTCATGCCCCGAAAGCTAAAATGCAAGCGCTTTGGCCTGTACTTTAGGCACATATTGTGAAACACCTCCAAATCTCCTGTGTGACAGAATTCTGTCAGTCCTCTCAAATCTCTTGATAGAGTTTAGTCGAAAACAATCTTCTCAATGGCTTTGTGTGTCGGTGAAGATGGAATCAACCACTTCTTCTTCCGTGCCTCCTCTGGGGACAAAGGGCCATGTTCACATTGGTGGAAATGTTCATTTGCTGTCCAGCGGTGAACGTTGGTACAGTGGTGCATCAGTGACCGCCATTTTTCAAGTAGTATTTCCACTGACCCCTCACAAGTTTTTGAGCTCCACCAAAGATGGTTGGTGATAGAATGTGACCAGTGTAAAATACTTTGAAAACCTTTTTTTTTCCCTGCAGCTGATATTTTCTGATTGATTTAGCAAGATGCCATACGTCAAATTGATGTTTAATATGTGGGAACTGCTCTCTCATTGTCTTGGCAATTGAAACGTGTCTATCCGTGGCTATGAGGTCGATGTGGATTCCCCTTGATTGTAGATATTCCAAAGATTTTATAAATCCTAGTTTCTCCATGGCCACTGAGGATGTACATTGTGTTACCTGCACGACCACCGAACTCACAATTTTCTTACTATCCATGTCCTGAAAGTGGTAGGTGCAGTACTTGGCAGAAAATCCAGGGCTGTCGCATTGTCCATCGCCGGCTAGCCTGAATCGTTTGCCTTCGAATGTACTTGCTAGAGACAATTGTTCAATTTTCCAAGCATCACTAATGGCCGGAAACAGATAATCACGTTGGTATATGTAGTACAGTGCTTTGGAAATGAAATGGAGTCCCACAAACTGAAAGAAAGCCTCTAACTTTCTAAAACTGGAGCCACTAAAAAGTGATGCAGCTGCACACAGTAGGTTGCCTGCTGGCAGTTTCCCCAGCATCGGTTGTGCAGACCATGAGAACCTATGATTTAATCTACAGGCGGCATTTATTTTGACGTTACTGCCTTTTATTTGACGAGTCACATTAATCAATGGCTTCCCACATACTTTCCCTCTAATGGAATGCACACATTTCAGCATACTTATAATTTCCATCAAACAACTGTTGAATACAATGTATTTGCTCTCTTTCATTAGACTGTCATCCTGCGTCAACGTTGTTTCGGCCTTTGACGTTGTGGAGATTTCAACACATTGGAAAGTAATATCGCTGATATCAAGTTCTGATGCCTCAATGGATGCTGCGGCTGGTTCATTTTCTGTCATTTCAACATCTATTACTTCAACATTGATGGGAGAACACAACATTGTCGACAGGTTTTTTGGTGGCAAATTTTTGGCGGGTGTAGATTGTGTAAATTGATCTGCAACTACTTCAGAGCGATCTTCAATACATTCAATAACATCTTCTTGTGGTGGTGCGGTCGCACTGTAGCTATGGTCCAATGCAACTTTGCTGTAGTCTCCAAACACAGTTAATTCATGTTCTGGCCATTGGACATGAGCATCTCGAGCCTGAACACGCCTCGCCTCAATTAATAGTTCCTCCATAGTGTACACGGTCTGGCAAGCCACATCTCTCATTCGCTTCACTGTCTGTGTGTGTATAGTTCTGACACCCACGGGTAACTGGAGGAGAGATTGGAAAAGGGATGTTCAGTTTAAACACAAGATGGAGTGTAGTAGAATTGACTGGAAAAAAACATAAAATAGTCCCCAGCACAAACATTTTTTTAAAGTTATGAACTGTTTGTAACTAACCTTTTTTTGTTTTTTTTTCTTTGCAACTTTTTTGACTCGACCTTCAACATCTGCACGCTGTAGCTCCGATTCGTTTCCGCATGTCCTCCCTTCCTCTTGCGCTGCAACGACTATTTTCTGTATCCGCATAGACAGCACGGAATGAGGCTCCATCGTCTCCCTGAAACATAGTACTTTCATTACTATGTATCAAAATATTGTTAGCATAAAACACACATGAGGACGAACACACAGGTACATCTCAATAGCCAAACACGATTTAAACATTGTGTGCAACAATCAAACGACAAGTATTCGACCAGTGATGATCTATTTCGATGGAACTGTCAGTATCCATACCTCTGGCTCTGCATGGACTGCCATGAATGGTTGTATTGGAGAGGAGGCATCCGCATCTCCCTGAAACACAGTACTTGCATTAGTATGCTTTTCAATATTGGAAACACAACACACACTTGGGGTCGACGGCACAGGTACATGTAAAGAGATAACCACAAATGATGCATTGTCCAAAAGAATCAAGGAAAATCCAAATATGATCACATTTCATTGACTTATTTCAACGATTCCTTTACATCTGCATCATCTAAATGAGATATTGTGGTGGATGCTCTGTCGTCTCCCTGAAACACAGTACTTGGATTAGTATGGTTTTCAATAATGGAAACATAACACACACTTGGGGTCGAACGCACAGGTACATATAAAGAGATAACCGCAAATGATGCATTGTCCAAAAGAATCAAGGAAAATCTAAATATGATCACATTTCATAGACTTCTTTCTCCGATTTATTTACATCTGCATCATCTAAATTGGATGTTGTGATTGTAGTGGAAGCTTTGTCGTCTCCCTGAAACACAGCACTTGCGTTAATAGGGAAGAAAGTATAGCAAATGGAATCACGTTATATGATCACGCATGATGGAGCTGTCATTATCCATACCTCGTGCTGCTGAAGAATATCTATGGATGTTGCAAATGTAGTGCGCACGTCCGAAAGCTGTTGCGCAGATTCGTATACGCATGGTCCCGCTTCCACTTCCCCTGGAATTACTTGAATGTCAGGCTCTGCATCAAGTGCAGGGGTTGACGCTCCATCAACTGCCTGAAACATAGTACTTGCATTAGTGAGGATTACAATTGTGAAAACATAACACACACCTGGGGTCGACAGCACAGGTACATATCAACGGCTAACCACGAATGAAACATTGTGTAGAACAATCAAACGACAAGAATTTCAGCTCTGATGATGACGCTCGATGGAGCTGTCAGTATCCATACCTCCTGCTGTTGAAGAACATCTAGAAATGTTGTGGATGTGGCGGACGCTTCAGCATCTCCCTGAAAGACAGTACTTGCATTAGTATGGATAACACTAATTATAACTGAAAACAAACACCAGTGGACGATAACTAAGGTGTATATCAATTGGAAAGCACTAACCAAACATTCGGTAAAATAATTACACAATAGAATAAAACTATTACTTGACATGCATAAAACAAGTATGTAGCGGATTAGCCTAGTAAGATTACCTGATACGCGCTAGAAGTGGTTGATAACTGCGACCACGTCAAGGATGTAGAATGTTCTTGCTTCAGATTCAAGGGATAATCAAGAAGTTGTAAAGGTCAATTAATGATTGATAATGAAATGCCAATATTAAAAATAGCCATGTAAGGTGACAGAACACTTGACAAATGCTCAATACAGCACAGTTCCCTGTCCCCATATATACATATATACATTGCGTTTGTGGGTTATGAAATCGAAAAAGAATATATTGATAAATGTCATTATTCAAAAAACTATACAGTCATATCAATATCGAAATTATTACAAGGGATAGAACACCTACAATATCAATTAATCCATTCGGCTACCTACACACTACCGCAAGGCCTAAAGCTAAATCCGGACACTTGACTCACCGGTGGCGGAATATGGACGAATAGAGTGGGAATAGCATTTTCGCGCACTTTCTGTGTCGTTCTCCGTTTATTCTTCTTTGTTACCCAAGATGTTGTGTACATGTCCAAGGAAAACTGCCGGCTGCAGATGCGGTATCGATCACCCATCTTGTCCTGTAAGACTTGTTGGACTCTACTTTCCAGCTCATCCAGTGGATATCCGCAATGTCTGACCCATTCTCTTATTCGATCAACAGTTTTCGGGAATACATGCATTGTAGTGCCTTCTGATTTAGCATGGGTCGTCGAAGGGCAACCGCTAATCGAACAGGCAGGCATTGTTGATAAATCTGAAAAGTAAATATCGACATTATTATACAATCTTCAAGAATAAAGATTTGATACAAAAGTAAATGAATCATACAATGATCAATGCAAGGTTTGTTTTGGTCGCAGGAACTATACCAGTTCATTATGTGCGGCTTAGTATTTGCATAAGTTGCAGAAATGTATAAATGATGTGACTAAAAACTGAACATGTGACTCATCCCTTGGATGTTCTGTATTGCACGAGAAGGAAACATGCTTACATTATAGACTGGACCCCTGAAGGGTGCAATTCGATGACAATAGACACAGATGAAAATAAATAGATCTATTGATAGCATAGCAATGGAAACTCAAGTCAATAGCAATGAGACCAATGAACCTAGCACTATTGTGTACTCAACTCGTAAATAGATAGAAATTTAAAAATCTGCGAAATATGACTAGGATACATGGCCTTACCTTGACCAACAAACAGTTGGATTCAGCAAGCAGAGCAGTATGTTGCAGGAGAATAGGTGGGTGGCCACAGGTAGCACACTGATGGGTTTGCTCTAAGCGGTCACAGAAGTTCACGGATAGCACGACGACGAGCAGATTAGCGTAGATCTCAGTGGTTGCCAGGTAACACGTTCAGGAGTTGACTTACAAAGCACAAAGATGTTCTCATGAGACATATCAAGTGGTTTATAAAGTATTAGAAACAGGGGTGTGTTTGTGAATGAATGACGTATGTATGTCATGGTCTTAGGGGGGCGGCCTGCTTCAAGGGGAGGCCTGGCTGGAGACACGGGGTCTGAGGAGGCCATGTGACCGATGGCCCCTGGCGTGGGACACCTTTTGAAGTGCACATGTAGTTTGGCACCTTGGCCTTTCGCGCCCCTGACAGCCCCCCATGCCAGCGCGCATCCACCGGCACGAACCGCCTTTGATACAGGGGGGTGGGATGGATGGGCCTGGGGCGTGCAGATAAGGCACAGGAAGACTGCTGAATGGAGAGACACTTATGTGGATTGCAGGGGGGTGGCCTGCTTCAAGGGGAGGCCTGGCTGGAGACACGGGGTCTGAGGAGGCCATGTGACCGATGGCCCCTTGGCATGGGATACCTTTTGAAGTGTACATGTAGTTTGGCACCTTGGCCGTTTGCGCCCGTCACACCCCCCCATGCCAGCGGGCATCCACCGGCGCGAACCGCCTTTGATACAGGGGGGTGGGATGGATGGGCCTGGGGCGTGCAGATAAGGCACAGGAAGACTGCTGAATGGAGACACACTTATGTGGATTGCAGGGGGGCGGCCTGCTTCAAGGGAAGGCCTGGCTGGAGACACGGGGTCTGAGGAGGCCATGCGAACCGCCTTTATATCAATATATAGTATATCGCCTTTATATCAATGATAGTATATCGTTGCTTATCAATAACAAATGCCACATACCGGAGATTCTTGTGAGCACAGACCCACACTTCAACCGGTGTATTATAGTGGTCAAGACCCTAAGGCCTGTATAATCCAATGGTAATTGTTAGTATAGATATATGTGTGACTTTTATAGAGACATAACCTACTGAAAGACTTTGAACAAGTGTTATTTAGTGCATGCATTATCGAGAATATGTTATGTTAGCTTAGATAGATAGTGACCACCCTGCTTCACTGCGACCAGACCTTCACCCATTCGGAGCACAGATGTCTGACGTCCATCCTTGAATGGAGACACACTTGATTAATTTAAAATATCGAAACAACCATTGTTAAAATATATGTGGTGTTTTATTTTGTATCTTATTTTCATGACACAAAAATACAAGACTTTAAGGATTATACAGGTCAGGTTGCAGCACAGCGAGAGAAAATCCCCTGTACTGACCGCTGTCACTCGGGAACGTTTCTCTAATGGCACGAACGGCACAGGCGGGTATCACTCTTCGAACACGGTGTCCAAGCCTCCCGTGGAGCCACCATGTAAAGGAACGATAGGCCACCAGCCTGTACCACCTGTGAAAAGGAATGAAACAAACTGTTTTTAAATGACCAAGATAAGTTTAATAAACGTTTGTTGTCAATGACAATTCTTGTAACTAATGGCATTTTACACAGACAAATGCTATCTAGACAATGCACACTATTGAACGACTTACATGCGTTACAATGATATGTAGATGTAATTTTGGATATAGTAGAAGAACATGAAATAGGAGTGGCATGACAAGCAGAGTATACTTATTCGTTACTCGGATTACGAGGACGAACAGTTGCGCGAAGTTCGTGCATAAGCACCATCATTATTCTCAACACGGCCCGTGTGAGGCAGGCTGCCCTGAAGTCTGGCAGCTCGGTGATGCATTGCGGTCGTGGCTCGCCTTCCGAAATGTAGGCCAGGCATCCTGAGTTTTCTCGGCAGCAGCAGTTCTCGTCCTCAGTTGGCATTAGCTTGCACCGATTGCATGTGCACCAGGTGGAGACACCCTCCATTCGACTAGGCCCAGGCTCTTCATCTGTTGATTCGTCCTGCCAACTGCCGTCCGAATCCCCATCGTTTTCGCGTGCTTCCCTTTCCAGTAGTTCCTCCTCGGTACATGTAGGGCATTATTGTAGCCATTGTGTGTTAAACAAACTAAAATAATTTATAGCGGTGGTACTGGTATCTGTTCAAACGGGCTACAAGCGGCAAAGGTAGCTGACCAGAGCACTGAAACGAGTCACAGAATACTCAAAGTAACACAGAGAGAGGAATGGAATCGAAAATCTGCTGCTGTGTGTTGTGAAACGGTCTGTTTATACTTATTGAGGAAAGAGGCGTCCTGCCATTTCCATGGCGACACGTCATTAGCTGAAGCGCAGCGAATGTTGACACGAGACGTGCTTTGGCGTTGGGAAATGGGCGGTACGAGTCTGCTGATGACAGGCTCAGGGGCGGGGGAATTGATTTAGTGCCGCAAAAGCAGGTCAGCCAGGGCGATCGGGGAAAAGATAGGATTATCAGAAAATGGCGGCTCCCTGGTGTTTGTTTTCGCGTGCGTTTAATGGACGAAAACTCGGGTAAGGTACATAGGAAAGTTTTCTAAAATCGAGCCACTTAGGCTTAAAAAAACATGGCCGACCCGTAGGGACAATAACATTTTTTACTAGACCATGCCTTTAAGGGAATTAAATCTACCCTTACAGCTAATTCAGAAGCTGAACAACCTAACTTGTTGGAAGAAAATACAAGTCCCAGAATCCTATAGGTACTTAGATGAAGAAGAGGGCAGAAGAGACATGCAGATGTAGTAGTCGGGCAATTGAGCCTAGTAGCCATTGCAGCAGTCAGGCAATTAAGGCTACATCAGGTAAGGAGAAGTAGTATGATATGATATGGCATTTGTAACGCGCCTATACACAAGTGTTTCAAGGCGCGACGAGGCAGGGAGGGGGGAACAAGGGGAAGACAGACAACGATCCTACTAGGCCAGGTGTCATTCAGACTGCGCAAGTGCAGGGGTAGGGGGAAGGGAAAAAGTGCAAGGGGAAGGGGGAGGGCGGGTGCAGTACAAATAAGTAGAATAGAAATAAAATAATAAATAAATAGGGCCAGCTGGTGGCAAGTGCAAGGTAAGTGCAGACAAGTGCTGGGGGGAGGGGGGGGCTGTAGAGATACAGAGACAGTCCTGCAGTGCAGGGGTTGCCAGGGAGGCAGTGCAAGTGAAGAGTGACTGGGCTCAGGACCGAGGTCGGTGAGAGTGGCCCAGTTGCAGCATCAGTGCAGTTTTGGTGAAGAATTTAGCAGGGGAGAGGGAGAGAGAAAGCAGAAGTGAAGAGGAAGGTTTTGAGGTGCTTCCGGAACCGGAGATGGTTCTCCTCAAGTTTCAGGGAGGCAGGAAGGCTGTTCCAGAGGGAGGCCCCTGCCGCGGAGAGAGATCTACCCCCAGCTTGTTGCTTCGAGAAGCGGCTGACCCTGAGGGAGTTGGAGACGGATGAGCGTAGGGCTCGGGAAGGAAGATATTTAGGAAGAGAGAGTTGAAGGTATTTAGGCCCCAGGCCCCAAAAGGCCTTGTGGACAATGCAGAGGGTTTTGAACTTAATCCTCGCAGCCACTGGGAGCCAGTGTAGAGATTTCAGTCCTGGAGAGATACGGTCCCTGGGCTTGAGGCCAAGGACAAGTCTCGCAGTTCTGTTCTGGATGAGTTGCAGAGGGCGGAGAGTGGAGGCAGGCAGATTAAGATAGAGGCTGTTACAGTAGTCCAGCTTCGAGAGAACCAGGGCTCGGGAGACAGTGAGCTTCTGGGGGAAGGAGAGGAAGGGAAGAATACCTCTGAGGAGGTGCAGCTGGTAATGTGACTTCTTAGAGACGTCAGATATATGAGGAGAGAAGGAGAGTGTGGAGTCGAAGATGACCCCGAGGTTTTTTGCCTTGCAGGAAGAGGGCCAAGAGAGGCCGGCCAGAGAGCTGCAGGGAAGGAGGGAGTGGGTGTGCTGATGAGTAGGATCTCAGTCTTACTAGCATTAAGGCAGACGTCATTGGCAGCACACCATTCCTGGATAGCAGACAGTCAGAGATGAGGGAGGGAGAGGAGGAGGCCGAGGGTAGCCTGAAAATGAGCTGGGTATCGTCCCCATAGCACTGAAAGTTGGGGCAGAGGGCGGCGATGCGGTGGGCAAGGAGTGCCAGATACTGGTTGAACAGCCAGGGAGAGAGATTAGATCCCTGGGGAACGCCACAGGTGGAGAAAAAGATGTCAGAGAGGAAGGACCCAAGTTGGACCTGGGAGGGTCGATTGGAAAGGAAAGAGGTCAGCCACGCCAGAGCCTGACCAGTGATACCCAGGTTATCACGGAGACGGTTGAGCAGGATGGCATGGTTGACAGTGTCAAAGGCAGAAGAGAGATCGAGCAGAATGAGAACACACGGAGTGTTGGAGTCGAGGTTCAAGAGCAGGTCCTCACGGATGTTCAGGAGAGCAGTTTCCGTGCTTCTGGGTGCTCTGAAGCCAGATTGATGGTCATGGAGACTATCAACAGCTTCAGCATGGAAGTTAAGCTGGGAGATGGCCAGTTTCTCCAGGAGCTTGCCCAGGAAGGGAGTGATGGAGATTGGGCGATAGTTAGCCGGACAGGAGGGGTCGGCAGAGGGTTTCTTAAGGAGAGGGTGCACAAGGGAGTGCTTGAGGGGGGATGGGAAGACTCCAGAGGCGAAGGAGTGGTTGCAAAAGTCAGCCTGGGCAGGAGCCAGGGAGTCGATGTGGTCCTTGATAGTTTTGGAGGAACAGGGGTGAATCTGTTTAGACGAGACTTTCATAGATCGGACTTGTCTGGAAACCTCGTCAGCAGAAAAAAGGGGAAAGGCAGAGAAGGAGGGAGGGGGGTGGCTGCAGAAGGGGCAGAGGAAGAGCAGGGAAGAGAGGGGGGGAGGTGATAGGAGGAGAGTGAGGACAGGATGTCCTGAGTTTTAGAGATGAAGTGGGAGGCCAGTGCAGTGCAGAGGGCCTGGGAGGGGACAGGAGAGGTAGAGACTGCAGCAGGGTTGGCAAGCTCCTTGCAGATTTTAAAGAGTTCAGCCGAGTTGTTAGATGCCGCAGAGATGCGGGCTTGGATAAGGGCTTCTTGGTGAGAACAGAGAGACGGTATTGCCTTTGGAGCAGGCGGCAGGCCAGTTTGTCAGAGGATGAACATGAAGCACGCCATTTCCTCTCTGCCACCCTGCACTTGCGTTTTAGGGTGACGAGATCCGAACTATACCAGGAGTTACATTTGGCTTTGGGCTTCAGGCAGATTCTCATGACAGGGGCAAGGATATCAAGAGTATCAGATATAGCAGAGTGGAGCAAGGAGAGGGCTGTGTCAGGGTGGGAGTCAGCCGAAGGGGGGGGGGCGATAAGGTGGCAGCGAAAGCCGCAACTGACACGCGCTTCATGGGTCGGATGACCAAGAAGGTGGGTGGCAATGATGAGGGTGGCTTTGCCTGTGGGGTAGGGAGGGTGAGGTGGGAGGATAGGAGAAAGTGATCACTCCAGGAGAGAGGAGTGGAGAGAGGGACAGAGAGGGGAAGGTCAGAAGAGATCAGAGCATCAAGAGTGTGCCCTGCAGAATGAGTAGGCCCAGACGGGAAAATAGAGAGTGCGAGAGAGTCGCAGAGGTCACGAAAGTGTCCAGTGGGGGGACAGGAGGCATCTAGGTGGATGTTGAAGTCACCAAGAAAGGGGAGTTGAGTGGTAGAGGACAGGAGTGAGGAGGAGAGGTCAGCCCACTCAGAGAGGAAGGAGGAAATTTGACCAGGTGGCCGATAGATAGTAGCCACGGTAAGGGAATGGCTAGGAGAGAGAGAGAGAGAGTCGGCAGACAAGACATTCAAAAGAGGAGTAGGTCTGCGTAGGAGTGACAGTGGCAGGAATCCACTCAGGGAAGATAAGGGCAACACCCCCCCCCTGCACGGTTGGGCCTGGGCACAGAGAGAATCTTGTAACCTTCAGGTAGGAGTGTGTCAAAGCTCGTGACAGAGCTGGCTGTGAACCATGTCTCAGTGAGACCGAGGACGTCAAGGTCCAGTTCCTCAAGAAGGCGACAGATATCGGAGGAATGCTTGATGGCAGAGCGAGAGTTAAGAGTGGCAAAGTGGAGAAGGTTGCCATCCTTGAAGGACTTCCGGGGAGGGGTACAGATCAGAGGTACGCCGTGCGGAGGTGTAGAAGAAGGAGGTGAAGAGGGAGTGCGAGAGGGGCAGGGAGGGAGGGTAGAGGCAAGGTAGCCGAAGACAGGGGGGGGGACAGCAGGGGAGGAAAGGAAGTTGATGAGGTGAGGGAAGCGTCTATCAAAGAGGTGAAGGTTGGCCTGAGGGCCTTGGACCAAGACGGTCCCATTAGCGTAGACATTAATGATGGCCTTAGAGGAGCGGAAGGGGGCCAAGAGGACATCCCAACGGGTGCCACCATTAATGGGAGAAGAGGAAAAAGGAGAGAGCACAGAGACCATATGAAGGGTCCATAGGTCAGGTGAAGGCACGAAAAAGAGGATGTCAGTGAGAGTTTCCTTAGAGCAGGCACTAGTGTAGGTGTCAGCGATAGGGAGGCCTGGGTTGGAGACCAGGATGTCCTTTTTAAACTTTTTCCTACCAGATTTAGTAAGGAGAGCAGGATAGTCAATAGAGAAGCAGTTAGAGAAGATAGGCGAGATAGAGAGCACCATGGAGTGGGAGGGGGGGGGGAGACAGATGATGCGAGAGCCCACAGACAGGAAGAAACGGCAAGACAGGTTACCACATTTCAGAACAACAACAATATTGTGTTTTAGGAACACAGTGGAGAGGCCACCTAAGTTTGAGAATCCTGCGAGGAGAGAAAAACCCTAGTTACCACAACTGTGGAACACAGTGAGGTGAAGACACCGTGCGAATGCAGTGGCCAGGCGTGGGTGGGGGTGGGCAGGAAGAAGGTGGAGAAGGTGAAATTTACTTGCGCCTTGCGTCCTCTGCGGACACCTGCAGACACACAGGGAGCCGCAACTGCAGGAGTCGCCCTTGGCCTTGGGGCCCTTAGCCGCAGGGGGCTGCCGGGCAGAGGGCTGCCCAGGAGCGGGGAGGCGGGAGGGAGAGGAGGACCAGGAAGTGGGAGGGGAGAGCAGGCACAACAACGCGCTCGGAGCGTAAATGCAAAATTCTTTTTAAATAACACAGAAATCACTCAGAGGCCCGCTAGGGCCAGGCAGGGCTTCCTGGCCTGCCGTTCCCTCTTGGCTACCGGCGACCGCTCTCCCACGCTCAGCTCAACAAAGAAGCGAGCAGGGGGAGCGGGCGTCGAGTAGCCCAGAAGGGAGGCAGCCAGACAGCCAATCAGAGGGGGGGGTGGGTGGGCAGGGAGGCGGAGGGAGAGGAGGACCAGGAAGTGGGAGGGGATGGGAGAGCAGGCACAACAACGCGCTCGGAGCGCAAATGCAAAATTCTTTTTAAATAACACAGAAATCACTCACAGAGGCCCGCTAGGGCCAATCAGGGCTTCTTGGCCTGCAGTTCCCTCTTGGCTACCGGCGACGAACGTAGCTGGAACGAGGGCTGGAAAGCTGGCTGTATCATGAGCAGCAGCAGGAGGAGCAGAGGAGAAGCACAAGGCTGGCAAATCACTAGTAAGTGGGAGCCTAAAAGGGATGCCGGAATGTGGAGACAGCAGATTTCACCTGCAAGTTCCGAGTGTCCTTTCCTCCCTAAACCGTGCAGAGGCTGTACAGCAAAAGACATGCAGGAGACCGAATGTGAGTCCTGTTGCCATGATTGCAGAACTGTGAACATGCAGGAAACTAAGGCCAGAAGCAGAAGGCAAGCCGAAGGTCTCAGGAGGAAAAGGAACTCCCAAATTTAGTGGCTGGACCGAATATGCCTGTGCTTGAGAATGGTGTGGGTCTCCAGCATGCCAAAAGCAGTAGAAGTGGTCGAAGAAGTCGGGGAAGCAGTGCAACCTGCGAAACCAGTGTCTGTGAAGCCTGTGAGTGAGGCACAGCATTCAAATACACTGCACAAGCCTTGCCGTTAACTGTATCAAGTTCCTAAGTGACTCACGTATCGCTTTATGCTAGTGAAAGCTGTTCATTATATCAGAAGTCTTACAATGGAAATGTAGCACTTGCGTATACTGTGAAAGATTTAACACTTGCGTGAGAAGTTAAAGCACATCGAAAACCATTGTTGAACTATTTAAAGACTGTTGCTGTATAATGGAGTGGGGGCGCGTTCCTGAATACTTAACCTTGACAATAACTAACTTACAAAGAGTGAAAAACTACATCAAAAGAAGGTTGCATGTGCCTAATTGTAATTCCTTAAGGAAGTCAGAGCATCATCCTTGAAATTCACTTTAAAGAGAAGTTGTGTGTACTAAATTGTGTTTTCACTTAAAAGACTGAATCCTCTACTATATACAGAAGTAACATTCTTTCCATTTCTAAGAAGAGTTTAAACTATTGAAGAGACACAATGACTACTGTGCTGCAGAAGAACAGGGATGAGTAGCGACTAAACTGCCTGCTCAACACCACACCACTGCCAAGCCATCAGTAATCCCAACCATAAAGGTAAGACAGACACTGCCCGATAGATGTATCTCATTCATCGTTTGTGGTACCATAAGCCCATGGCAAGGTATGCTATTTAGGGTGGAAGTGTGAGGTGATTTCGTAAACTTGATTAGGTCGGTGATCTAAGGACTTCAGAACGGCAAAGCAACTGGGACACGCAGAATTCGGTTTGACTTTTATTACATTACATTATTTATAAAGCGCGCTGTAGACCCTGAGGCATAAAGGCGCAGACAATTGGGACAGCAACATATAACATCAGAGCAGTTAAGCTGTAAATAGTTTTATTTTGTTTTGGCAAGAAGCTCACTACAATTGAGAAGTGAGTGAATGAATGATAGAAGGTAGCTAGGGACTGATTCAAACAAATGCGTTTTTTTGTCTTTCTTAAAAACAGTTAAGGACTTCTGGAGTCTTGGAGAGGTCGGTAACTAATTCCTCAGTTTATAATATACACATAGGACTAGACGAGGCCTATTTTGGAGTGTTATGAAATTAAGGTGTCAGTACTTAATCTGGATGACAAGGGTGTTAACATTTGAGGAGGCTTATTCAAAAGGGTCAACAAGAGTCTATCGCAGGGTGGCAGCAATGAACCTTAATCATCATTGATTGCATTAATTGACTTGTCTATAGTTTATATATAGCCCCTTAGAGGATTATGTCCTTTTATTCAAAGAAATATTTAGAGTGTAGAATAAATGTTGCTAGAATATGTTCTATGCAAAGCAGAGTGACAGAGTAATATGAGGATGGCTATTCTGTATCTTTTTAGAGACCCCAGAACAGAGACATTGGTGAATGCAGTATTGTCAAGAGTAGTAGACTGCAAGGCAGAAGTACCCACTGTCTCCCATCTTCTTTACCTTGGTTATGCAGACGGGCAGGAGGCTACGAGAAGAGAAGTTGAACATCCAATTTAGGATTGACAGCTGAAAAATCAAGCACTGCTTTTATGCCTATGGCTTTGTTGTATTTGCTGGATCAGCAAATGATATATTAGCTAATGTTAACAGTATACTGGAAATGCTTGATGTAGCCTGTAGCCCAAATAGGGCTTGGCTAGATGGGGTTGCATGCTTGTCCTCTAAGAGAAACCTAGAAATAGGGACTGGATGGAATGTTGAGAAAAAGAAGAAAAACACTACCCTGTCTAAGAATGATCTCGGCAGGAGAGAAGATTCCAGAAGAAAATAATGTTGCAGAAGGGATGATTGAAGAAAAGGAGATTGAGACAGGAGATAGCTCGGGTGTGGGGGAGCACAGGGGCATAGCCGCAAGCGCCACCCCCGCTTCTTGGGCTTAAAGACAATTTAAAGCTGTACCTTGTGTGGGGGGTAACCCATTGTACATTCCCAAACTGCATGCCCGGAGCAGCCCAGGTGCCCAAGGGGCTGGAGCTGCTGGGGGCCGGACTGGATGCACCCTAAGGCCCAGGGGAATGTGTGCTGTACTGTCCCAGACAAAGAATCAAGCACTTCTCAGTCCAGGCTGCATGTGTGGGGTGGGCTGAACCAGGCAAGCCGCGTGTGCCTCTGGTTGTCACGTCTCATGGCTGGCGAGGCCTATGTCAGGTGGCCTCGTAGGTAAAGGAGTGGTAAGCACACTCCTCCCCGGATGGTGGCGCGATGAAGGAATTTCATGAAGAAAAGCTGTGGGCTGCCACAGTAAGTTATTATGTCTTTATTTTATTGTTTGCTGTGTGTTTTTTGAAGAATCAGAAGAAGAACAGACTTTGTTTTTTCATCTCACAGTTATTCTTTGTTAAAAGAATAGAGAAAATTTCTAGCTCTTCTAAGGCTTCAGGTTTTCCCTACCTAACTAAACTAACTTGGGTGCTCGTCAGCCACCAGTGAGAGATCAAACCAATTCTGTCCTCTGTCCAAAACTAGCCTGTCCTTACCCTACAATTATTTAGAACAACTAACGTATATTAGAATGACTCCCTTGTCCTAGGGCGTGTTTCTTCCACGAAGTTACCGTCAATAGTGAATCTTCAGATAGTTCTTAGTGACTGTTTTCATCAAACTATTCAGTTAAAATATTGTATTCTTCAAGTCTCAACTGTCTAATTTGCGTATTCCTTATTTCCTTTATGCTCTTTTCTTCTTCTCTATTTGGGATTATTCTTTTTTTCTTCCATGGCATAACTCTTTTTCTCTCTTTGCTCCCTCTTAAGATGTTCTCTTTACTTAGGGCCTCATTACGAGTTTGGAGGTAGCCATACCGCTTTTAGCGGCATGGCTACCTCCAAACTCGGGTCCGGGTCTGGCAAAAGGGGACTTACCGGGCCATTCCGACCTTGGAGGGCCCGGAAATTCCCTTTTGCGTGACCCGGACCCGGTATGTCCCCATTCCCATTTGAGCCCGAATAGGGCTCAATGGGAATGGGGAGGATGCTAAGAATGGGCCTGTTAATGACGGGCCTGTTAACATCCTGGTCTGCTAGCGGGTCCTGCTAAGGACTCCTGGTCTGACCAGACGTCCTTAGTCGGGCCCGCAGCAGACCTCATAATATGGCGGCCCGGAATGTCCAACATTCCGCGGCTGCCTACGTTGTAATGAGGCCCTTATTGTCCAACATTTATCTTGATTTGGTTAAGTCTGAGGACTAAAATGTTGCTTCTCTTGACTGGATGCCAATATTATCTCTCGACTGGGACGATTATGAACGTTTGAGTAGCGATTCTTAATCAGCTCATATATACTTGACCATCTGTTATGAGTCTGAGCATTCCAGTAAAGATTCTCTCTCTTCTCATATATACTTGACACTTTTGTCTTGACTGGGATGAGTATGAGCATTCCAGTAATGATCTTCTTTGGTCCCCCTCCCGAGTCTCCTGCATTCCCCGTTAACTGGATTACTCAGGGATAACTTCACCAGATTCTCTGACAGTTTGGTAACTTCTCCTTCAAGTGTCAGGTCAGCCTCTTCCTGCTTCGTTCCTCTGTTGGTCGGCTCACTCCACGACCCTTTTGTTAAGTGGTGTCGGTGGTGTTTATAGACATCCAGGTCCACCGGGATATGGTCACGCAACCACTCTTCAGCCATCCAGGCTCAGGACGCCTTGCCTCTTGCTTGGTTTCTCGTGTCTCTTCTCTCCTGTAGCACCCCATGGCAGAGAGGGTACCTGGGCTTCTCTCTCCTTTCGGAAGCTATACACCCAGGTTTCATTCAGCGTTCCTGTCCCAGCTGATTAGAAACTTGCGGGCTCTCTCTCCTAGACGGTAACTGGCTCCAAACTTTGATGCTGCCGTGGGACTTGCCCAGAGTAGTGTCAGTCCTTCTTTGTTTGCATTAGTCTGTATTGTTCCAGTGATCATCTTCGTCACAGTACCATCCAAGTGTTTATTCATGGGTATATGCAGAGGGTTTACTTGACAATATTAGACTCTAGCTTGTTCTTCCAATAGATGTTTTTGAAGATGGGCTGGGATTATAGGGTTTTGGTAGTTCCACATGGGAACCTTGTCTCCAGAGGGTTAATCTCTTCCTGCAAGGTCCCACTTGCCTCTTTCTCTACGGAGGGTATTGCATAGCGGGCTCACCTCCCTAGCCTCAGAAGGAAAGGCTCTCTTTGGGCAGAAGTGATACAATCCCGTGATTCGTCACATACCCTTTCCCTTGATTCACTGGATTTCCCTTCTTCTTTGAATGGAAACCGACTGAGAAATTCTACATTTCCATGTCCTTTCCCCTTCCAATGTTCCACTGAGAAACATAATGGCTGTAGGTCTAAGAACCCTCTTGTGATCTGAGCGTTGGTATCTTTTCTTAAACTCATCTACTTAAAGGGAGAGTGATCGCTGACCAGCCTTAATGTTCTTCCTGTTAGATAATACTTGAGGTGTGTTACAGCCGACTTGATGGCCAAGGCTTCCAACTCGATGGTGGCTTAATTCTGTTCTCTTGGGAAGAGCTTTCTACTGGTATATAACACTGGGTCCTCTATACCATTGCATTCCTGAGACAATACAGCTCAGAGGCCTGTTTTGGAGGCATGTGTTTATAAGATGAAGGCTTGTACCTTCAACACACGTTCAGCACACAAAATGTTCTTTAAGACATTGAAACTTGCCTGATCTTCCATGTTCCACATCAACTTTTGAGGTTGTGCTTTTTTTTAACTTGTCCATAAGATTAACTGCTATGGTGGAATAATTTGGTATGAATCGCCAGTAATAACCAGTTAGTCCCAAAAAGTGCCTGAAGCTCCTTCTTAGTTTTGGGGGTTGGTGTCAGTTGGACTGCCTTTACCTTCTCACTTGGAGGTTGGACCAAGCCATTGCCCACAAAGAAACCTAGATATTGTACTGCTGATTGTGCTAGATGACATTTCTTGGGGTTGGCAGTTAATCCAAACTTTGTTAGGTCCCTGATAACTACATAAATATGGAAATATGATCTGCCCAACTCTCACTGTGTTATTACTATGTCATCAAGATATGCCCCACAAACGTTTGTAAATGGCCTCAAAACCCTCTCCATAAGGTGTTGGAAGTGATAGGGGCTCCTTGGAGGCCATATGGTAAGACTGCAGACTGAAATAGCCCCAGAGGGGTCAAGAAAGCAGTTTTCTCTCGGTACGAGGTGTTAAGAGGGGACCTGTCAGTAGCCTTTTATAAGGACAATCATGGCAAAATATTTTGCAGACCCCAACTTATCAATGAGATCGTCTGTCCAAGGCATCGGATAATTATCAGATAGGGAGATTGAATTAAAGGGGAAGTTTGCTAAAAAATTGTATTGTCCCGATTGTTCGGGCATGTATTTTTAAGCATACTGTAATCGATCTTAAAACATGTACCTATGCATCTTACCTTAGTTTCCCTCACTTTTACACATGCAAAAACTACAGGTTGGGTGCCGCCATCTTGTGCTTATCTTATCCGTTGATGCATCGCCCTAAATTCAAGTATATGGGTATTTTTAACATTGCAATGTATTTTCTTCTCCGTCTTTGCCAGTAGTTGCTACATACAAACAAAAACTTTATTTTTCTGACTGTGCATTTTGTACTTAATCAATTTTTAGGAACTATGGCAACAATACAGCCCTACTAGTACGAGCCAGAATATTTTGAAGAGGAACTAATTGAAAGAGAAAGAAGCGGAAACGAAGGGGAATCGGACGATAGTTGGGAAGATGAAGCCTAGTTGCATGGAAGACGTTTCCAGCTGCAGTCGTTGCAAGGTCATGCCAACTGAGATGGAGAACTGCTGCTTCAAAGAAAACTCTGGATTCTTGCCTAACATAGCTGAAGAAGGCACATCACCGCTATGCGTTACCAGGCTGCATGACTTCAGGGCAGTCTGATTCAAAAGGTCTGTGTTAAAGATTATGATGGTGCTTATGCACGAACTTTGCTCAACAATGCGCCCTTTGCAATCCTAGTAACAAATAAGTATACTCTAGATGTGATGTCATTTTGACCACTGAAACGACTAACATTTCACGTTCTCCTACATTGTCGTAACTTTGATCAATCACTGACGAATGAAGTTAGTCTGTAAATTGAATAAATTTCTTGCACTTATTGCAAGTCAGAGTGTTCATCGCTTACATGTCTTTCACTTCCGACTAAAAAACAATATTTCTCTATGGCTCAAACTGTTCTGGCTTGAATGCTTGTTTACTTTTGTAATGTGACGACACATCAAACCAAAAGTACATGTTTCCAGAAATGTACTTTTCAAAGCGAATTTGGGATGCATTTTCAAGTAAGGTAGTACACCCATCTGGTTCATTCAATTAAAATATTTGTTTCTCTTTCACAGGTGGTACAGGCTGGTGGCCTACCGTTCACTTACATGGTGGCTTAGCCGTAGGCTTGGATTCCACGTTCGACGAGTAATACCCGCCTGTGTTTGTGCCATTCGTGCCAAATTCCCCAGTGACAGCGGACTGTACAGGGGATTTTCACACACTGTGCTGCAACTTCAACTATACAATTTGTAGTGTGTTTGTGCCATCAACTATATAAAATACAAATGAGCATATATACAAATAGTTGTTTGAATTTTTCAGTCAGTCAAGAACATGCCCAATCGCCTATGAGGGTCATGAAAGAATCATTGGTGCCCTTTTGCGTTCACCTCGTCTCCATCCACCCCCCCCCCTCCAGTAGTAGGTGGTAAGGAACAGTGAAGGTGCCAAACACCATGTGCACCACAGAGGGTTATTTCACACAGGGTCCATTGTTCACATTGCCACCTCTCACACAGTGTCTGCAGACTCCCCTCTTCAAGACCCCGTCCCTGCAATCAACATATGTCTGTGTCCCTTCAGCAGTGTTTGGCCTCTTTGTGCTCGCCTCATGCCCATCCATCCCCCTTCAAGTATCAATGGCAGTTCATACCTGTGACCATGAGCTCCCAAGGGGGCTGGGTGGGTGGGAACACTCAAGTTGCCCAACACCATGTACACTTCAAAGGGATCTTCCGCTCAGGGACCATTGTTCACATGGCCTCCCCACACCAAGTGTCTCTAGACTCCCCTCGTCAAGTCCATCCATCCCCCTCCCTTCCGCCCCAGTTTCGATGGCAGTTTGCACCTTTGACCATGCGCTCGCAAGGCAGCTGGGTGGGTGTGGACGCTCAATGTGCCACAAGCTGTTGAACAGCTAGCCTCTGTGAGGCATTGAAAATATACATTACGCATCATACACATTTATGCAGACTCTTTGATTTATTTTTGTGTTGGCAGTAAAAGTGTGTGGCTTTTATTAAACATAACAATAATAAACAAACATGATTACTGTGTTTTATTTCACAAATCAACATGTGTGCAGTATTATCATAGTTCTGTACTATTTGGGAAACATGAACTAGCCCTCCGTAGCTCACTGAGTGCCCCCATCATGGGCTCTCAGGTCAGTGTGTTGGTGACCTGCATCTTGTCTGGTGAGCACTCTTGGGCTTGCTGGCAGCTTCCTTCCAGACCCATGCCGCCCCACCAGAGTGGGTCCAGGGCCACTCTGGTTCACCCAAAAGACTGAAGCCCTCCAACAGCTCTATTCGCATCCCCTTGTTGCTAGTATGTTTAAAATCCTTGTATGGAATAATTACATCCCATTTACTGATAGGTGTGTTCCATTTTTGTGGAAACGCTCTGGGTCGAATAGACTTTGCTTCCATCCAGGATGTGATCGTGTTTTTAAATGGTAGTTTGATTTTTCCAGTCCTACCCACAGAGGAATGTCCAACGATACATGCCGATTTGTAGCGTTTCTCTTATCTGTTAAAAGATATTGCTTATGATAGCTCTGTTCTTATTTATCTTGTGAAACAATGTGATTTCCAACCTCCTATCTTGTTGACTACTTGTGCTCCCATGCCTCCACGCCATTCTGATGTGGCTGCGACTATCCTTAAAGAATGGGTCCCATATTATGTGATATCCATTGTCCTCGTGGCCAGGCCAGACCCAGTGACTCCAGACTCCCCTTTTCAAGACCCCGTCCCTGCAATCAACATATGTTTTTTTCCATTGAGCAGTGTTCCGTCCCTTTTGCACTCACCTCGTCTCCATCCATCCTCCTCCCTAGTATCAATGGCAGTTGCACCTATGAACAGGGTCGTACTGGGCCATAAGATTGGCTCAGGCACCAATGAAAACGTGGCCCACAATTTGAATTCATTATTCATTCCTTTTTGGACACTGTTTCAATATTACCCAAAGGGGAGTATTTTGATGAAAAGGTGATGCAAATTATGCATTTAAAAAATATATATTCACCAACAGTGTTTATTACTACTAGCCGCATATTGAAGTAACTCATCAAACTGACCCACATTGCACAAGACAGTTCACTCCTTTGAGAAATAAAAATGGCCCACACAAGCATTTCGCGTTTGCGGTTCAACCCTGGCCCTATTGCCCTATGGGCAGTACGAGCAGGCCTATGCCTGTGTGCTTGCAAGGGAGCTGGGTGGGTATGGCAGATGTGAAACATTGGCATCTAGGCTGAGTGTGTCAATGGACATGTCACACATTCACATACACACCCACTTTTCTAAGCCTTTATAAACACCTTGACATTTACCAGGAGAACATCTCTGCAAGCCACAAGGTATATCGTCATTGACCTACCTGTTCCACAGCTACTTGTTCCCCGGCCTGCTGAATCGGCTCATTTGTTTGTCTGAGTAAGGGTAGGTCACCTATTTGCTTCTGTATGTTCATAGATCGCTGCTCTGAAAGTTCCTATCGATTTCCATTTAATGTACACAGTATTCTGTTAATATTTCTGTTATTGCTAATTTCTGTAATTTATTTGTCTGTATATATGCATTCTTGTAACTTTGTACAAATTGCGCCCTGATGCCCCCGGGCCTGTTGGTTTGCGCGTTATAAATAAAACAAATACAAATTCTAATTTTCATTTATCTCAAAGACTTCACCATTGTCCAATGTTTGATGTATTTTGATCTCGGTAAATAGCTGTTAGGCAGACTTATATGCAGTACCCTTTGGGAACACACACAATTAAGACTACAAGTGACAGTACAAATTCCCCTTTGGTACAAGCCTGTACTACAAAGTAAAAGTGGTAGCGATGGCTGAGCAGCCAGACTTATCTCAAGAGCAAGTGAGCAGTATCAATATTTACACAAAGGGCAGCAATTACTATGATTCAAACAAACACTGACTCAACGTTTCTGAATAAAAGAATATACATTTATTTACACATCAGTTGTATAACATTTCACTAAAGTAAAGCAGTTAAAAAAATCACACTCTTAATACACCACACCAATCCCAATAGTTTTAGACAAGTTAAGCTCACAAAATGAAGTGGGAGCAAAATGACACTCTAGTAATTAAAAAGGGAGGGAAAGACAAAGTTAGGCGGAATTTGAGCAGCACCAACAGGTAAGTAAGCAGGGCAATCTAAAAACGGGAACTACAGTGAAGGAATCAAATCAATTAGGCTTAGGGCCAAAGTCAATAGGACGCAAGTCTTTTGCTCAAAATCACACAGTTCAGGGTACTTCGTGGTTAAGTCTTTGCCAAGAGTTCTGGACGAAGTTGGTCAGCAGAAAAGCTAGTTTAAAGAGTAGAGAAGGACAAGCTCTCAGATTGGTGAAAGGTTTCACACACCTTCACCGCGAAACGAACAACCAGATTTGCACAGTACCTTCAAATGGAGAAGAAGCTGTAGCTGAGGCGGACGTTCCTGGCAGTTCCTGCAGGCTCACGGTTCCTGAAGCGACTGTCGGACTGACATGAAGTAGGAAGACTGGAGGGTCCTGCACTGCCCAGGGAAGAAACAAGCAGCAGAGCAAAGCAACGAATAAAAGGTGGGCTCCTTAAAACCCAAGCAGGGTCTGACCTTCCTGGCTATCCGGCCCACTGTAGCTCTGTACAGCGAATTCGACCAGAGGGAGTCCTGGATTGTAGTTTGGGTGAACTGGTTGGTCCCACCAGCTCAGGGGAAGAAGATTCGGGAGGATCTTCTCTGTTGTTGGAGTTCGAGGATTCGGACCTGCAGCAGGGCTTCACCGGGCGGTTCAGTCGTGGTAGGGGTCTTCTACCATCAGCTCCTCGTCCATTCTTTCGTTCCAGTGGAGACTATGCCTTTCCAGACCCAGAGACCTGCTTTTTATGCAGTTTTCCCCCATTCAGACAGCCTGGCTGTCAATCGCACAGCAGGGTGGCTGTCCTAGCCGGACAGTCACCTAGCCAATCAAACAGGAGTGCGACTTGGGTTACCAAGGGAACCCATTGCAGGGGTCCTAAAACCCCTCCCTCACATCCTGCCTACCCAGACTTTCAGGCACCTAAGGTGGGCTTCTGTGTAGAAGCCTGCGAAGAGACGGTGAGCAAAGGAACCAAACCTGGTTTGGCGCGCAGAGAAAAACACTAGAAAGACATTTTCAAAAAGAAATGGCGAATAAACCCAGCCGGAACTGTATAAAAACGTATATCGTCTAGCAGATTTAAATTCGAGGCTATCAAGCTAGCCAAAAAAATACCAAGGTTATTTAAGATAACTGCGGTAGGAAAAATAGGGTAGTTACCACTGCCACCAGCCAAGTCTTGATGAAAATGGAGCAAAACAATGCTCCAAGAGAAACAGACAAAGAGGGATAAGTATTAACCCTTTCCAGTACTCCATGTACGATTGTTTGTACTGGGTCTGTGGATTTAAAAAGACTAATAAAGTCAATGGCAACTTTACATGTTCTGGGAGACAGTAGTCAGTCCCAGAAAATGGAGTCTGAGTTGGGAAGTCTAAAAGACAACCCTATGTCACTGCACTGAAAGTGCTGTGTAACACACAGTAAAAAGATGATGCATGTGGAGTAGGTGAGGCTCCACAGTCTATGAACACCAAAATGTTAAACACACACAGTAAAACACATGTAAGAGTGGGAAAAAAGGGCTCACACTCTTACCAGGTGAAAAAATAAAACCTAGAAATCAAGCAAAGCTGCTGAGGGACTCTGTAGATAAGGGAAATTAGCCATTCCTGAGAATTCTCCCTTACACCAGCACATTGCATCACTGTGCATTGTAACAGAATAGAATGTTTTGTGGTCCATGTTTGAAAGCATGTTTTCTTTTGGTGCTTGAAAGTTCTTTGAATGGACGAGTAATACGTTACAATTTGCGGTTTAACAATCAATTCTGTAAGAAAGTGATTACTGTGAATTTGACTAGGTTACACATATTTTCTTTCTTAATTAAAACAACAATGTACAGACAAAGCTGTGCATACTTGCTTTATTCACATTCATACATTATTATTTTTAATAATTACATTTTTTATACAGATCTTTCATTTCATGTTTCATTATTGGTTGCCCTTCGGTGAGCCATGTCAAAACTATGGGCACAGTCCTGCATATATTCCCAAAGGATATTGATTTAATAAGAAGATGGATTACAAATTGTGATTTTCCAGTGTACACCACAGGGGACTACCCTGCATCCCTGGACATTTCCCGCAGGCAGCCCACCCAACATGGGCATGCCCCCCAGCAAAGGCACATGTCTCCTTGCACTAATGATCACCAACTCATGTCCCCTTGCACCCCCACCCCCAGAATTGCGGGGCACCTGCCAGCAGGCCCCCACCCATGTCCAACTCATGTTCCCCACCACCCCCACCCCCCAGCAGTGCAGGGGCACCCTCCACCAGGCCCCCACCCATGTCTCCCACCACCCCCACCCCCAGCATTGCGGGGCACCTGCCAGCAGGCCCCCACCCATGTCCAACTCATGTTCCCCACCACCCCCACCCCCCAGCAGTGCAGGGGCACTCTTCAACAGGCCCTCGCCCATGTCCCATCCATGCCCCCCTGCACCTGGGTCCCAACAATCCCCAATCATGTCCGTAATGGCCATCCTCCCCTGCCAAAAGGCCCAACCAACTATCACATCCATCCACATATCAAAGGCAATTACATGTTACACACCCAATGTAAATAATGCAAATGAACATATGTCTGTCACACACAATGGCTGCAAGTGAATGTTAAAACACCCAACATGACATGCATGAAAGCAATGAGATGATACGACACATTGAAGGATGAAAATAAAAATGTATTGAAAATCAACTTGAATGGAAATGAAATGAGAAAAACCACAAAGCAAAACAACCAAAAGAAGATGAATGTCCATGAAAAAAATCAAAAAATAAAAAAATCCATTGAAGAACTATTTACAAGATAATCCCGGGTCCATGAGCCCAACCAAATGAAACCTAACTATGACAACTAACTAAAAACTGAACTATATACAAAAATGTGGCGCATTGTCCAATCGCAACCAAATAAAAAAAAAATTAAAGGAAACCTAACACTAACTATATAACTACATACAAAGGCAACGGGCTAGTCCGACGGCTCACTGGTTGTTGTCATGGGCCAGGGCATCATCGAACTCCTGTTCAATGGCTTGGAGGCGGGCATGTTCCCTGGCCCCGAGGTCCCGCAGGGATAATGCAGTGTCCAGCTCCAACTCCCTGCGAAGACCCTCGAGGCACTCAGCCCGCCTCAGCGCCCTCCGCATGGAGTCCTCCGCCCTGACCATTGTGAGCCGTTCCTCCTCTGCCCGCTGCCGCTCTGGACCTATCTGCTGGCACAACCGCTCCCACAAGGAAGCCACTCCCATTCCAGGGTTCTCCTGCCCTCCGGCCGATGCCTGCACCCCTGATGTTGATGGCCCCGAGCCATGATGCCTCCCACGTTGAGCCTGCTGCTGCCTCCGACGCAACTGCCTGTGCCAGCACGACGGCATCCAGGCTGATGGAAACCACCAACGCCGTTGTGCACGTGCCCTGCCCGATGATGCCGTCACATCCTCCATCTGCTGGGGTCCAGTTGCTGTGGTGTCTACCCCTGCTGGACCTCTGACTCCCAACTGTGGCAGGGATGGGATCCCCACCGAGCTGGCTGCATTGGTCAGGGCAGGTCCACAGGGGGCCCTGGTGGCATCTGGGCCAGAAGACAGCAAGGAGAACGACTGGCGTATAGTCTCCACAGAGGGCCGCCAGATTGGCCGACACATGCAGGAAACCCCCGAACATGGACGATCCCAATTGGGCCACTTCGGCACGGTGCTCTTCATGATGCCTCCTCCTGGGAAGCACGCACAGCATCACGAATCACAGCCGTGCGCATCGCGACCCCAATCAGGACCTTCTCCATACGGCCACGGGTCCCCTCGTCCGCAGGTGGAGGGGAGTCAGATGACATGGACATCCCCTCTACCTGCGGACGGGCCTGGGACGGGGCATCCCTGCTGGTGCATGGTGGTGCACCCACAGGGTCAGGGACAGTGACATGCACAGGCCCCTCCATGGTGACCTGTGCTGCCTCCTGCCCCTGCCCCTGGACTGCACCACTTGCACCAGCAGGGATGCCCCCACCAGGCCCCATGTGCGCCTCAGTGGCGGCCTCCTCCTCCTCTGTGGAAACCACCAACCTGGATGGCTCCTCACCGTCTACCGCCGTAGCAGGCCCCTGTGGGGGCTCACCCACCCCTTCCACTGCAGCCATGGGGGGATCCCCGCCGCCTTGCTCCACAGCGCCGTCTCCGCCCTCTTCTTGACTCGCCGCTGCGTAGAGGGAGACATAGAACATCAGGGTACTGTACAATGGTCCCCTAGACAGGAAGCAATAGCAGATGAGTGCCACTGTCAAAGTACACTTCCATCATGTCACTCCACAACACATGTGTCAGTCCAGGCAAAACACACACAGTGACAGTCATGGTGCATGCCATGGACATTTCCATACATGTCCAATGGACTCTCGAAACATACAATGTAATGGTACTCACATGCATCATGGGTCATGCCTATCACATGCACATACTTCACCTCAGTCACATCCATCTGGCCCAGTACACCCCAATCACAGTGCATACAAGGATGATCCGGCTGCATCAGTGAATCTGTAAATTGTCACAGACATGTGTCATGCATCCATGGCATTCAAGTCAGACACGCAGGTCAGGCACACAGACATGGATACCATATATGTACCTAGCATCAGCACCCATCCCTCACCCCCACCCGTGTCCAGGAACAGAGACTGCCATGCTCTCATGTGTGCAATCTGCACAGGGCTCCCCATGTCGCATTTAAACACATGCAACAACCGTGCGGTTCACACATTACTGGTCGCACATGCATTACCATGATGTCCCTGCACACATACATGCGTACATGGCCTATGTCACACATGCAGGCAAGTATCAGACAACCAGCACACTGCAACATGCCCTGTCTCACACAGCAATGCTTGGCCACTTACCGCTCAACTCCAGACGGGTCTCCCTCTCAAGGACCTGGGCGTGGAGCGCTGGGTGTACGCGTTCCAGGACCCTCATCTGGATGGAACTCATGCGGCCCCAGCCCCCCTCCACGAGGCGCCGAGCCTTTATGAGGGTCCTGGACCTCAAGTCCTCCCAGCGCTTCTTGACCTTCTGGATGGTGCGGGTTGCCACCCCCTCCGCGTTGATGGCAACCACACAGTCGGCCCAGATCCTCTCCCGTCCTTCCTTGTTGGCGCGGGACGATCCGAAGAGGGCATCATACTGCCCCAGGACTTGCTCCACCAGGACACCAACTTCGGTGGCAGTGAAGCTGGTGCCCCTCTGCCCCTCTGGCCGGGGGTTGCCACTGGTGCCAGATGTTGATGTGCCCGACATGGCAACCCCAGGGGCAGGAGTGGGTGGGCAACTGGGTCCTGGGGCCTGGCTGTGGAGCGATGTTATCCGAGTCGGGAGTCTTCTGTTCCAGCAGGGGTGGACACAGCAACTGGACCCCTGCAGATGGCTGATGTGCAGGCACCAAATGGCAGGGCACGGTGGCAGCAGGCAGGCAGGCAGCAGCAGATGGCACGTGGGAGGCTGCTCGGGGCACTGGGGGGCAGTGATTCGGCCTTCTGGGCAGGAGCGTGGTCTTCTGTGTGTTTTCGCGTGGCCAGCTTGATACAGAGTGATTTGGCACGTGAAAATCCTGCACGTCAGTGTGAAATTCGAGGAAAGGGCCTTAGCGCGTAAGCGCGTCAACACGCGTACGCGATTTCATTGGACCAAAGGCCCTTACAGCGTAAGCGCGTCTGTGGCGTTTCACGCACGGGCGTTGCCCTGGCAGGGCTTGGAGATCCCACGTGCCTTTACACTGCTCTGTACGTGCTTTTCGTTCGGTGCGTGTGTTTTCCATCCGTTGGGGTTCACACGCTCTTACTTCACAGTGGGTGTTGGCTACACGTTCTTCTACATACAAGGCAGACGGTGAGTGGTACCCTGCTCCCCCCCAGGCCCGATCGCGTGAATAACTTCACGCAAACCCCTGGAATACACGCACACGCTCCCCCAGGCCCGATCGCGTGTGAAAACACCCGCAAGCCCCTGGAATACACGTACCCCGCTCCCCCAGGCCTGATCGCGTGTGAAAACACCCGCGAGCCCCTGAAATACCCGCACGCAGCCCAATCGCGTGTGGAACTTCACGCGCACCCCTGAAATACACGCACACGCTCCCCCAGGCCCGATCGCGTGTGTAAACACCCGCGAGCCCCTGGAATACACATACCCCGCTCCCCCAGGCCCGATCGCGTATGAAAACACCCGCGAGCCCCTGAAATACACGCGCCAAGGCCAATCGCGTGTGGAACTTCACGCGCACCCCTGAAATACACGCACACGCTCCCCCAGGCCAGTTCGCGTGAAAAACTTTGCGCGCACCCCTGAAATACACGCACACGCTCCCCCAGGCCAGATCGCATGTGTAAACACCTGCGAGCCCCTGAAATACACGCACATGCTCCCCCAGGCCCGATCGTGTGTAAAAACACCCACGAGCCCCTGGAATACACGTACCCCGCTCCCCCAGGCCCGATCGCATGTGAAAACACCCGCAAGCCCCTGAAATACACGCGCCCAGGCCAATCGCGTGTGAGAAGCTTCTTGCGCACCCCTGAAATACACGCGCCCAGGCCAATCACGTGTGGAACTTCACGCGCACCCCTGAAATACAAGCACCCCTGAAATACAGGCTCCCCCAGGCCAGATCGCATGTAAAACTTTGCGCGCACCCCTGAAATACACGCACACGCTCCCCCAGGCCCAATGGCGTGTGAAAACACCCGCGAGCCCCAGAAATACACGCGTCCAGGCCAATCGCGTGTGAGAAACTTCTCGCGCACCCCTGAAATACACGCGCCCAGGCCAATCGCGTGTGGAACTTCACACTCACCCCTGAAATACACGCACACGCTCCCCCAGGCCCGATCGCGTGTGGGCCTTCGCGCGCGTGTTGGACTTTGGCGCACATTTTTTTCCTGCGCAGGGACGCTACCGCCTGCTTTCGTGTGGCGGACATGTATGGGCCTGTGCGTGTCTTTGGCCGTGCGCTGTTTTTCCCTATTCGATTCCATGAATACGTGTTGTAGGCGAGCGTGTGGGCGTTCTGCGCACTTGCCTCCTGTACTTCCCCCGTGACGCCCACATTTTCATGAGTTGTTCCCCATTCTGCGTGTGACGCCCCGTGTTACGCCTACTTTTGTTATGTGCGCCGCGCTATGTGCGAATTCGCTGTGGCCTTATCGCACGGCGTTCGATGACCTGTGCGCCAGCGTGCGCCGCGCTCTTTTTCAGCGCCCATCCCACATTTCACGCTTGCACGGACTTCCATGAATAGATGTGCGATGTTTTCTGTGCGATAATCGCACTTGCACTGCGATAATCGCACTTGCACTGCGATTTTCGCTATTTCACTGCGAATCGCACGTTTTCGCACGCATGCGTCGTTTTTTCGGCGCACGTTGATTCCATGAATCGGCCTGATAGTTTCCTTGCTAGAATGAAAGTAAATCTTACAAAGGATATACTTTGAGACTGAAATGCATGTAACCTTGCACTGTTTGAAACTTTTATGATTTTGGTTAGAACATTACACTTCCTCCCTAATGCAGAATAGATTTGAAAGTCCATGTTTCATCTCGGAAGGTTATCATGTGAACTGCATATTATGACCAAATCAGGAACACACTTTTTCAAGGTTATCTTCGTAAGAATGTTCTATTTGTGTTGCAACAACAAACCTTCTAATATAGGATTTTCAATCATTTTAGAGTACCTTTTTGGAGAAGTATTCTGTGGGATGAAAGATTTTACATTTAAGTTTGATTGACATTTAACTTTTTTTTTATGATTCTTCTGTGCAAGGAATGTACCACTTAAGATGTTAAAATTGAAGAGACGCAAGGACCATAGGTATACATGATATAATAATACAATTGAGCATCACATCGGTTTGGGATTACATTTTTTAAATGTAATGTTTTGATGTCTGTCAAGTTGGTTCTGTTTGAAGATATGTACATACGTTTATTTGAGTCAAAAATAAATTTGCTTGATTTAAACCATATAAAACCGCTCTTTTTTGAGCTTGGTTTTGTGATCAGCAAAGTTCACAGATTTAAAGCAAATTAAGAAAACCATTGTAAAGAACAAACCAGTTTGTTTTGGAGAAGTTTTTAAGTGGATGTTTTAGTCATATTATGTTTTTAGTTGGAAAATCGTATCTTATGTATGTGTGCTATACATTGTGCATGTTTTTCTGTTAGAGGCTCAGACAACAACTGAAACCAAGATGTGGCTTGCCAAATGGCTGTCAGAATGGCGATACTAATTTCTGAGGCACATTGTGGTCCAGTCAGTATTCAGAGTCGTGATGCATATGTCCAGTGGACGTAAAATGAATGGAATCTCACCTGCGAACCATATAAAGTTACCATGGACCATTGCTAATTTGTGAAAAGTCACCCGGATGAAACTAAAGACACAGAAGATACATTGCAATTGGCTGCAGACCCATTTACACAATATACACCCTCTAGACATGTTCCACCTACCAAACAGTCAATGTTTCCCGTTTCTCCAATTCATGCGGAAATATCACAGCCAGAACTCAGAGGCTGAAGCATCAAAACAATTGACTTACAAATTTGCTCAAGATCTCCACTTCAGTATGCCTAGTTTGGGGGACTTGTCTACTACCGTCGAGTCTCAAAACACAGTAGTGTAGGATGATTGGCTACTAAAGGAGCAAAAATACATTGTATTGGACTGCTGCCTGCTAGAGATTGTACAAATGATTAAATGTGATCATAAATTAAGAGGGCGCATATGCGGGGAGCCATTGGTGAATTTCTCTCTTGTATCACAAGCTATCAGCCTGAAGATCCAGGCCAGCTGTGTCCACCTCCATAACACATTTGCATGGTCTGCTCCACCAATGCTCGGCAAAGTGCATGCTGGAAATTTACTTTGTTCAGCAGCTTTCCAGTCTGTCAATTTGTGGGACTTGAGTTCCTTGCTAAAACCCTCTACTACAAATATCAGAGGGAATTCTTATTCCCCACTATTAGTCATGCCTGGAAACTCGAACAGATGTCAATGGACAGTGCATTCTCTGGCAAAAGTGTCAGGCTAGCTGATGACAGTTGGCACTCCAGGATTTACCACTTTCAAGACATGGAAAGTAAATAAATTGAGTTTGGTCATCGTGCAGGTGTCTGAATGTACATCGCCTGTGGCCATGGATAAAGATGGTTTCATTAAATCCATTGAACTTCTGGAATGCAAATACACCCGATAGCCACTGACAGGCATGTTTCAATAGCCAAGGCCATGCGAGAGCAGTTTCCACACATTCACCATCAATTTGATGTATGGCACGTTGTCAAATCAATCAATCAATCAAAAAAATTACAGCTGCTGTCAAAAAAAAAAAAAGGGTTTGGAGAACCTTTTAAAGTGGTCTATCAGCAACAATCTATGATGGACCTCCAAAACTTGTGATGGATCTGTAGAAATTCTACTTGAAAAATGCTGTTCATTGATGCACCATTGTTCCAACATACACTTGTGCAGAGGAAACAAACATTTCCACGAATGTGCACATGGACTTTTAATGAAGGAGCAGGAACATAAGAAGAAGTGGTTGGTGCCATGTTCCCCTCCCCACAAAGCACTTGAGAAGATTGTGTATGATAAAACGCTTTAAAGAGACCTGAATGTACTCACTGAATTCTGTCATACTGTGTAACGCTCACCTGAATCCCTCGGAGGCGCAGGTCTGGGCTGGGGGTTCTCGGAGTCTTCTAGGGTCACGCGCAGGCCTCGAATGCCACCCTGGAAAGGCCCTCTCCTCACTGAGATCTTGATCTGAAGGGTGAGGTGTCTGCAATTAGGAGAGCAAGGGGTTAATCGGATATATAAGCCTGACTGGGCAAGCTAACTCCCCTTCCTGGTACTCCCCAAGTAGTTCGTAGGCTAAACCTGCTCACCTTATATAGGTGAAAGTGGACAGCCAGACTTGATCTCCTTTTTGATATTGAGGAGCCTCTTTTCGATGTTGGTCTGCTCCTTTTTTGTATGATTCTTTAGCTCGTTGAAGATGAGCTGTGGCTTCTTTAAATGCTTGAGTTATCGTCGCATGCAGATGGTCAACAGCAGGTGTTCCGAGAGCTTGAGGTGGGTCCAGATTTGAGGTTCGAGGATGACTTCCATACAGCAGGAAAAAAGGGGTTTTTCCTGTCCCAGAATGGATTGAATTATTGTAAGCGTATTCAGCAATCCAAAGGACATCCTTCCAAGTACCCTCGGATTGATGCAACATGCAGCGCAGATATTGTTCTAGAGTTTGGTTAGTTCTCTCAGTCTGCCCATCGGTTTGAGGATGATGGCTGGTGGAAAGTCGTACATCAATCTGTGCCAAACGACAACAACTCCGCCAAAAATGGGAAATGAATTGGCTCCCTCGGTCAGAGATTAGTACTGAAGGGAAACCGTGCAACCGGACAATGTTTTCAAGAAATTCTCGGGCTAGAATGGAAGCTGTAGGTAAACCCTTCAGTGGGATAAAATGAGCCATTTTTGAAAAAAGGTCCACGATCACTAGAATTGTGTTGTATCCGGAGCAAGGGGGTAAATCCGTGATAAAATCCATCGAGAGCGTGTGCCAAGGGCCTGGTGGAATGTCTATTCGACGTAATAATCCTGCTGGTTTTTCCTTCTGACTCTTGTTTTGTGCGCAGATACCACAAGAAGCCACAAACTCCTTAACATCTTTCCTCCAAGATGGCCACCAAAAATGCCTTTTAATTTTCTCTGAGGTTTTGGCAACTCCAGGATGTCCTTCCATTAGAGAATCATGGTAGCAGGTGATGACCTGTTTTTGTAAGTCAGCGCAGGGTAAGAATAGTCTTCCATGGAAATACAATAGGTTCTGATCTATTGTAAAATCCTTTCCTTTCAATTGCCAATTCGATGAATCTTCGGGAGTTATGAGTTGATTGACCCTTGCTTTAATCTCTTCGAGGGCTGATGTGTTGATTACTCCTAGTATCTTTTGTTCAGGAATTATTGGCACCGGCTCCGGATTAGCTGTAAGTTCGTCTACCCCTATCCGGGAAAGGGCGTCTGCTTTTCCGTTCCTAACGCCTGGTCGAAATGTGATTACAAAATCGAATTCTGCGAAGAATAAAGCCCAGCCTAGTTGCCTCGAAGATTGAGCTTTAGCTGACTTCAGGTACTGGAGGTTACGGTGATCCGTGATTACAGTTACTGTGTGCCGGGCTCCCAAAAGATAATGCCGCCAGGCCTTAAAGGCGGACTTAATTGCCAAGAGTTCTTTGTCCGTAATTGTGTAGTTGATTTCAGGAGCCGAAAATTTGCGAGACCAAAAGGCTACAGGGTCTAACTGGTGCGTTTTGGGGTCTCTTTGTGACAGCACCGCCCCCATTGCAAGACTGGAAGCATCTGTCTCGACGATGTAGGGAAGTTCTGGACGGGGATGCCTTAAGACTGGAGCAGAGATAAATTTGGCTTTTAATTCTTGGAAGGCTTGTTCGGCTTCTGAAGTCCACTCGAATGTTTTATTCTTTTTCAGAAGAGCCGTGATAGGTTGGACTACCCGAGAGAATTCAGGAATGAACCTTCGATAAAAATTAGCGAAGCCCAGAATGCTCTGCACACCTTTCACGGAAGTTGGGGAAGGCCATTTGGTGATAGCATCCACTTTTTTTGAGTCCATGTGAACTCCGTTGGGTGATAAGATGAACCCTAAAAATTCCACTTCCTTTGCGTGAAAGGTGCACTTCTCCAGTTTAGCAAACAAGCGGTGTTGGCGAAGTCTCTGTAAAACCGCTGTGACTTGTCTACGATGATCAGATTCTGAGGATGAGTATACCAGGATGTCGTCAATATAAACGACTACGCACACATCAATAAGTTCTCTGAGGACATCATTCATGAAAAACTGGAAAGCGGCCGGTGCGTTACATAGTCCGAAGGGCATTACTTGATACTCAAATAATCCATATTTAGTGCGAAAGGCCGTCTTCCATTCGTCGCCCTCCTTAATGCGTACCAAATGGTAAGCTCCTCTGAGGTCTAACTTTGTGTATATGCAGGCGCCTTTTACCTGGTCCAATAATTCAGGAATCAAGGGCAACGGGTATCGGTTTTTGACTGTAATCTGGTTCAGGGCGCGATAATCGATACACGTTCTTAGGTCACCTTCCTTTTTCGGGACGAAGAACAAAGCTGAGGAAGCCGGGGATTTCGAGGGGCGGATGAATCTGTTAGCCAAGTACTGGTCCAAGTATTGCCTGAGATGGAGGTTTTCTGGTTCAGTGAGGGCATATATTCTACTGCACGGAGGGGTGGACCCAGGTATCAGGTCTATCTGGCAGTCGTATGACCGATGTGGAGGCAGGGTGTTGGCTTGATCTTTCTGAAAGACGTCGCTGAACTCCTGGTATTCCAGAGGTAATCGGGGGTCCTCGGAAGTGATGGCTGCTAGCTTGATTTCGGGCTGAGGATAACAGGTTGAAGCGCATTCTGGAAACCGAATCACCTTGGCTCGCCAGTTTATCTGAGGATTGTGTTTTTCCAACCAAGGCATTCCCAGAATCACCTGAAACTGCGGGGCCTTGATTACATCAAACACAATCTTCTCCCGATGTCCGCCTTGACATAACAACGTTACCTCCATGGTGGTATGAGAAACTCCGGAAGCTATTTCAGTACCATCCACTGTAGTGATTACGTCCTTTACCATCTTGGGACGTAGGGGAAGATCCATCCTGGTAGCCAAGTCGTGGTCCACATAATTACCGATTGCTCCGCTATCGATGTATACTTTGATAGCATGCATGCGATCTGGTCTATTGGGACATATGAGGACCATAGGCATTACCAAATGCGAGGTCAAGGAACTGGTTCTAACGCTCGGCAAGCGGACCTCTACGCTTGTCGGGCGAGGTCGTTTCCCGATTCCAGATTCTCAGCAGTTTTATCAGAAGCTCCTACGGTCTTCTTGACCGGTTTCACTGAGCAATCATGAAGGAAATGTCCAGAATTCCCACAGTATAGGCACAGCTGTAATTGCCTTCTTCTTTCCCGTTCTTTCTGGGTTAATGGTCCTTTTACTACTCCTATTTGCATTGGTTCCACGGAGTCATTCCCTTTAGCAGAGCTCTGAGGTCTTGAAAGTACCCGGGTTTCAAATCTGGATCGATCGGTCTTCCTGTTCTGTAGCCGATGATCTAATTGGACCACTAGGTCGATATAATCTGAACAGTCTTGCGGCGGATTCACCACCTGAGCTAAAATGTCTTTAAGTTCCCCACGTAGACCTCTGTAGAAGAGCGTGATTCTCTTATCTTCAGGCCACCTGGTCTCAACCACCAGTCTATTAAAGGACGCTATGTAAGCCAGGAGATCCTGATTACCTTGTCTGAGTGACAGGAGTTCATTGTCCAAGGCCTGCCCCTGCGAATGTCTTGCGAACAACTTTTCCATACTGGTCTGAAAGTCTTGAAAGTTATAGAGGAGCGGGTCATCCTGTGTCACGAGAGGAATGGACCAGTCTGCAGCACTACCGCTAAGATAGGAAAGTACAAACGCTACCTTGGCTTGGTCCGTTGGGAATGCGGCGGGTCTACACAGAAAGTGCAAGCAGCATTGATTGATGAATACTGCATATCGCTTTGGTTCACCGGAAAAACGTTCGGGCGGGGCCAAAGGCACATTCCCTGGCAGATTAATTTGCACCGGATTACTTGAGGTTGTAGGAGGGCCGCCCCCTCCATAGGGAGGCAGTGGCGTCTGTCCCGCTTGAGCCTGTAGCAACTGTCTGGCCAGATCATCAGTCCGTTCCTTGGCAAGGATCAACTCCCTTCGTAAAGCGTTTGTTTCTTGGCAAGATGCGTGTACTTCTGCCCTTAGTTCCCCAAGCAATTGAGCCAGTTGATCTGTGTCCGAGGTTTCCATTGCGCCTGGGTGGGACTATTGCGGTAGGCTTCGCGTTCTGTAACGCTCACCTGAATCCCTCGGAGGCGCAGGTCTGGGCTGGGGGTTCTCGGAGTCTTCTAGGGTCACGCGCAGGCCTCGAATGCCACCCTGGAAAGGCCCTCTCCTCACTGAGATCTTGATCTGAAGGGTGAGGTGTCTGCAATTAGGAGAGCAAGGGGTTAATCGGATATATAAGACTGACTGGGCAAGCTAACTCCCCTTCCTGGTACTCCCGAAGTAGTTCGTAGGCTAAACGTGCTCACCTTATATAGGTGAAAGCGGAGCTCTCCATCCTGCGTCTGTGCAGGGGCGCCGAAGCCAGTTACTTCACTGGTTAATTGTCCAGCCTCTTGGTTGCAGAGGATGAAGATTTGGAGCTAGGCCGTCGTTAGCAGCACGAACGGCAGTTGCTTGAATATGGAGGTCCGGAGAGCGATGGAATGGCGAAGGTATTGCAGGCAAGTAAGTAGAAAATGTCAATTCGAAGTTTAAAGCACTTCCTAATGTCTCTTTTCCTTTTTCAGGTTGCAGAAGCAGCTGGGTAGAAAAATAGATGTCGAGGAATGCGCCGAGGAGTGAGATAGATGAGAGCTGCCCAAAACACGTGCGTATGGATGGAGTTTGTATTTCTTAATGATGTCCTTTTGTTTTGCAGATGCGAGTAGCAGCGTCGGCGGAGGCGAGAAGAATGCAGCGCAGGTAGGGAAAGTTTCACGATGGTTACTAACCAATGTCCTTGCTTCCACAGGGCGCCGAACAAAAAAGGAAAGCTGCAGCCCGTGGCTTGAGATGCACCGATGGATTGGGTAAGAGCTGCGCTGGTTTTTATCTCGTGCAAACCTGGTGTTCTTTTCCCTTCTCAGATGCTGCAGAAGACGAAGATGGTATTTCAGAGGGGTAAGATTACGGATTTCTCTTCCCTAGATGCAGAAGTTGAAGATTCTCTGGAGCTGACACGGTGAGCGTCTTGCTGCTATTGCAGAATAACGCGAAGCACGTTGCTCTGATCGGGCGTGGTTTAAATAGTCCTACTGGAGTGCTTAGGTGTCTCCTTCCACAGCAGCCTCGCCCAGGTAAGAAGTCCCAGCTTCCAGAATAGTTCCAGTATCCAGTCCCAGGGAGTGGTGCTGGCCACACCCAGAAGGTAAAGTAGTTCCAGCCATGGGTGGATGAGGATTTCATCCTGCAGGTGAGTGAGCAGCATGGTCTGCAGCCGGTAGGTCCACCCAAGCACCATTCCTTACATCATGAGCCCGGCACGTCCTGTGCCGGGACTGGGTCCCCTTATGAGCCTGGCGCCACTGGCGCCAGGACAAGGTCCATAAGGCCCCTATGGGAGCCGATGGGTGCCTGAAAATGAAGTTGTGACCCAGCTTCCGAGGCAGTTGGGCTAAACCTGACTCCTTGGAGGCTGCAGTCATGACATACTGGAGGTTTGGAGGTGTTCCATAATAGGTACTTTACAGGTAAAAAAGGTTACATTTCGGCATAGACGATATGAAAGCCAGAACAAGAGTAGCTGTGCTGGCGCAGAGCGAGAACATTGGGAGGTAACAAGTGAAAACTGCAGGAACCTTTGGGATGCTTTGTTACCTCATGGCCTTTACAAAGCAAACAATGGGTGGCCAGGCCAATCTACCAGGAAATGGAGTTTGAATTTGTGAAAGATCCGACATTGACTGTGTTGGCCATGCATACTCATGCAATGGCTCCTGATTTTGTTCCCAGGACAAATAAAATGTCACAGAACATTACAAACGAGCTTTGCCCTCCAAAATTGTAACTTGTCAAAAGGTTGACTTCCAGATTTAAATGATTTGTAGCTATCTTCAAAATCTGCTCACAATCAAATTTTCCTTATGTTCCCAATGTTTGGAAATTGAACAGAAACATAATGGTATTACACTCGCAATTTCAATGCTAGATAATGTATTAAAAAGTATTTGTTTACGTCTCTATAATTGGACTTATGATGCATTCAGGTATATCTTTTACCTTTCCTTCATTTATATTGCTTATCCTCTGTCTACAAGACACATGTCTCGGGTTACTATTGTTACACTTGTTCAGAAGAGAATTGCCCGAGCATTTCAGTGCTGGACTGCCCATTTGGGTGGGAGAAAGACTGATATGCAAATGGGTATTTACCATCTGTGTGTGAAGGTACACTAAAGTTTGGTGTCTGTCGAACCCTCTGCTAGACCCAAACACCATGCACACATGTAATCCATGGCACTTGTGCAGATGACCTCCCCTTAGCAGACGCAATAAGTCGTGACATAAGCATGTCATTACAGACATACAATTTATCCTATGACTCCAGTTGGCGACATGGATCAAAATCAAGACCCTCAGCAACAATCACAAATCGTTCTTGGTCCTGAGATGACACAATCTCCTACTTTCCTTCCCTAAATAGTATCCTCATACAGACATATACTCCTCTAATTCCTAGTCCATGACAGTCAAATACTTCTCCAATCTGAGAGTGGGTGGCAAGTATCTCTCCCTGCAGGTGCCCGTCTTCCCAAAAGGATCCATGCCCCAGTCTGACTTCTGGAGCATCCCCTACAATTTTGCAAACTGGTAAAAACTACCCTTCTACACAGCTTCCCCTTCACTGGAAATGACCCAACTTCCGTAGTTACTGCTGTTCTGATCCTCATGATTCCTACAGGTTATCCTCTGAGTTAATACTAATCAAACCTACTAGTGACCACGACTAAACTGACAAAGTTTGGCCCGGACTGTGCCGAGGGTCAGGAAGTACTTGCATCACTTGTCGGTTTCCCCGGGCACAACCGATCACTTTTACGCACAAATATCCCATAAAGGTATTCGATCTTTGCTGGGTTAGCTTGCACTCCCTAGCTATTCTCACCTTTTTAAAACTGTTCTGCTGCTAAGTGCACATCCTACTCGAATAGTGGGAACCAATTCTTCATCGCCTCAAGCCCCCCTTCCTGACTTGCGACAACCTTCCCAAGTAGACACATTTTTTGCTTTAGCTGTGCGATCTTGCACTTTTACGCACACCTGTACTGTTGAGCACAAGGCTCCCCACTTCTTAGGGCTGGACTAGAAAGTTAGGGAACAACTCAGGAGAATTGTCTAATGCTCCTAGTGTGTTAACCAACCCTTCTCTTTACAGGTTGCGGCTGTGTTTTCCTTATTTGCCACATCTGGAAACGGATTGTATGTATGCTGTATAGTAGAGTATTGTGTGTGGTTGTGTCTATTGGTCCAGCCCACAATAAATCTCTATCTTTCATATACACTTGTCTAAGAGTTATTTGTGGTTCATTGCTGTGTGTGCTCATTGTGGGCTTCCGATCACTCTCACCCCTACTGAGACTTGGTCTTGACCGGTAATGAGTGACAAAATATTTCTGGAAATATGTGCATGTTACCACAAGCACACTTCATATTTGAGGCAAGACAGTGCAACTAGTATTTGCCATTTAGTAAACGTCAAATAAAATGTACAAAGTAGCCTGTACTCACCAGCAAGGTGGAGTACCGGCCAAATGGTACTCACCCCTCATAAAATCTCCTCACCCCAATGTGAGTGGGTAGTAGATTTTGCGAACCCTGCATTGGGATCAATACAAAAATCCACCTTGTTGTCTGTGCTCTACGAATGTATAGGTGCATTGCCACATGCCAAGTTGTTTCCAAAGGAGCATTTTCTATTGTCTGTTTGGCATGCCCTGCATCTCTGAGGACCTTTCTAAAAAGAAAAAAAAAAACATGAAGTGGTTGGATGGTGTTAGGAAAGATTTCTCTGAATGCAATTTCCCCTCCATATTTTGGACCCCCCAAACTTTTTCCATTCGTTTGACTATCCTAACCTGACTTTTTCCAGTGGAGCACAGCCTTCAGCTCCCCTGGGCTTTTGCTCATTTGTCATGGGGAAACGGACATGTCCTTCAGGCTGTCAGTACTGGGAAACTATGTTTCCCTTAGTCTTTTACCTTGTTGACATTTCTTGGCAACTTTTTATCAATGCGCAAAGTACATTACTCTACCGTGCACTGGGGTCCTTTTTGTTTCATGGCCCTAGACACCCTCTAAGGAATTTTTGGTGAATGTACAAGCGGGCCAAGGACTAACTGGCAGCAGCAGTTTACTGTAATGATAATTTGACTTCTTTTTAGCGAACCATACTGCGTTTACCATGAATGGCTCGTGACTGTGGCCAGTGCTGAAAATAGCCGTGCCATGTAGTCATTTGTTGTGTGCTTTGGCCATCCTGTGCCTTGGCATTCCCCCAGGTCCAGCTGACCCGGGACTTCCTTATTTGGGCATTCAGCCTCCAGTAAAAACTGCATCTTTCACATGCTCCTGCATATGATGCGTGCTAGCGCCCATAAAGAAGATTGGGACTGTCTGGTCCCAATCCACACTACAGGTGCCAGGTTGTCTGGTGTGCATGAATGCATGAAGACCATTGTGGACCATTATTGGACCACAACTGGCATGCAAGGTAGCAGACCTATTTGTTGTCCAGATTTGATTGCGCATTCCAGGTCGATCTACAGTGGTTCACCTTGAACTACAGAAGGAGCCAAGTATCCTGTGAGCTAAAGCAGACCCGAGAACCTGCCGGAGATGGACTAGAAGGTTCGGCACCCTGAGCCCGCTGTCAGACCCTTGTTTTGTTCTCGACCTTAGAAGGCCTGCAAAGGTGCTTCGACCCATTTGAGTAGTGGGAATAACTACTCTTGGCGTCTGATTTCCTGCCTTCTCGGAAGTACTCCTGGGCGGTCCAGTGAACTGACCAGTCCTGTCTCGGGACATCGCATAGGAGTGCCATTGTTTCGATTTGGGACACAAAAATGTGAGAATCCCTAGCTCGTGGTTCTTGACACTCTCCCGCCAGATTTCATAGACCTAGCTCCTCTGGGTTGTGAACTAGGAGAGTGCCATGCCGCAAGCCTTTACGGTCCCTGTGTCGGTGCATTGTGGTGATGGTCGCTGAAGGTGACTTTCCCACCTTCTCTGCTGTGCCCGGAGTCGTCCTGCACCAGAATGTTTTTCCTCCTCCCTTCGTGGGCAGAGTTGTGGCTACTGTCCCATCCCGCAGCACCTGAGAGCCAGATCGTAGAGCAAAGGCAGGATTTGCAACCTCAGATGACCACGACTAAACTGGCATAGTTTGGTCCGGATTGGAGAAAGGGGCAGTGAGTACTTGCATGACGAACCAGTGGCCCATTGCTAATCCATATGTTTTTACACACAAGGGTTCCTTGCAATTCTTTATTTGACTGGGATAGCCCGTGCTCACTGGCCTGTTTTGAAAGTCGGAAACCGCTCTGTCTGCGAGGGCAGACCCTTCCCTGACGATTGGAACTTCTTCTACCCCCTTCTGGGCCAAGCATCTTCAAAAGGGTACTGTTTTCACTTTACGCACAACTCTGCCTTTTGTATGCACTTCTGTACATTGAGCACTAGGCTCCCCACTTCATAGGGCTGGACTGAAGATAGGGGTTCCATTTTGAAGATTGCCTAATGGTTAATTCTTGTTAACCCTGCTTCTGTTACAGGTTGTGAATGTTTTCCTCCCTTTATCGCATTAGGCTACAGTAGTTTATACATATATATATTAATGATAATGATGTGTGGTAACTGTTGCATTATTGGTTTGGTTATTTGTGTAGTTTTATTGGGTCTAAAATAAACATATATGTATTTTTGATATACACGTGTCTAAGAGTATTCTGTAATTACTGTGTGCGCTCATTGTGGGCTTCTGATCACTCTCGCCCCTCCTGAGACTTACTTTTGACTGCCTGCCAAGCTACCGTGATTGGTCTGGCTTGCCCAGATGGTTCCCTGTTTCACTAGGGTGCCCTCCTAAACTTTTGTCCTCCAGGCCAGAGTTTGGAAATCCATTCCAACAGATGGAACCCTAATTCTGACATTTGCATTCTTCATAAATTCTTCAGTAAGAAGTTCAAAATGGCAGAGTGTGTACCGAGTGTTTGGTGGAAGCCGGGAGGTTACAGCAACTTTCATTCAGCAACGTGAGTCTTTCCAATCTTGCAGTGCCTGTAGGCGGACCTTCCTTACAAATACCCAACTCCCTAGCGGATCGGTGCAGAGTGTGTTACTGAGTGTTTGGTGTTTGTGGCTTGTGGCACCGCACACTACCTTACACTGCCTCCGGGGGAAAAGGAATTGCTCTCGTAAGCCATGAAATACATTGGCGGTAGAGTGACTGTGGGTATATCCTTTGAGCTCCGTGCCCTGGAAACCTGCTTGAAAGACATACGTTCTAATTTCTGTGAAGCATAGCCATTTCTTGCAATAAGCGATGGCTCTAAACTGATACTTATTTTTTGCTGTACGATCCTGTGTGGACTTTCTGCAGATTGGTGGGCAAAAGCCTTGGAACTTGAACACCAAAAGGACCTCTCACGATAAACTTTAGGAGGAACAGATTACTTTAGCTGGTCAGAGCGTCCTCTTTGGATCATCCTCTTTGGATCAAAAAGTATGCGAGTGACTGTGGGCTAATAGCTTTGAACTCAGAATCTAAAGTCGAATCCTGTAGCACTAAATTGGGTCAAAGAATGGTAGGAGAAATCGGCTCCAATTAAACTCCAGGAAGTACCTCGGAGATGTACAAAAAGAAGATAAAGCCACCTCCAAAATAAAGGACCAGGAAACTTCATAGGAAGAATTTCAAAAAGTCATGCAAAAAAATATGGAGAAAGAAGTTGGGCAACAAAACATTGCTATACTATTCTAGTGTTTTTTTTTAATAGCGCCAACACGCCCAAAGGCCTCAAGGCGCTCATGGGACACACAGACAAATAGCAAAGAAAGAGTAAGGTAGTGTGTTAGGTTGGTCATTCTAGTCTCCAGTAAACAAACTGAGCCTGTAATAGTCAGATTTGTATTGACTTCACTAACAAAGAGGATTGTCGACCTATGAGTCCCCGGTGTCTGTGAAGGCACAAAAAATGCAATATAGCTATTCAAAAGCACAATTGAATAAAGACATATGGGTATTTATGATGTCGGTCACAGTGAGACTAGTAAATCAAGCCATTGGCCAAATGGAGTAGTAGAATGCTGGAAGATGGCCAAGAAGATGAAAGTTGACCAGGTAACCCAGATTAGAGAAAAAAGTACAGAAGATGAAGTGTGTTGAGCAGTGATCTGTAATAGGCCCAAGATATTGGAAGTAATCAAGGAGACTGAGAAGCTCCCACAAAGTTTGAACAATATGCAGTCCCAGAAAGATAAAATAGTGGACCAGAAGCTGTTGTTGCTTAATGGGGATGCCCAAGCTAGTCGTGCATCTGCCCAACCAACTTATAATAAAGTAGTCATGGGAGATTGAGAACGATTGATGGGGCTATTTGATTTACAAGATCAATTATTAACCAAATATACCTTCTGTTCTATTCGGTGGAATTTAATACTGGCGCCAAAAACTATAACATTCTTAGCCTAAATTTATACTGGAATTCAAACAATATAGAAATAGATCACTTCCTGAATCAAATTGCAGAGTGTATAGGTAGTTGGCTGATAAGTGGAGAAACTCATGTGATCATCCCTGGCGATATGAACTCCTGTTGCATGTTAGATTATAAAACCAGAAGAAGTTCTAGGGCCATTGTAAGTAAAACATCTATACATTTCATTGAAGAATGGGATTTGCTGGTTGCAAATGGAAATGTGCAGAGTGATCTAATGCAAATGCCAACCTGGAAAAGAGGAGATCAGACGTCTAATATTGATTATTTTGTCTTGATCAATGTTTGGGATATTTAATCGATTTGGGCTCAAACCAACAAATTTGAGCAATCACAACGTATTTATGGCAATGTTTAAATTGTACACTAAACAGTATGACTCCAACCGATATCAGAAACTGGTTGTGCGTCCTAGTGGTAATTGAATAGAAAATGTTCAGTAGGGCCGGAATCAATATAACAAGGACATTGGAAAATTATTTTGATCAGGCTCCCAAGCATGAAATTCTTGCTGGTCGCACAAGCTCATATTTTCAAGATTTTATTTGGAACAAGTACATGCCCAGAGATCCTCATAGTAAGAAAACTAACCATGTACATCGCTTTCATTGGTTGGTGTGGGATCAAAGAAACTACATAGAACATACCTTAAACAATTACTTCTGAAGCATTATAAATCTGACATAAACCAGCAAAAAAAGCATGAACAGATAAGAGCGCATAAAAGTCGGTTACAGAACCATACATTTATGTTGGTACAGCAGGATAGTGAAAAGATGCGCAAAGTAACACGCTGAATTTTTGGTCAAACATAAATTAATCAAGCTGTTATCAAATTGAAGCTCAAAGTAACGTGGTGAATGAAACCTATTGGCGGATACATTGGGCGGATCTGTTCGAGAAAACACCTCATAATGAGAAGTTGAATAGTAAATCCACTCTCTGGGATGTGGACTTTGAGCAAGACGATATGAAATGTCTCAATATGAAATCATCTGCATCCAATGCCGCCGGGCTGAGTGGCTTAACTAACCTGCTATTCAAAGTGAATAATAATCTGTGGTCATTAATACTTACATTGCTCTTCACAGATATTTTTAAGAACTGTAAAATGCCAGATTCCTGAAAGGAATCCATTACCATCCCAGTGTTTAAAAAGGGCAATTTTTCCAAAACAAAGCATTTTATTTTTTATTTTTTTTATTCTTTTAGCTGAAACAAGTCAAATTTACAATTTTTGTTAATTCTTATTACATGGGTACAAAATACATAAAAGAAAATTTACATGTTTCCAAATGAATCCATAAGATCATCACAACAGCTTATAATAATTAAACAGAAAAAAGGAAAATTAAAAGGATCATCATTACAGCAAACAGTCAAAGATTTATAATCCATCAATTGAGTTAGAACAGTTAATCAGATTAAAACACAACAAAATTTGATCAATTCACCAAGTATGATCGGAAGGACATATTTGTAATTGAATTTTCATTTCACAATTTCAGTTCTCCATGTGTCTATTCAACTCTGGGATACTTCTCAAAAATCGGATAGTACCAATTCTTAGAGATACAGATAGACCTGACATAATCATGAGCCAAAAGGTATCCTTAGAGACATTGTAATGTTCTTTAAGCGGAGGTTTTAAATGCAATAATCTTCTATCACATGTCGCATTGCATTCAGTCAGTATATGTTTTAAAGTTTCAACTTCTGTATCACTTTTACATAAACGACAGAATTTTTGATGTGGTAGAATGATTTTACGCTTTACTTGTACTTCTTGAGTTGGCCAGAGCTTTAATCTTATTCTCAGGAAGTCAGATCTATGTTGTATTGATGGTGACTTGATCATATAAGATTCAGCAAAACTATATTTTTTATGTAAAAAGACGTTTCCGTCAAAATCTTTGTATTTAAAACAAGTAAGTCTGTTCCTTGCCCAGTCCCATTGGAACAGCTTTGTCTTTACACGTGTTGGATTTTGTAAAAGCAGTTCAATTGAGGCATCAGCTTAAGAAAGTGCATTAATGGCCTCCTGACGCCATTTTTCAGCAAAAATGTCTTTAGATTTTAAAAGATAACGGGCTAGGATTCCTAATAGCATGTTTGAATCATATTCTAAGATACATTTACGGAACAAGGATATTTGCCATAAGTAACGGCTGAACAATGATGTTAGCCCTAATTCGTTGCAAATAAATGCAATTGGCGTACATCCAGGTAAACATAAAATACGCCTCCAAAATTTTGCTTCGAATCTTTCCCAAACTGACTCTGATATAATAGGTAAGGTCTCAGCACCATATAGAAGAATCGGGGTCACTTTTTCTTTAAAATATATCAGGACTGGTATCACTGAAAATTTGCCAAATTTGGCTTGAATTATAATAGATTGTGAAATCATTTTGTTCAGCTTAGTCTTCCATCTGGGCAACTGAGCACCAACTCCAGCATCTGAGATGGCTATACCTAGGTAAATATATTCGTTAACCTTCTCAAGATTTGTACCATGTAGTGACCATGTATAGTTTTTGCATTTAGAATTCTTTGGTAGATTGCACAACATGACTTTAGTTTTTTTGAGATTAATTGTTAACAAATTTCTGTCAACATATATAGACAAGGCGTCAAGAAATCTTTGTAGTCCCAAAGGAGTTTTTGATATTAGAATCAAATCATCTGCGTAAAGCAAGGCTGGAATCTTTCGAGATTCAATTTTCGGTGCGTCTGATTCAATCTCAACAAAATCTTTACAAATATCTGCTATGAAGAAACTGAATAGCGCTGCAGCTAAAATTCTACCCTGACGCAGTCCTCTGTAAGTTTTTATTGATCTCGACAAAAGCCCTTCTAGGTTTAATCTGACAGTAATATTTGTCCTGTTATGAAGGGCGTAAATAAGAGCGATTATATAAGTCGGGCAATTTTTTTCTGTCAGTTTTTTAAGGAGAAGCTTACGAGATACAGAGTCAAAAGCGGCTCTTAAATCAACAAACACCATATAAAGAGGTTGTTTGTTTTCTGAGTGATGGTTTATAAGGGCCGTCAAGGTTGTTAGATTAATTGAGGTTCCCAAGCCCGGAACAAACCCTGTTTGATATGGGTCTCTCAGTGAGCTAGAGTTTAACCAGTCATTAAAGTACCTCAAAACAAAACGAGCAAACAATTTCCCTGGAACGTCCAAAAGGGCGATCGGTCTATAATTTGTTGGTTTAGATCGGTCGCCCTTTTTAAAAATAGGGACAATTACCGATTGAAGCCAAGAGGGAGCAATAGTATCTGTCAAAAGAACCTGAGAGAAGATATTACATAGAATCTTAGACCATAACAAGGGATGTTGTTTAAGAGTATAATTACTGAGACCATCTGGTCCGGGAGCTCTAGAGTTACTTGATCGATTTATGAAGTATAAAATATCCTCTTCTAGGATCTGCATACGATTCGTTCTTGGGCTTAGTTTTTGAATATCATACTCTTCTAGAGTGGTATTCGCATATAGGGTTGTAAAGTGTGTTATCCAGTCTGCTTCGAGAACTCCATTTATTTGTATTGGATATTGTGCAATTTTATTTGACACATTTAAAAGATTCCAAATTTGAGCTGAATTTTTGGAAGTGATAGCGGCTAGCATGGTTTCGCCATTTTGTTGATATAGCCAAGATTTATGACTTCGGGTCCAATTTCTGTATTTGTTTTTTGAAACTCTTAAGACTTCATATCTTTGGGAAGCAGGGAGTTGTAAGGCAGTTATTTTTTCTTTGCGAAATTGAGTCTTACGTTGTTGCATCATATTATAATAAGAGTATCATAAGATTGTTTTGCATTGGGTAATAGAACCAGGTTGCAATTTATAGTAATGGAGTTTTGAAATATAAGTTTTTTCTTCCCAATTCGCAGCAATTTTGATTTTCACAAGATCCTTATGTAAATTTTCAGGCATTTTCTCATTCCAGCGAAATCTAATTCTGCTGTTGTTTACAGAGAGTTGAGGATCATAACGCATGGTATCTTGAGTACTGGAAATATCATTAAGTTGACAGCAAGCAGTGAGTATTTCATGGTCACTATGCGTTGAGTGGATCACTTCAAAGTCGGAAACCAAGTTATATGTGGCACTATCTACATAGATGTAATCAATGATCGATGAGTTTAAACCTCGCTGCCAGGTACAATGAGCTGAAATGTCATTCTTCATGGTACCATTCAACATTTGAAAATTACGGCTTTTCATTATCTCTTCCCATTTACCACAAGATTGATTTTTTTTTTATAAAGATGTTGACATACAGTGAAGATTCAAATCACCCACAATAATAGTGTTCGTTATATCAACAGACAGATATATGATGTTCAACAGTTTTTCTAATTCTGCAAAAAAGACCTTATCAGCTAGCCCGATAGGGTTTCGATAGATATTCAGTAAAGCAAAAGTGTTGTCTTGTATGGTTATTCTATCCAATTGTAAATAGGGATTCGGTTGGACCCAAGGAAAGATTCTAAAACCTGATTTGTGTCTCACAGCGACCAAAAGTCCTGAAATGGGTCTTCCTTTCAGCCCCTTACCCGCTGGGGAAAGTATAATTTCATATCCATTCCAAACCGGGGCAGACATGAACCACGTTTCCTGAAGGGCTATTACATTAAATGATAAAAGGCAAGAGCTGTCCTCCAGCAGATGTGAGTGCCCACAAGTGTTACAGCTTGCAATGGTAAAGACCGTATCATTTTTTGTTGTATTTAGTTATAGAGGGTGATCATAGGTATTTGTACGCAAATTATTTGTTCGTGTATCTCTTGTGGCAAGTTCGTTTTGGAATTGTTTTTCGTTCGCATTATAGAGCTTCAGCTCCCGAATCGGGACAAATGGAGAATTTTGGGGATTCTTAGGTTTTTCTATAATCTTGGGAGTAGGGTCAATTGCTAGAATGAAACCACACGCAAACAGGTCCATACGAGCTTGCCAGAGAACATTGCGTACCACATTTGAACTCAACCACAGTCTCACTATAGTTAGTCACATCACTTATAAATTCAACTTGCACTATATCCTTGGAAGTGATGTCACTTAAGGCAGGAATATCTTCAAAAATGGCCAAGACACTAGCTCGACATAAATCGTATGCACCAAATGGAGCATCTCGGCATTTTAGTATAAACCGATGGTTATCGCTTTGGTCGAGTGTGTGTCTTGACAATTTGTTGGTTACAATTGGAATATTCGAATGTAGTGTTTTTTTACATTCTAAGATGTAGCCTGGAGGGGGGTTATTTTGGTATTCTCTTTGATGTGGGGTCATCAGATCATTGTTAGGTTCAAGAGTATTTAATAGAGAACCTTTATTTTGGAAGTATTCATCCATTGCTTCATGGACTTCTGTCCTAATGGTAGGGTATGGATTGTCTCTCCCATTATGCTTAATCGCATCTAGCACGTCTGAATGACGAGTCAAGTTAGTTGATGGTGGATCAAGGTTAGTAAAGGAGCGAGGTTGACAAACTTCATCTAGATTTTTAGAGCCTTCTTTCATTTCCAGTATATTTACGTTTGGAGGAACCACTGGTTTAAGAGGCAATACAGGTTCTGAATGGGTAGATATGAATTTGGATTCTTGAAATTGTTTGTATTCTTCTAACGTTCTACGGATTTCTGCTTGGATATCTTTCAGAATTTCGTTTGAGAAAAGGGATTTATTTGTGCATTGTTGAGGTTCATTCGCAATTCTCGGGTGTAGTGATTTGTCATTATTTATTGGACCAATGGTTTTACTTGCTACCTCAGGTGGTTGTGCCAAAACATTTTCACATTCAGCTAGACAAGGCGTAATTTTGTCTACAGCAGGGCAATTGTTTACAGTGCTATCAGAAACTAAAATGGGATCTCTGTTAGCCTGGTCATTTTCCGTGATCGAGGTTTGCAAGGTATTCGGAGAAGTGATCATTGCTAGGAGATCATTTAGAGGGACATAGTTTTTATTAAGAGCAAGAGAGTCTTTTTTGTTTATTGATTTGTATTTATTTTGTAGGGCTTTCCTTACTGTAGTTTTCGAACTTTTAACTGACGTCAGCCATTGAACAAATTGCTTGACATTGGAAGTGCCAAGAGGACGTGAATTCTTTTTTTTTTTTTTTTTTTTTAAAGTGTTATCCACAATAGTAATTTGAGCTAGGTCTTTACCAGTTTTCTTTATAGAGGGGTCAAACAAGTTGTAAACAACGCCTGTCTTCCCAAGCAGTGGTATGGTTGGAAGTGAAGTAGTAGGTGGAAGGTTTTTTTTTTGTAAGGTCATCCATATTTCCACAATTAATATGACCTATGATTTTATTAATAGTTGGAAGTTGACAATCCTATGGTATTGGATTGGGTTCAGATGATTTAAGGGTAGGGTTCACACTTTTAGTTATCAATTTCTCACAGTTACCATTTGTTGGTTAGTTACAGCAAGGATTTTCAACTATGCCTCCTTCTTTTTTGGTATTTGATGTTTTATCCCACTCATTCATCCATTTAACAATCTTATCGATTTTTTTAGATTGTTGTGTGAAAGACTCAAATAACTTCATCAGTGACATAATGGTAGTACTCATGGCGTTAAGGGTTATTTTTAATAACGGATTTTGTTTCTCTGGTAAATCAATCTGTTTTACAGGTGAGTGAGTATTACAGCTACTAGTTTGTTTCTTTCTCGGAGTTGGTTGAAAAAAAAAGATTGGACTTCCAGGTATGGAGTCATTTGAGTGATTAAATAGGCTCGGGGACTTGTATAGGCGTATTTCATCAACATGGGTCGGTGACGAAGTTAACATCGGTAACTGAGTTTTTTTACGTGGAGATAACTTGTTAGAACGACTATTATTCATGTGAACACTTTCCATTGAAATGTTATCACCAACAACAGTCTCATCTTTTTTTTGTAAGACATGTAGTATTCAAGGTCGTGGAAGAGCTTTTTTCAACATTGTATGCTTTAACCTGAGAAGTTAAATCAATGATAGTAGAGACAACATTTCCACTCGAGATGGCAGCCATAATTTGAGTATCTGAAATCGTTATCTCAGATAGTGGTACTATCGGTGCTTTTACAGTATAATTTTTCACTTTTTCAGGTATCGGTACATTTGCAACAGGAATGATGTTCATGATTGTGGCAGGCATAGGTACAGTTATAGCAGAGCTATCTTTCGAGGTAACGTTAGTAGCAATGCATGGGAAGTAAAACTCACAAATGTCTGTTGTGGGAGTCTTTTTTTCCACGGTATTTGGAGGCTGGCCACAAATTTTCCTTTTAATTGCAATGTTTGGTGACGGTCTCATAGGACATGCTTTCAGTTGTAGAGAGGTACATGAGGTCATGAGGCCGAGAGGCATTCCGGATTTCAAGGTGAAAGTTGGATTTTTGCGTGACATTTGATCAAGGAAAAAAGGAAAAGACATGGGGAAAGGGAGGGACACAGATGTGTATATCCAAAAGTCGAATTTCGCGTCAAGCTGCTCAGCTGAACAGCTTAACAGCGTAACAGCGACTTGGGAAGCGACTTGTGGGCGCGTGTGCGCAGAAGCGCGTGGCCGTCGCTTTTTTATGGTGCTTCTGGGTACTTTGGGCAGGAAGTACAGCAGCAGCAATCCAGGTAAATCCAGCAGCGTGGTCGCAGCGTAACAGCGACTTGGGAAGCGACTTGTTTGAAGCACGCGGCCGTCACTTTTTATGGGGCTTCTGGGTAATTTCGGCAGGAAGTACCACGTATGGAGGCAGAGGAGTCCTTACAGCAGCAGCAATCCAGGTAAATCCAGCAGCGTGGTCGCAGCGCAACAGCGACTTGGGAAGCGAATTGTTTGAAGCGCGACTTGTTTGAAAGCAACTTTTGGCCTATTGCCCTCTGAGACTCTGATGGCAAAGTCTTTGCTGCATTCATTTTGGGTAACAGAAAATAATATTTTACTCAAATTACAATGTGGCTTTAGAAAGGATTGATCAACAACACTGAGTGGATTCATTTTGGCAATCTTAAAAGAAGGAACTAGGCCTTCAGAGAAGTCTTCATCTGCATCAGTGTATGTGGCTCTGATAGATCTCTCTAAGACATTCGACATGGTCAACCACCAACTTCTCTGGAAAAAAACAGAGAAAGTGGGGAATACCACCCTCTCTGTTATCTATTCTTGAATATATGCATGAAGGCACATCAGTGAAGCTCAGATTAGGTGCAAAGGTTTCACTCATGGACAACTTCCCCACATCCAAAGGACTGCATCAGGGTTGCATCCTTCCACCTTGTTTATTTAATTTGTATCTAGCCAATCTGGATGATGTTTTGGGAAGTGCTGAGTGGATCAGTCCTAACATTGGGGGATAAGGAACCAGATGGTTATCCTATGCTGATGATGTGGCCATCTTGGATTGCTCACCGATAGGATTACAGAGGCTTCTCACAGTGTTGAGAATTACTCTAAAATGAATGATTTAATTGTAAATCAAAAGAAATGTCATATAATCACCTTTAGTAATCTCAGGAAGGAAACCAGTAAAGTGAAATGGACAATTGATGGCATCTGTATTGAACATAGGAAGGAGGTTATCTACCTGGGTTTTAATTTATGTAAACAGTTTAATAAGGTGCTGACAATTCAAAACATTGAGAATAAAATATATCAACTGGCATTTCAAATGAAGTAAATTCTTGCCAGGTTTTGTAGGTTCTTCATCAAACCTTTATTAAAATTCTATGTCGGAAAAGTAATCCAGAAAATAATGCATGGAATGGAGATAGAACCGACAGCATATGAAATCCCTTGGGATAGATTGGAGGGCAGACTCTGGAAGAGGGTGCGGGGGTCTGTCACCCACTCTCCCCATGACGTCATTACGATTCAAACTCTGTCTCCTCTCTTTACGCTTTTGGTTTGATTGGCGTGTAATATCTATGGTCAGTAAAATACATTTTCCTAGACCCAACCCACCATTTGTGAACCTTTACGATAATAGGATTTTTTAAAATTCTCCTTTCTTGACAGTAATGGAGTTTTTCAACAATATTTTGCTTTCTCAATTGGGTAAAGAGCGGTCTGACTCATATAAAAATCTAGTTATCATAAAAAAACACTAAAGGAAATGGATTGGATTACCACAGTTAGTCAAACTAGAGGCTATAAAATGCATGCCACATTCTCAATTTTGGATAAAGCCTTGGGGGAGGGGTTATGCTGAAATATTTGATCCAATATCCATGCTCATTTACTAGATACCAATTCCTATGATTCCACCTCAAGCTCCTCCCCACAGAGGAAGTTTATCATGTTCGTTCTAAAATATCGATATATTTAATAATGTCTGTACCCATTGTCACAGTCCAGGCAAACCAGAATCTCTGAAACATCTACTGGTAGAATGTCCCAAATTGGCTGTAATTAGAACAAAGCACTTGGGTCGTTTATTTTAAAAGAATAAGGATGCGCATTCAGTTGATTTTTGGAACCAAATGTACGCAGGCAGTAAATTGTTTTAAACGTTTGCAATTGTAAAAATGGTGGATGAATTAGGATTATTAAAATCTGGTGAAGATTACTAAATTAATTGTATTTGAAAGAAGGCTATAACTGAAATGTCTGTTTAATTATTTGTAATTTCTTTGTTTAATTGTTTTTTTTATAGTTGTTTAAGGATTGTATACACATTGTTTATTTCATAATTTGTAAAAGATAAAATGTTTGATCAAAACACAATTAAAAAATAATACAAATGGTGACGCTGGTTCAGATCCTGCAAGACTGGTTTGATGCTGTGCTATGACACCCAAGATGCATATTTTCACATTTCCTCCCATGCAGTATATCAGAGATATCTAGGCTATGACAAAGAGGATCAGCACTTCCATTTAGTTTACATTATTACACTATATTGAAAGGTGTCTTGGGGTCAGGTTGGGAGGATGGGGGAACAATTAGGGGGAGCTCCCTCTTTGGCAAGTAAGTGAAGTTTCAGACGATCTTCGAAGAGATCCACAGTTGGGCTGTCTTTGATTGAGTCCAATATAGAAGTAAAGGTAGCAACATCATTTCGGTAGGCTAGAAGTAGGGTGTGGTTGGTCATTTGCTCCAGCATCATAAATAACCACACATGTTTGGTTTGTGGTTCTGGATCTCAGAGGTGGTCCAGGGTTGAGGACAGGGATGAATAGGTTTGAATGTGCAAGAAGGATAGTGATGGTCAAAGTGAGTAATAAATGCATAGTGAAAGTCAGAAAAACCATGGTCAATGAAAGCGGCATGAATAGAAAAGAAGGAGGAGTGCATCAAGATAAAAAGCAAGAGAGTCCTTCTGGACTGTCCTCTTAGTCATTGAAGAAGGGGGAGGAGGAGTAGAGGATGGAGATACTGAGATGGTAAAGTGAAAATGTAAAGGTCAGAGAAGCAGAGTGAAGTAGAGATAGACAAGATCAAGAGAAATCCCAACAGAGTCGGTAGGCTGGTTGTGAAGTGAATAGAGCGATTGGTCAGATAGTAGGGAGTTAAGCTCAAGGGAGCTGGCTGCATAGGGCTTGAGAAGGGTAGAGTCCTCCAGCATGGAAATGGGGATGTTGGTAGTAAGTGGCTCAAGGAGAAAGTTTAATTCAGGGAAGTAGGAATTTAGAGGAACAGGGGGTTGATAGTGAGCCAGAACATTGAGAGGAGAAGGAGAGAGGAGTTGAATAGTGGCATATTCTAAAGAGGAAGAGGTTATATCCGATGGGGGGCACAGGGTCATTGTCAGGAGAGTGTGAGACGGTAGCAGCATCAGTGTGGAGAGCAGATAGTGTAGCAGGCATGAGGAGATATACATATTTCTGAGAGAGCAAGATCTGAAAGTTGTGAGAAATGAAGTAAGACTTGTTGCAGAGGGATTGTGCATTCCAGTGGCCATATGAAAGATAGATGGGAGGTGGGGTATGGGAGCAGGTGGTGTGCGGTAGGCAGCAGGGATTGATGAAATGGGCTCTCCTACACTCCCCATCTCCCTTCTAGGTCTAAGCAAAGGATTTGCCAACTTGACCCCCAGAGGACACTCCGTTCTATGTTGTCAGAAATAAGGAATGTTGTACTGAAAATACATTTTTGTTCATTAAAGATATACACAGGGGAAAGGCATTTTCAAAGCAATCGTCCACTGAATCATCATGTGCATGAAAACATGCCATGTGCTCACAAAAAAAAGTGAGATTACTCTAGCTTCTGCGCTCACTGTACAGGAGGCCACGTAGCCACTTCTGTGCTCCAGCGTGGTGTAGAGTTGTTGAATATATGGCACATCGCTTTTTTGTCATTGTGAATAATTGACTTCTGCCCCACACAAATACAACAATGAGTAGAGCCTAAACTGCCTACTCTGCCCTCATACTTCTACAAAACAAGAGTGAACCCAATCATAAAGGTAAAACAGGCACAGTAAAGAAACATACCCCCTTCACCTTTTGTCGTAACGTGGGCTGAGCGAAAGCTATACTCCCAAGAGGGGTGTAAATGTGAAATAGTACCACCCCAAACAGAAAAATACAACAGACCAAAATAAAGGAATGGTTAATCAAGGTTATATATATATATATATATTATATTTATTATAGGTCCACGGTCGCCGCCCTATAGTTGAGGTGAGTCAGACTCCCACACGAAAACCGAAAAAATTAATTGCTAATAACTTTTTTAATTCACAGATTTGGTCGAAATTGTGAAGACAACTAGGTATGCCCAAGCAATGCCAAGCACCCCCCCCACCATCACCCAGATTGCACATTTTGGGAATGATTCATAAATAATAAAAAGGTTAAGAAAACAAAAACAACAAAGTTGTAGCCTGGTCCCCATTCATTTTCCCATAGACAAAAAAGGTCCATTCTGGCTCCACCACACAGCCTCATTTGCCAATATAGATAGCTATATCTCGGGAAAATTGCCACGAAACCAGGTGTTTATAAATTAATCAACCACCTTCTTTTTTTCGGATGGGAGAGATACTCGTGGTTCTAGCCAAGGATATCGGAAAATGAAAGGCAGGAAAAAAGCCATTTCCAGGTCAACAAACGTGCAAATGCCATCAGGCTAGAGGTGGGCGGAGCAAACAAAAGAGGGCCCCATGCACACCAGTTCAATTAATCAAACCGCCACAGGCAGTATAAAACAGAAGATATGTATTACAAAGGTTGTCATAAATTCATAAATACGTTATAACAAATTAAAAAGTAATACAAACATCTATGAAAATTCATACATAAAGTACAGTAAACAACCCTACTCATACATACATAAACCATGCATCAGTCATACCTAAACAACAAATAGTACATAAAAATGCAAAATACAAACACAGAATTGAAAATCACAGAAAAAGACAGTGGGCCTCATTACAAGTACTCCGGTCCGAAATTAACACTGCCGGTAAAACCATACCGGCACCGTTTCCATGTCCGCGCAATCATGACCCGCGGCCCCGGTAATAGCACCACCCTAAACCGCCACCGCGGAAATAGGGTTCCCCTTAATTCCGCCTGCACGGAAACCCCTCCGTTACCGGCAACACGAAACACCGTGAGCATCACAACTAGCGCGGACACGGAAATACCGGGAAAAAAATGGCGGAAATACCGTGATCACGGTGGCGGAACCGCCGCCACCGCGAACATGGCGTTATACACTGCCTGCTGAACTGAATCAGGGCACAGGTGCACCAAATCAGCCCAGCTGGACCTAGCAGGCCACTGGGAGCCTACAAAAGGGCCACACCCAGCCCAACACAACACAGAACCATGCAGGCAGCAGGGCTAGTAGCACTGGGACTGGGCCTACTCAACCAACAGGCAGTACTGCACATGGTGGCAGTAATGGCGCAGAGGAGGAGGCGTAGGCGGAGGAGGCGCAGGCGGCAACCAGCCAACCCTGCAGCTATGGCAAACCCCATTGCCCAGCCAGCCCGACCCCGCCGCCAGCCACCAATACCACGCATCAGGGCCTCACCCTGGAACCTCACCCCAGGACAGATCCACACCCTATACCGGCTGGACCGTGCAACAATCCTGCACATCACCGCCATGATTGAGGACAACATCAGCAGCCTAATTGACACCCCCACCGCCATCCCCCCCCTCTTGAAGGTTGTCTCAGTTCTGCATTTCCTTGGCACTGGCACCTATCAACACACGGTTGGTGAGCTGCACGGCATATCACAACCGTGTTTCTCAAAAATCCTGGTACAGGTACTGGATGCCCTGTTGCGCCATGTGTCGGAACACATAGCCCTACCCCGCACCCTCCCCGAGGTCATTGCCACCAAGTTGGCCTTCCATGCCATAGCAGGCATGCCAAATTGCATAGGCGCAGTTGACTGCACCCACGTCGAGCTGACAGTACCACATGCAATTGAGGCGGTGTTCCGCAATAGGAAACAGTATCACTCTTTGAATGTCCAGATGGTTTGTGATGCCATGCAACTGATTACACACTGCTGCGCACGTTTCCCAGGCTCATCACATGACTCAATGGTACTGCGGAATTCCACGTTGCCACGGTACATGGAACGCTATGCCGGACAAAGCACATGGCTATTGGGTGAGTACAGCTGACGATGCTACAACCCTGTCGGAGTGGTGTGTGTGTGTCCAGGCCAATGAGCATTGTGAGTGTGCCGCTGTGACCGCACATGCATCACCCCCCTTCCATCTACCAAATACACAGCGGATGCCAAACATCATGAAGGAAGACATGACAGGGCACCACAATGTGCCCGTGCACACGCTGCCACAGCCAATCCCGTCACTGTCCCATGAACCCTGTGCCACTGCAGACACCCACCCTCAATTGAAACACTGCCCCAAAAAGCACGAGAGGCGTGTAAATGATACGACGTGTATTTACTACTTCCGTACAGTGGAGTCACTCTGCCATGTGTGGACAGCACTGCACCATGACATGCACACAATCAAATGTCACCCGCAGGGCACAGCAAACATGCAAGTTAATGTGTAGGCCCATATGCAGTCAGCGACATTCCTCGTGATGGCCAAAACATACCTCCAGACACTGCATGGTACATATGCATGAATGAATGATGATACAAGAATGCACAGCAGCAGATGAGGACATGATGCCACAAACACTGACATGTCCCCCCATCTACATCCCATGTAGGTGATGCGGGATATGCACTCACGCCATGGATGATGACACCTGTACGGAGACCAAGGAACAGGCATGAAGAGGCATACAATAGGGCACATATCCGCACACGTGGAATGATTGAGAGGACATTTGGACTGCTGAAGGCCCGTTTCCGCTGTCTGAGCAGATCTGGCGGATCACTGCTGTACAGCCCAGTGAAGACGGGCAAAATCACGCTGGTATGTGCCATGCTGCACAATATATGCCTGCGCAGGAACATCCCAATGCCACCAGACGCAGATGAGGAAGATGGGGATGGAGATGGGGATGGGGATGGGGATGGAGATGGGGATGGGGATGGAGATGGGGATGGGATGGCACCGCCTCCCCCTGGGGGTGCACATGATGGCCAGAGAGCACGGGATGCCCTGATTCGCATTTACTTTTGAGTCACAGCACATTCACAGTAATGCACAAACATGGTGACGACAATGAATTAATAGTTGCACTGCAAAATAAATGATCAATGTCCACACATGTATGTCTTGATTTGAAATGGTGATGTATTGATGTAATAACAACAGGGAAGAAGGTGCATTGGTTAGGGAAGCTGTACACCCGGGGCCACCCACCACCCAAACGTGCCCATCCCCACCCAGAGCCCATTGTCCAAACCCCCAAAACTACCTACCCCACCACCCAAACGTGCCCACCCCCACCCAGAGCCCATTGTCCAAACCCCCAAAACTACCTACCCCACCAGCCAAACGTGCCCACCCCTCTCACACCCTTGTAGTCCACATGTGTCCTGCACTGCCCCACACACATGCCATCACTTCCGTGTGCGCTTCTGTGCAACCTTGGCCAAGGGACCCGTTAGCCTACTCGAGCGCCTCCTCGGACTGGCAGTAGTGGAGCTGGATGGGGTGGTAGTGTTTGATTGGCCAGAATCAGGGATTGAGGGCATCCGTGCCAGATTTGCCTGTTGGCCAACCAACATGGCCTCCACAAGCCTGGAGGTGTGGTCATTGCCCTCCCGCACATGGCGTGCAAGGGTCACTATGGTGCTCGCAAAGCGTCCAATGGACCTCGACAGGCGACGCACTGAGGCGCTGTAGCTCTCCCTCTGCAGCCTGGATTCCTCTAGCTGCCTCTCCACCAGCTGGGTGAGGGTAGCCTGCTGGTCCTCCATCCGCTGCATGCGGGCATTCAGTTCGGCCATGGATGGGGTGGGCGACCTCATGGGACTCCCCAGTGAAGTGGGGCTGAACCCCAGCTCATGGAAGGAGCCCAGGTCTTCCAATGTGGGCATCTCCCCCTGTGGCCCCGTTTCCGAGTGCTCTTGCGGGGCACTGTTATCACTGCAGGCCGCCCCCTCTGCAGTGCTGCTGCCTTCGGTGTTGTGTTGGGTGGCCATGATAGGTTCCCGTGGCACCTGTCTGGACTCAGCCAGTGTGGAGACGGTGGGGATGTTGGTGGTGGTGGTGTGCCGCACATCTGTAGTGGCTGGTAATGTGGCCAGAGGTGCAGAACTGCCGGCAGCATCCTCCTGTGTGGTGGCGGTGGCTAGTGTACTTGCCGATGCTGATTGGCTGGCCTGTTGTGCAGTATCACTGTCACTTGAAACGGCTGTGGGGACACAAAGGCCATGCAATTAGTGTTGTTGTGGTGGCAGATGGGTGCATCACATGCGTCATTAAGATTGTACATTGAATAGTGTTAGTCACATGCATCTGATTGCTGGTGTCTGCATTCAGTAATATTGGTTGCCATACGTATCATAATGGGTCCTTTGGCCCACACATGCACTGCCGGGGGGGGGGGGGATTGTTAATGGGTCCTTTGGCCCACACATGCACTGCCTGGGGGGGGGGGGATTGTTAATGGGTCCTTTGGCCCAAACATGCACTGCCTGGGGGGAGGGGGGGATTGTTAATGGGTCCTTTGGCCCACACATGCACTGCCTGGGGGGGGGGATTGTTAATGGGTCCTTTGGCCCAAACATGCACTGCCTGGGGGGAGGGGGGGATTGTTAATGGGTCCTTTGGCCCACACATGCACTGCCTGGGGGGGGGGATTGTTAATGGGTCCTTTGGCCCACACATGCACTGCCTGGGGGGGGGTTGTTAATGGGTCCTTTGGCCCAGTACTCACAACTGCATATTTACATGTGGCATTCATGTTTGGGCACTTACCGGCATCTGCAGGTGGGCTCACTCCTGCCTCAGCCTGCCCAATCCCATGGATTCCCTCTAGGTGGAGGACGCTGCTGCAACGCTCCTCCCATGCTTGCAGCCTCAGTGGGGAAGGGGGTCCTCCGTCTGTCCCACTGCTGCGTTGGCGGTGCGTGGAAATGAGGTTGCGTACCCTCAGCCTCAGGTCGTCCCAATGCTTGTGGCAGTCCTTCACGCTCCTCACTGCCACGCCCACGGCGGTGCACTTGCGTGCAGCTTCGGCCCACACCTCCTTCCTCCGCTGCTGTGTGGCACGCCGTTGGTCGGCGCTGAACAGCATCTCAGCATTGTCCACAATGTGCCTCACCAAGACGGTTAGCTCTGCCTCGCTGAAGCGCTGTTTGCGCTGCCTCTGAGCAGGAATCCTGGCAGACATGCTGGTGGTCCCTTTTGGCTTCTCAGAGTCAGGATTGTGCTTGTGCTGGCTCTGGATGGCAATGGATTGTGCTTTTATATGATGGCCGCCTCTCTGTTTCCTGTTTTGGCGATCATGGTATTTCCGGTTCCGTGTCTGTGGCGGCGGAGGCGGAAACGGGTTTTGCGCCACTTGTGGCTTCGTTATTTCCATTTCCGTGGGGTATTCCGTGATGGCGGTAACAACGTTTCCGAGTCCGTGTGGTGCGCGCGACCGACAGCGTGTAATCGGACGGTTTTTCCGCACCCTTGCGGACACGGAAACGTTTTTACCGCCATCACGGATTTTGCACGGTCCCGGACTGGCAGGTTGTAATGAGGCCCAGTATCTTCTAAAAGCCACCTAGAAAAATCAGAAACTTCCAAGCCCATGATGAGAAACTTCACCCGTCCATGGATGACAAAGGGTGTGGGAATCAATGGATCAATTTCTACTGGCCAACTCGAGTTTCAGCTTGATGTAGCTATTTTCAAAAACCTCTGCCTTCATCAGAGCCAAAGAACACAGCTTTGGTAGGAAAATGTTCTGTCAACAAAGCAAATGCATAAAATCAAAACACAAATAAGGATTTTTTAAACAAATCCAGGTCCACCTTGTTCTGCATGCTGATACAAAGCGTGTGTACTTCCATTACCCAAGTGAAACAACTTATGCCTTTTCCAACATCCCAAATGGACAGCCACTCAGCCCAAGTGGTGCACCCATGCTAAACCACTGTGCACCCCCACACTAGACTGCCTAAAGGACCTCAAAGGGTCTAACTGCTCAACCGTAATATGCTGCTGTTGTCTCTTACCGCAAATTCAAGGGTTAATCACCAATCACTTCTCCTCTGTTATTCCATGGAGCTTCCACACAATGAAGAGACATCCCATGCGTAAAGGCACTGGAAAAACGATTGTGCACGAAAATGATTCAATGCATCACCAGTCCGCGCATCTTCGAGAATCAAGTGAGGAGTACAGCAAAATGTCAAAGGGGTAAACATACCACACGACCCCCGTTTAGTCTTCCCCTGTCCATGGTTGATCAGAAAATATAAAGGTCTTCACACCGGGGCACAATTCGCACTCACCATTTTGCGTATGATTAATGAAGCAAACCGGAGCACCGCATAACCTTTGTAGCCACACAGTGTGTTCAAGAGCCGTATTATGTGAGCATCCGTATGGCAAAGAATCATGTGATCTTATCCCTGCATGCGGTACCGGCAGGACTGCAATATTTGAATGGGGAATAATGATTTCATCAATGACATTTGTGATGTCATCTTTGATGTCCTGGGTGTTTGTCTTAGCAGTGCACGGAGGAGGCGCAAGTTATAATTGCTTGGTTTACCATAACTGGTGACCTTCTGAGGTTTTTTGGTTTTACTTGTAAAAGCCTTCAACAAAGTTTTTCCACTAAATTTCATAGGTTTTTATTAGTGCAACTTAACCATAACATCGCTTTTAACAATGTTTTTTCACTGAATTTCATGGGTTTTTGTTAGTGCAACTTAACAATAACATCCCTTGAACACAGTTTTTTCAGTACATTTCATGGGTTTTTACTAGTTCACCCTTAACTTGCTACAAGTCCCTTATATGGTATTGCCCCTAATGTGGCAGCTATGGAGTCCGCGAACAGCTTGGTAGTGCGCGGATGGAATTTCCAAGCCTTAAAATCATTGGGGAGACCCAAAAAAGATGTATCCATCAATCAATAAACGGATGTACCTAAAATCACAAGTAATGTTTACAACATGTAAGTATACCTTTTTGTACAAATGCTCACGTTTAAATATATATATATATATTTTTGATAACGCACATTGCAATGGAATGCCCCAATCACAAATCATAACTGTACACTTCATATAATCTCCCCGGTACAACTCTGGATACAGATTAACAAACAGCAGGTGATTACTGGACAATACATTCTCACAAAATATTAAGTGAATTGCATTTATATTTCTTTTATTAGCTTTTATTACCTAAACATGTGCTATGAGGCTATATATAATAAATAATAAAAGCTAATAAAAGACCTTTTTTTCTTCTCACAGAAATGGCAAGCACACAAGAATGGTTGGAAAAAATCTTCCCAAGAGATGAAATGAGAGACGATAACATCTCCAATGGTATGCAATACATATTTTACTGTCAACAAATAATGTACTTTGTACACACCATACTAAAATAATTATTTCTATTTCTCTTACAGTACATAGTGTTCATGATGAAAGCACAACCCAGTTTCATCATTTACAGTCCCTAGAATCAGAAACAGAAGTCGTATCCCCAAAAGTAAATATTAAAATCAAGAACTTGTCAACAGAATTGGATAAACTGAGTAATGATGTCAATGAACTTGTACAATATGTCAAAAACCACCTGATTAAAAATGTTCCTTTTCACTGTCCCACTTGCACATGTACCCCTTGTCCTCAGCAATCATCCCCGTCCAATTCTGAACAATTTACTCGAAGACAATTTGATTAAACGTCAGTCCCTTCCTCCCCTCATGATTATTCTACACAAATGCCTAATTCTCCCATTTATGTTTCCCATTCCGCTACGCAGTCCCTTTCTTAGTTAAATATATTTTTGTACTACAAATGGTTTCTTTATTGTTGTCTTGGATTCCCTTGTTTTTTTAAAGTCCCATTATGAGTCAGCGGACTATGCGACTGTCTGAGAAGTTCGCACTCAAAATGGAGGTGCCCCCGGACAAGCGTGATGTCCAGACATGTCTGTGTTCACATGACACTTTTAATTAGTGCGTGGGCACCGCGCATGTCCTACGGACATCCAACGCATGCGTGCTGAAATTTCCCACCCAAAGGGTGTCCGGGAACGGACGTCGGGCCGCAGATATCCGGGGACATCATAATGTGACCGTGCTCACGCAGCGTAATGACGCAGACAGTTTAAAAGTGTTTTTGCAGCCAATCTAGGGTGTTTCAAGCAGAAACGTTACCCTTGTAACGGTCCATTTTACATTGATCTGGCAGCTTTTTACAACTTTCGAATGCCTATTTTCGACTTGGTAGTCCCCAAACAGATCGACTGTCCGTGGGCGGTTCCTCTAAAAGGGCACACCCATTACTTTTCCTCATTCTCAATCTGGCTGTCCAGCAGAGTGCATCTGGAGAACACTTGCTTAACAAATCTCTGAAAACCTGCTGCAATGGCATCTCCTATGGCCATCGCTGCTTCCCAAGCATCCCCACCATCACCACCACCACCTTACCAACCTGGAGGGCCTCAAGCGGGTACCAGGTGCGGTGGTACAGTGGAGGATCAAGAAGAAGAGGAAGAAGCCCCTGTCACCAGTACTCGGAGTGAGTCCTGGGTATGGGAATTTTTCACCACTGTTGGACATTTTCCAAAGGCTCATGCAAGCAAGGTTCAATGCACACAGTGCAAAGTTGTACTCAGTCATGGGAAACCTGGCTTGTATTCCTACATGACTACTTCTGTGAGGCGACACACCAAATTAGGCCAGCAGAGTGCTCTGAGATAGGCAATACCTTTCTCAGGTAAGAGCAGGTTGACTGCCTCCACCCCATCATTTTCATCTGCTTCTGTCACCACAAAGGATACTCCTTTGGGGCAGAGGATCCCAGTGGCGGCTTCGCAGGCCATACAAAACACTGTTGACCCTTACCTTTTAAGGGTCACAATGCTATGCATGTACTGTGAAGCACCGATCTGTAGGGGGGGCAGTTTCGGAGTGCTTTGGTGGCTGCGGCCAAGGAGCATGAGAAATACTGCCACCTACCTGATTAAGGCCAACCCAAAATCTTCCACTCTCCACCTGCACCTTCGTCCCTGTGGTTGCTGCCCCTTCCTTCCCTCCCCTACCCTGCCTCTCTTGAGAAGAAATGGCAAAAGAAATACAAAATTGAAAAAATACAAAGAAAGGTTCCTTTAGGAGCCACCTTTCACAGTTACACAGTGCTCCCTGCAAGGTCCAAAGAACCCCCTTTTTTTTTTTGCTTTTATGTTTTTTATTTCCTTACAGGAACCTCTTCAATCATTCCATCTGGACAAAGAAAATCACACCCTGAGAATTGATATTATCATTCTCAAAGATGATATTCCTGAAGCATACAAAAAAGCAGATACACCTTTATTTACAATCTGTCTTGATTGTTCAATTTGAGGACTGAAAAGGTTTGTTGGACATCTCCATATGTGTCTCTGATTTATTTCCGAAAAGATAATCTGAGCAGCAGGTAACAGTTGCATTAGGCTTTTAAAAAAATCCTTCAGCGCAACTTGCAAGGGCACTAGAGTCACAAACCCCAAACTGTCCCCTCCACAATCGACAATCACAATATCTGGATATTTGAAGGGAGCCATATTCTCACAAAATGAAAGCAAGCTTGCACAGTTTGAGGTACAAACTGCATGCCAGGAAACGTCCACTTCTGCCATTCCAATATTTCCAAGGATGTCCTGATTATCCGCATATACCTTCAATGACTGAATTGAAGAGTCCCCCAGAATCCACAAAGTCTGCCTTCTCAAACACATCGCCAAAGCCTTTATCACTACTCTCACAACTCCTGCAAACAAAACTCCTACTACCCTCTCTTCCTGTACACCACACCCAGCAAACCTGATTTGCTACTCCCCACACTCCCCTTTCCATACCAGGAATCCACAAAAGACATGGATGTGGCACGTGCCGTCAGTGGATTGCCACGTTGTCTATACACCAGCTTGCAGAGGGCAGCCATTCTACCCTTTCCATGTTCTTAACACTCATCCGTTGGCTGCTTTCAAAGAGTAACACATCCATCCACCAATCGCATACAACACCTCTACACCTAACCATGTCATCTCTCTTCAACTCTTCATATGTACACTTGAACTCTCAGAGTACATATTGCGTGTTAATAAAAGAAATCTGCATAAAAAACTAACTACTGTGCAACTGGCCAAGACTTCTATTTTCAGATTCACCAAGATCTGCATCTAAGAAAATATAATACAGGTATGCTTATATTCAAAAAACTGTTTACTTGAACTCTGTCACAAATCTATATAGAAGCAGGGTTCCTGCTACTTAACCTGTAGTAAGCGTAACAATAATCATGTTGTCTTTTGTAACCACTCTAGCAAATGCCATGCAGTGCAGCATTCATCACCTGTCCACATGAAGCAGCAAACAATTATAATGCTCTGCATTTCAAAATGTTTCTTTTTACAAGCATTTTGATGAAAGTTGACAAATGCATATGTGCATGTACAGCAACACTGTTACGTTCCCATAAAATAAGGGAACACCAAATAAAATAGACCTGTACACCATTTTCAAATGCCACTTAGTGTGTCACAGTTTAGTATGTTGGAAGCGCATGCATACATCCCAACATCGCCCATTCCAATGTATAGGTGCTTCTTAAGTCTTTCTTTTTTCCTTTGCATTCTGTCAGTTTCAATTAACTTTGCCCATTATAAAATTGCAACTAGAAGTCCCAAAATGCAAAGGAAACAACACGACTAAACAATTCCAAACTGTGACACGTATTCCAAATAAACATATGTAATGCTGTGCTTTTCTAAATATTTTTTTGGAATCCTTTTTAAGAAACTTAAAAAATGCATATCTGCATTTCCAGCAGTAGCGTGTCACTTTTACATAAAACAAAGGAAAAGCACAAAACATTGATTTGTACACCATGTGTAATTAGCGCTCATTGTGTGCCAGTTTCATATATTAACAGTACATGCATACTTCCTAACGGAACCCATTCCAATCTTCAGCTGCTTATGCAGACCTACTTTTTTCTCTACATTGTATGACTTGTACTCCGTTTATAATGGTAAAAGTGGACCTAGAAGACCCATAATGCAAACAAAAACTCTGAATACATAAACACCTACAGATTATAATGCATCATGTTGGCAAGTATCCATATACTCCTAACACATTAACTTATACACATCTGCCATTTAAAGTGCACTAGAAATCTTTTCCATCAACTTTTCTTCGCTTTTACAAATTGTTACAGAGCTTCTGCAAATGCACATACAGACATTCCTTACATTTCCAAAAATGCTCCTAAATGCAACCATTTTTAACCGTCCACCAATTTTATTAACTTTATCCCCACTACTCCTCTTTCCATTACAAATATTAGCCTTACTTCCTAACAGTACTTCACCATTAACACATATGCCCTCTAACTTTCTTTTACATTTGCAGGAAATAAACACATCACTGCAATCAAGGACTGAAAAGGAATACCCTTCCCTTCCGACAAAGTAAGTACATTAATGGACCAGCTATATGTATGTTATTATAGCAACACGTGCAATGTTAGCTGCCCATACCAGGTTTCGAAAAAGAGGGTCCCACCTTTTTAGATCAGCTGTCAATTGCCCGCAGAGCGGGACATAGTTTGCTTGGATGAGTTCCTCTAGTCACCTGAATACCCAGATACTGTATGCTCCTTTCATCAATTCTCATACCCTGGTAGGTTCTCCTCGCGTCGAGGAAGGGGCTGTGCTTAAGTATAGGCATAATGCATGATTTCACAATGGTAATCTTAAGCCCCGAGAGGCAGCCATATTCCGAAATCTGTGCCATGAGTGCCAGAAATGAGCGCTGGATGTCAGTGAGGTACCCAAAATGTCTGCAAAAGTGAGAGCTTGCACTCGATATCACCCACCGCCCACCAGCTATTCCCCGGATCCGTCCTTTGGCTCGAATCATGATCACTAGCGGTTCCTTTGCTAGGGCATATAAAAATGGCCCCTTGTGCTCCTTGTTAGCATGAAAGCCTCAGACAGCCTTCCATTAACACAATCTCTATGCTTGGCCCTATTATAGAGTTCCTTCACCCATCTCAAGGAGTTCACTCCAAACCCCATCTTCATCAGGACCTTCATCATGAAGGGCCATTCGACTGTCGAATGCCTTCTCTGAGTCCAGAGATACCAAGCAGGCATCAAGGTCCTTCGTGTGCGCACAGTGAATCAGGTTTATGGTCTTCCTGATACTATCCAATCCTTGTCTTCCTTTTATGAATCCCACCTGGTCACTGTGCAACAATTTAGGCAGTCACCCCTCCAATCTCATTCCTGTAACTGTTGCCAGGATTTTTACTTCACTGTTCAGGAGGGAGATGGATCTATATGAGGAACACTTGGTGGTATCTTTCCCCTCCTTTGGGATTGTGAATATAGTGTTGCCAGCAACATCATGGGTGCCAAAGTCTCCCCCTTTAGGCAGTGGTTTAACACTCTCACTAGGCACGGGGCTAATAATTATCTAAATTATTTGTAGAATTTCATCGAGAAGCCATCCTCCCCCGGAGCTGTCCCTGACTTCATACCCTTTATGGCTTTCAGGACCTCTTCTAAAGTTATAGGGTGCTCGAGATTCTTTACTATTTCCTGGGGAGCCCATCCAAACACTAATCTATCTGTGCCTCCTCACCCTTCCATTCCGACACATAGAGGGTGCTGTAATACTTTGCAAACTCCTCGCCAATGCCTTTTTGGTCAAAGGTGGACACGCCCTCCTCGGTCTTAATGCACCCAATCGTTCTTTGCTCTCTTTCTTCCCTCAGTCTCCAAGCAAGGATCTTGTCCGCCCTGTCCACCTTTTTATGGTATTTCTGCTTCAAGAACAAAAGCTTCTTTTCCGTATACTGAACCAGGATAGACTGTAATTGCGTTTTTATAGCGCTGGAATTATTTTGCATTCGCAGGGGACATGTATCCCCCCTGGGCACACCCTGGCTGGATTAGTGCAATATTTTGATATAATTCACTTTCCTTCCTCCCCCTCTCTTTGTTCTTCGGGGAGTCTATCCTGATCAGTGTCCCCCAAATCGTCACCTCCCACAGGGATTGAATCCCCACCTTCCCTGTAGCATTAAAGAAGTATTATTCCTTGATTCAATTGATTGCTTTGCTTGTGTTTCTTCAGTTTGCTAATGAAAAGGAAAGGCTTTTGACAGTATGTATATGTATCTGTCCTCTATCTACAGAACTGTGTGAGAATGTTCTTCATGTGTGTCCGTGTAACTTTGCTTCATGGCTAACATTATGTCATGGTGTCTCTAATGATGTCAGCACAGCTGGATATTTGTCATTAGTCGATCAGGTCCAGTGTTGAGGCACCTGTATCTGTGATCAGTGTTGAGGCACCTTTATCCATGAGGATGTGAGCTGGATACGGTTTGAATGGTTGGGAGAATATCTGTTTGCATATGTAGGCGTCACTGGCCCTCCTGGGGGTGGCCAAACACTGACTGGCATCTTGCATTTCTGACTCTTCGGGCTGTCATGCTTATGGAGGTCCAGAGCGGCATTCCAGAGACCCTCTCTTCATTAGTAAAAAAACGTTTTGAAACCATTATCTTTGAGTCTGTGTCTCTCTTGATAAAATTCCTGTCTCACAACACTCAGAATTTAGTAACATGTGGTACAGTCATATGAACTCGGTAGAGAAAGAGAGGTATAACGGAAGTTGTTATGTCTGCTCCCTCATCCCCCATGCGTCTGGAACAGCCAAAATGCCAGTGCCCCAGGAAATGCTGTCCTTAGAAGCCCAGTGTTTGGTGCATTTGGAGCTATGTCGAGTTTGCAGTCTGTTCCAGGGGCACTAGCTACAAGTTGTACTAATGGACAAAGATGGAGGAAAGTGTGCCAAAGATGACTGTGCACCCCAACGCAAGCCACGGCCCATGTTAAAATTGGATGGAGTGTTGTTTTTGTAGAACAGATGGGAGAAGGTGGTGAGCTGTGCAGCAAAAGGGTTGGTAAGTGTTGGAGAAGAGGTTATATGCAACATCAATAAGAACTGTTTTACAACTGTGAGGAAGGCATGGTATCAAAAGGGGGATGAGGATGCAAAAGTTAGAAATCACCAGTTTGATTGACTTCAAAAGGGGGTTGGAAAAACTCCTTCTCTTACCCTAACAGTAAAGATGGAAGTGCACACTACCATCTATTTAAAAAAGAAAACAGTCCTAGTCCATTGTTATTCCACAATAATAACAATTAAACTAGAAAACCTATTGCCTGCCCTCACTCTAATACCATACAAGTGAAATAGGGAAATGTAATACAAAAAGAAAATCAGTGTAAAACAAAAGGATGACATAATGGCATCAAAAGATTCTTGCCCACGTTGTATAACACATGGGTGGGGTGTAGCACTTGACGTATGGGCACACTCTGCTATGCGAGTACACCTGGGGTAGCTGGCTTGGCCCTACAGAGCCTGCTTGGCATTCACATGCTATCTCTCAAAGTTCGGGGTGATGGCCTCTCGGGTCTCCCTTTTCCCCAAGTCCAGGTCAATCCCCAGCGTTTTTCAGCACCAACACAAAAGTTGCAAACTCTTCAGCACACACAGAAAAGTTCCAAGGTTTTCAGCACAAACTCAAAAGTTCCAAAGGAAAATGTATTTCAAGTCTCTATAGGCCCCCTCAACCGGGCCCCAGCCTCTCACTTTTGATTTCTTACCTTGGTTCCCCTCTTTCGGGCTCAAACCGTTTCACTTTACTTTCTCAGGGTTCCCTTCTCCTAGCTTTATTGTTTAGCGTTTGCTATGCCTTATGGTACTTGAAGGCTTTTACACAGTCTTGGCTTTAACAAAAGAATGTCTCTCTTTAAACACAATTTCTGTGTCTCCCTCATTCGGGCTCAGGCACCTTTCACAGTGCAGAGTCTTTCGAATGGGCGTACTTTCGTTTTCCGCCGGGCCACTCTGTTACTTTAGTTTACAGTTCAATTTCGCTTCATTGCAAAAAAGAACTTCACATCCCATAATGCCTTTCATGGGCCTTTGTATTTCCTGCTTTCTTTCTCAAATTCAAAGCTCAGGTCCCGCTCCAGCCACACTCACCGGGATTTCCTCTCTTGCCATGAGACTGACGAGCAACTTGTCCTGAGCTCTCTGGGTCGAGGTCAGGATCTTCCCACCTGCCCTCAGATACCTGGTCTTTCCTTCATATGCCCCGGGAAACAAAGTACTTCTGTGAACAGAGTCAGCAGGATATAATCTTCTTTTCTGACTCTTGGAAGGCCCAGCTCCTCAGCCCTTCAATAACACGGGTTCAGGGTCTTGGACCTCAGCTCCCTTCCAGACTCTCCAGTTTTCTTCGACCACTCTCCTCTGCTCTTCAGATCCTCTGGTCCACACTGCATCACCAGCTCGCTCAAACTGTGTCTCACTGCTTCACCTTTTATACTGACATGGAGTGTTAATTGGAGTCAGGTGTGGGTGGTTGAAAAGGGCGGCCTGACTCTGCCTATCCTCGTTAATGGAACAGGATGGAGGCTGCCCATAGGAATCCATGGTACATTGATTCCTATGGCAATCTTCATAGCTCTATTCAACTTCTTTGTCTCAGTGATTTTGAAAGAAGGCAATGGGGAAGAAGTATGGGAGTGTAGTTTTCCCAAATGATAGAGCGAAAATTCTGTAAGTGTTTGTCAGGGTGAAGGGGGCAGGTGTGTGGCTGTAGGTGAATGGGTTTTAGATGATAATGTCCCAGAGTGACTTTGGGGATGTCGGATAGGGATATATGTCTTCTCCTATGCCTCCCTTTAATGTTAGTACCTGTTGGAATTGTGGAGGGGGCAACAGGACAGGATTCATAACAACCTATAAAGGTGTGAGGAAGTGTCAGGTAGTGGTTTGTCAGAAAAGGGGAATACTGTGTCTGTCCCGAGGGCATTCCTCCAACTGTCCCCCAAGGACACCCTGCTCAGGTGATCCTCCCTCACTGGTCCACCCCCAGGGTCTGGTTCCAAAGGTGATGGCTGTGCCCTGGCCATCTGAATAAAAATCCGTGGGGTACATAAGTAAGAAAGCCCCACGGTTTCTTATTCAAAATGGACCGCATATATACCAAAGCTAACATGAATTGAAGCATGTGAAACCCCAGTAAAGGTTCAAACAGCAGAAGAATATCAGTTCTCTTTGTGAGGGCGTGGGACTGTTCCTGTAGGCACTAATACTAAGTGCAACAAGACGATCTTCATTCCAGATCTTACAAAAGGAACAGCGGCTCTGATAGATCTGTACTGGTTATGCAGTCAGCAGGCATACCTGCATCTTCCGTCTTCCTGGCGAGGCACATGTGCAATGACAACATTGCACTCTGGTATTATTGTGGTGCCTGAGGCTCACCTGACAAAAGCATCCAAGCATGGGGTGATTAAATCTATCCCAGCTTGGGTTGATGACGATTCAAAACCTGTACATCATAGATATTCTGACAGTGATGGAAGGGGCAGTTGTGCAGACCGAAGATTGGTTTGACCCACTGGTCTCATGGGCACCATCCTGGCTTGGGACTGTGGTGAAGATATTGGTTCCCATCTTGGTGCTCCAACTGGTGGTGTTCTGCATGTGCCAGATGATGCTTTGATGTTGTGCAAAGATGGTGACTATTGGGCAGGAATGGCTCTCCCAGGTACATAGGATGGTCAGCCTCAAAATGAGGACCCAAATAAGCCAGGTATATGATGATTTTACCGAAAACAAATGGTCGAATGACCAAAAGTTCTAAAAATGCTACCAGCAAAGGTTCTAACACCTAAAGTTCAAACCTTTGCTGTTAGCATTGTAAAAAAAAAAACAGGGGCTGCGGGGGTGTCTTCCGCATCACCCCGCCCACTACACTTCATGGTATAGTGAGTAGGGGTTGCGGGGGACACCCCTGCAGCCTTCTGTGAAAAAAAAAAAAAAAAAGAAAATGACCCTGTGGCGCAGGTTCCCGATCACGGAAGTGAAAGGGAACTGGCGCTGCAGGAACCCAGCGTGAAGATGAAGGTAAGTGGGGTTTGTTTATGTTGGGGGTATGGGTGGGGGTGTTATGGGTGTGTTGTGTGTGTGGGTGTGAGTATGTATGTGTGTTCGCATGAGAAAGGTGCAAACTTTTGGTAGTTCGCACTTTTCTCATGCAAACGTTTTGCCCGCGGTCGTTTCAGCCGCGGACAAATCACTTGGATTCAATAAGCCACGCATGTTGAGGATTGAAAGGCCTAGATACCCCCGAGGGACCTCACCCCCACCGACCCAGAAAATGACACTGAACATTGGGTTGATTTAGCGGGCGATGGTGATTGCATATCTCTCACGTGCACCCCAGAGAAATATGCGTGGGAAGGGGGCAGTGTGTAGGGCCTGGGTTCCAAAGGATGAAGTGGATAGAGAGAGAGAAAATGAGAAGTTAGTTAATAAAGGGTTAACTAAAGGGGGGAAGGTTGGGATGCATGTTCAGATTACCGCCCCTCCCAAATGATTTACATTGCGGAAAATATATTTACACAGGGCGAATGTGTAGAGGATGGTGTACGGGGTATGGGGGAACCTAATGAGTGGAAGCAAATGGTGGGTGACGAATGTATTTCGGAAGCCTATACAGGGGAAATTAACCATTTTCTTTGAAGGTAGTGTTAAGTAGAATACAATACATGCACGTAACTGTTATAACATGAACTAACACTGCATTTAAGAGTAGGCCTGAATCCTCACAGGCTGTGTTGCAGACACAGAACAACAAGGCCCCGTCTCTTGCCTGATTATCACATTCTAATTCCCAGGCACGGTAGTGATGTGGCAGGATTGCTATGCTATGATTTGCAGGATTTCTATGCTTTGTTATGTTATGCAATACTATGTTAAGCAATGCAATGCTATTAGGCTTTCCCATATAGTTAGGCCTGAGACCCTCCATATCACCTCCATCTGCCTTCCTGTCCCTGATATACACACAGCACCGCAGACAGGCTCAAACCCCTCCTAGTGCAGAGGAGACGTCAGACCTTCCCTTCCGCTTATTCTCTACTAGTTTAGCATTAGCCCCATATATGGGAGATAACAGATGGTGTTTCAGCGAATGCCGCTTATTCATAATACAACATGATGTCCCTACAGGGCTGCGTCACAGGGTCACAAGTAAGATATTGACAGTTCCTGCCAAATGTCTGTAATGTCTTGCCAAGTAACGCCCCCATTCTGAAAGTACAGAAACATATTAGTGTTTGCCTATGATATGCTATATAAACTGGCACTATAGGGTGGGGGGCTAGAGAGAGCTCTGTGTGCCGCCTGCCCGAACACTTGCATGCTGTTGTACCTGCTGATGACTCTGTATGCTGGGTATTTGTGATATAATACATGAAGCCTGGATTTACCACCTGTCTGTCTGATCTCTTTATTTGCTGCAAACAGAGGCTAGCCGAGGGGGCCTTATCGTGGCCACCACAGTAGGGAACACACACATACACTCACTTATAAATGTATCTAGCTAGAACTTTGAACAATTAGGTAGGAATGCAAGCAGCCAAATGGGAGAATGGCTGCCGTGCAGTACGAAGGCCATACTCATGGGAGCCAGGGCAGAGGTATTGGGCTGCCAAAACATGAACTGAGATTTAGGACACTGGTGCCCCCCAGAATAATGGTCGTTCTATTTGATCTACTAGATGGGCAGGAATGAGACTCTTAAATCCTTCACAAATTGAATTGATTAATGGGACACCAGGCGTACCGCTTGAGTAGGGTAACTGATACAGGAGGAAGCCAAGAACAACAAGGTCTGTGATTTGTACCAGGGAGAGCAAAGGGTAATGCCAGTGCTTATAAGATTGCAGTGTGGAGGCATGATGGGAGCGCATGCGTGGCTGGGATGAGAAAAGAGTTGCCTTGTTTGCAAGGACCAGGCTGATCAAGAAGTTATCTCCCGAGTTCATGTTGACAACCAGGTGCATGTCACATAGTTGGGAGTAAAGACAGGGTGGTGGCTTTCTAAGTGTAATCAATTACTTTGCAGCGCTTCGAGGTGGAGAGACCATTACCCAGGTGTGAAGACAATGGAAGAGAAGATTACGTGACCAATTGGAGAAGTTCCCATATGTGACTATTACCATGTAAATGGGTGGGAGCCAATGAGGGTGGGGGATGAATACTGTATATCGAATGCGTCATGAATGATGATTTTCATGTTTATAAGGTGAAGTACACTTTGATGATGAGAGAGAGCTTTGCAGGAGTGAACTTTTCCTTGTGGCCACTTTCCTTTTTGTATACAAAATAAAGCTCTTGTTCTTCTAAAAAAAAAAAAAAGGGTGCACCTAGATATTTTCCTTAGCAGTTGTTTTTGCTGTGTCTGGTTGTTGTGGAGTTGCCCTACATCTGCCATCTGTTGTACCATTGTCAAAACAGGTCAAAATCAGTCTGTGATTGTTGAATGTGTTTAAGCAATGGGTTACAAGTGTTTTAAAATATGGAGTGAGCACGAACGAAGGCTGTGCCCACTGGCTATGGCACGGCCGATGGCCATGGCTGGTGGTCTGTTAGTGTTTGAAAATATATACTGGCCATGGCAAAGGCCATGGCCAGTGGTGCAGAAACAATCTATGGAATAACAAAACCCATGAAATTCAAGAAAATAACTTTAGTTGCAGGGATGTTATGGTGCGAACTTACCACAAGAAACCCCCTGACATTCAGCTAAAGCCACCTTAACTTTGCGCCCCCCTGTTGTGCAGCCTATGACCACAATGATGACATCACAGATGAGATCCCTGATGACATAACTGCTGACATCACGAACTACATCATCTACATTACAACACTAACCAGCTGTGGCCACTCTATAGTTTAACACAATAAGGGGCCATGGCCTTTGGCCATGGTCAGTGGCCACGGCATTCGGCTGTGCCCATTGTATATTTTAACACATTAAAGAGCCTGTGGCCACAACCTTCGGCTGTGCCCACTGTCTATTTCACAAAACTAACCAGCCCCTAGCCATGGCACTCAGCCATCTCCCCTGTATATTATAACACATTAAGAGGCAGTAGCCACAGCCTTCGCCCGTGCCCACTGTATATTGTACAACACTAACCAGCCACTAGCCATGGCCTTCGGCCATTCAATGTCCACAGCTTTGGCCATGGCAAAGGCCACGGCATAAATTATTTAGTTAATTAAAGCTTTTATTAGCTAAATCATAAATTATATTATGTCTGATGCCATCGCAGACATAATCAGTGGTGTTATATATGATTTAATTAGTGATGTCACCCGTGATGTGATCAGGGATGTCATCTGTGATGTCATCATTGTGGACATAGGCTGCACAACAGGGCGCATCAGGTTAAGGTGACTTTAGCTGAATTTCTGGAGTTGTGTTGCCTTAAGTTCTCACCTTAACATCCCTGCAACTAAAGTATTTTCATGGTTAAGATGCATTAATAAAATCCAATGAAATTCAGTGAAAGAACTTTGTTAAAGTGACATTATGATTAAGTTGCACTAATAAAAACCTAGCACATTCATTGAAGAAATGTTGTTAAAGGGAGGTTATGGTTACAAGTAAAACTGAAAAACCCAAGAAATTCACGAGCTATGGTAAGCTATGCAACCATAACTCGTGCCACCGCCATGCACTGCTAACACTAACACCCAGGACATCAAAGATGTCACAAATGACATCATCAATGACATCATTGATGACATACTTGGGTGGTTGTTTTTGGTCAGTGACAGTATTATTTTTAAGCTGAGGACTTCATGTGGTTATAATACATTGAAACCATGATACCCATACTATAAAGGTACTATGCATGTAGAGCTTGACCTTGTGCTATATTCTGAAGTTCTTTTCCATAGAGTTTACCATGAGGTCATAATGCACATACATAGAACAAGAAGCAGGTCCCATGCAGATAATACATTTCTCAAGAATGTTATATTCTTTGACTTATCATTGTACAGCCTAAATATACCATATTAAGAATACTTTAGTTCTATGATCCATACTGCATTCATTGTTTCTCTTTATGTAATATTTGATAGCTGTATTCACAAGAAAAGTCACTAAAGAGTTTATTCTTCAATAGGCACCTTTTATGTGACTTGGAGTAGTTTATTAGAAGGCTACTGATGACTCAAAATAGTGATATCACTTTGGTGCCTGGGCAATGACGAAATTGCACCAAACTTTGCGTAATCATTCGGAGGTGGCCACATACTTATTTTGCAAAGTGTGCTGAGGAATTGTGAAACAGCGCCAAAGTTATAAGCCTCCCAAAAAGTGCCCTTCCTATGGGTTGAGCATCTTAACCATAACTACATGGCTGCTACTGCAGGCCCTGTAATATACACTAACACGCCATATGAACAACTATCTAACTAGAATACATTACGAAATCCCATCTCTGTAGAAAGAACACAGAATATGCAAGACAGATGCAGCACTCTGAGTAATGAAAACAGGGATGAAAGACACAAAGGCCATCATTACGAGTTTGGCGGTAAGTGGTTGAATTGGCAGTAAATTAATTACCGCCTCTTTCACCACTTTGCCAAATTACAGGACACTGAGAAAGGGTGCTAAATCTGCCGGAGAAATTAGTGCCAGTGGTATTACCGCTGGCAAAAGCTTCACCAACAATTGGCGGAATTAGCTCTGGCGGAATCACCATCGGCGGAACTACCACCAGAAAAATGCTAATTCCGCCAAACTACAAGTGAAATAACTGCTAAAATACAGCCAAAAATTGGCAATAATTCTCCAAAAAATGTAGTGCAGTTACCTCCACCTATAAGGTGGAGGTAAAAGCATCCAGGTGATGGGAATCAAACACAGGTGATGCTTTAAGTGAATCTGTAAATTTGTAATACTAAACTTGTATATATTTGTAATTCTTTAAATACATTTACTGCATTCTCTCCTGCCAAACTGTACACATGTTCCTTCATCGTCACACTGTAATTATGTAATGTAAAGTATAATTATGTAATGTAAAGTATAAGCAACCTGTAACCAAGCTTTGAATCACCTTGCTGCTCATGCGCCCTCATACCCTCGGGTCTGGTGCGCAATACAAATGAATAAACTAAACTAAACTAAACTAAACAGGCAGCAATAAAATCATCATAAAGTGTATTTAAGGCCCACATCTCCCTAAATGCACTTCCAAGCAACATGCACCCCCAACCACAACCATAAGTGAATGACGGCATCCACAACCTGCTGCTGTTCATTGAGGTCCAGCAGCGTGCAGGGCCACCACATGGAAGGATATAGGCTGCACAAAGACGGAGGAGACGTATGTTGCAGAGGCCGCCCATTCCACGTGTCCACTCATACCCTGGGATCTGACTGATGGTCATTCGGTCTTGCTTTATCGTTTGGAACAGAACATCATAGGAGAGCTGCTGACCCTCATAGAGGAAGATCTCCACAGCACCATACACATCAGAACTTTTATCCCACCACTGCAAAAGCTTGTGTCGGTCCTCCACGTCTATGCCACAGGTGCATTCCAGCAGACTGTGGGGATGCAGCATACATGTCCCAGCCAACATTCTCAATAGTGCTGGTGCAAGTGTTGGACACGCTCATGAGGCATGCACACATCTTGCTCCCCATCATGCAGGCCCATGTCCATGCAGCAAACACAAGATGCTATGCCATCGCCCATTCCCCTAATGTCATAACAGCACTTGACTGCACACATGTGGCATTAGTACCCGCTCAGGAAGTGGAGCCTGCATACAGGAATCGTAAACGGTACCATTTTATGAATATCCAGATGACCTGTGATGTGGATCTGAAAATTAGTCACTCCTGCACACAATTCCCAGGTTCCACACGCTTCCATGGTCCTGAGGAGCAGCACCCTCCCTGCATATATGGCCACACACCAAGAACGACGAACCTGGCTCTTGGGTAAGTAGGGCATGGGAAGATGATGCAGAACAGAGGCACACATGGAGACAGGCATGAGATCATAAGTGAAGAAACTACATGTCGCATGAACCCTATTCCATTCGACACTCAGTAGTGCACGACCCAGAAGCCAACTAATGCTGGGCACAGAGACACCTCACAATATACTGCATACTCCTGCATGTGCTCACACACAGTCACTACAGCCCCTCCACCAACCGTACAGTACAGGGAGTCATCCCTACATGCATTTCAGCACACAAAGGCTACCAGGACAATAGTAAATAAATTAGCATGCAGAAGCAAAATTGTAATGTTAAACACTCTTCTTCCTACCTGCTGTAGGTGACTCAGACTATCCGCTGCTACTGTGGTTGTTCACACCGGTGAGGAACCCTGGTACACCACAGACGACACACATAATGACCAGGACATGCATAGAACACACATTTGGACTACTCAAGGGAAGGTTCAGGTGCCTCCACCAGAGAGGTGGGGTACTAATGTATACTCCTGAAAATGTGGGTAAGATTGTTGTCTCTAGCAGTATGTGAAATGACCACTGGATCTAATGGCTGCAGTTCAAAGTTATTTATTGTACAACTGTGCACCTCATTCCCAACACTATGACCCTCCCCACACTGTCATCCCCAATAGTATGACCCTCCCCACACCCTCATCCCCAATAATGACTTTCCCCACTCCCTCATCCCCAACACATCCCCCTCCTCAAATACCCACTGCCCATACCCTCATCCCCAACACCACCCTCCTCCCTTCACCCTCATCCCCAATACCATCCCATTCCCCACACCTTCATCCCCAACACCCTGCCCATGCCCTCATCCCCAGCACTCCCCCCTACCCACACCCTAATCACTAGCACTATCCCCCTCTCCATACCCTCATCTCCAACACATCACCCAACCCACACCCCTGTGGTCTCCAGTCTGTCTGATTAAGGTGTCCACAAACCCCTACTCTTGTCTCCTTTCCTTGTAGGCATGGTTGCATGACTTGTGCGGCGCTGGGAGCACCTTGGTGGCACTGATCCCTCAGTAGGGGTGGCTGACACAGAACTTGCAGGTTCAATGCCTTGGAGATGCTGCATCATGAGGGTGCTGGCCCTGGACATTGTCTTGTGCGTGGCAGACGTTCTGAGCCAACTCAGGTACCCTTTGACTCATTAGGGTGTTGCTGGCAGTGGTGTCTGCTGCACGCCAACATACAGGGTGCAGGGAGGAGGCACCCAGCACCACATCACGCCTTGTCTGGGAGTGTCCCAGTTGCTCCTGGGCTATGTGCTGCATTGCCTCCTGGCACTGCTCGATCTAGTCGAGCCTCTCCAAGATGGCATTGAGGGTGTGTTCCTGTACTGGCCTGGGAAATGGATGAAATGAAGTGAAATGAGGGAACCTTTCATCAATGCCAGATGCCTGGCCTGGTTGCTCCTTATCATCCTGAATTTGGGAATCTGTGTCCTCGAGCGGTGATAACGGAGGGCACAGCGAGATGGGGTGGGTGATGACTGCATGGAAAATATGCTGGGCAAGCAGGATGAATCCAGGGACATCTGCCTCACAGGGGAAACTGCATAGGCTGAGGCATGGTGGCAGACTCCTGTGCTGCAGTGTCAGCGGGTGCACTGGCCTGGTCCCGTGCCTGCATGTTGTTGGCACTTGGGTGGGTGGGCTGGTCGTGGGGCGCGCCAGCAGTGGTGGGAGGTCCTGCGGCCTCTGTAATGGCCAGAGTTGGTTGCCCTTGGAAAGCAGTGTTGTTGAGGTCTTGTGGGCACGCCCCTTCCTCGGTGCAGCTTGTTCTGTGCCCTTTTTGCCACTTCCTGGGGCTGGTGTTGTGGGGGTCAGAAATGCGAGACAAACAACTTGATAAAGGTTTTTCACAAGTAGCCATTTTATTAACTTAAAGGGGTATGATATATGCCTCACTTTCCCTAACCTGAAGAGGATTTCCCTGCCTATCAAACTAAGAATAAAGGGAAACACTCTAACAAAAGGAATCTGTCCTTCACACTTATCCATATATCAGACTCATAAAGGTATAATATGGCAATTCAGGTTTAACAAAATAAGTTATGCTTAAACATGAACCGTATTTATTTTTATTTTTTTATTCTTTTTATTTGCATTTCATCAAAAAAAGACAAATCAATCGGCCATGCACAGAAAGAAGAAGGAGCACAAGAGAATGCAATAGAGCATTTCACAATTCATGTACAATGTGACTTCAAGGGTTACATATTAATTCAAGTCAGTGTCCCTGCATCAGTTATCACCACCATCTTCTGGTACTTGCTTATAGTGCGCCCTTACAAGTCCTCCATGTCCATGTGGACACATTTGCTCATGGCCAGACTCAATTCTCAGTCTCAACATCTCCCATCCTGCCTCCAATCTACTGGAGCCACAACCCCTTCTCCCACTTCATCCTCTACTCAGTATACTCTGGGTTGCTGCAGCACAGGCCTCATAGGGGCATCATTAGAGAGTGCAAACAACATTTGAACTAATGCGTTACACGCTGTGACATCATCACTGATCTCCCTTTGTCCCATGTACACCACCCTGTGCCACACCACTGTCTCTGCTTCCACCCATTTTCTCAAGTCCCTCCACCATGCCTCTACACACTGGACTTCTGCTGACTTCCACGCTAATGCGATCCTCTGCTTGACCAAGACGCAGATGAGGTCTTTCATCCTGTTCAAATTTGCCCCAGAGCGCTGACCCAGGAATATCCCCAGCAGGCTCGCCTCAGGCGGCCACTTGTGTATGTTTATCCATCCACATGAGACTCTGCCCACAATGCCCCTTAAACATGAACCTTATAGCCAGTTATCCTTGTAACCAGAGTCAGATCCCTTTCCCTAGGTTCAAAACAGGATTTTCCAAATCGAAATTCAAAATAAGAAAGCTCCTTTTAATTGCCAATTTCTGCTCTGAATATAGCATAGAGTTCTTCTCACTCCAAAAGTCTTTAACTTGGTTTTGGAAAAGTTTCCACACAACTAAAAAGTCTTTGTCTTCACACATATAATCAATATTTCAACATACCTTCTACCTCTTGAAAAACAAACACTTTCACAATTCTTCTCGATCATCAACAAGAATTTGTCACAATGATTTTTCTACAATCTCCTTGAAAAACAAACGCTTTCACAGTTTTTATTCATCAACAACAATGTCTTGTTGGGATGATTTTACCACAGTTCATCAAACACGTTAGCGGCCTTGCCACTTTCTTTCCTTCAACAGGAATGCTGTACTTCAATGTCTTCTTCCTGGTTTACTAACCTGTCAGGACTACCATAATCCCTTTCCTGGTATACTTGCCTGCCAGGATAAAAACTTCTAATACTACTACAAGTACTCTGTGGTGAGGCTTGCTTCAAACTTTTAGAAAAGTCTTTGACTTTCAACAACATTGAGATTCACAACTTCTTCTGTGAGAATGCAATACACATTGGTGCTATTTTGTTTGCCACATGCAATGCAAGTTATGTTCCTCTCCTCCTTGATACCTTTCACAAGGAGGGCTTCTCTCCTGCCACTTTTGATTTCCTACTTTCACATTTAGGAACTGCCGACAAGATCTCTTTGTTATACTTGCACTTAGTTGCCTTAGGAAATGCTTGTTGGTATCTTGTTTAACTATTGCCTCTTCTTCACTCTGGGAATAATGGTTATTTCAATGGCTTTCAACAGCGTTGATAGGGAGGTTTTGTGATGGATTTATTTTTGGTATTTCAACTTAAACAGTTCTATTCAGGACTACCCATTGTGGGTGAGTCAACAATGCACCATCATGACCCCCCTCCCCCATTCCCTTCCACATCCCGTCAATTAGGTAACACATTGTCAGTTTATTTCAAGCTGTCTCGTTCCAGGTTCTATTCTCCGGGCCTGGGGGAGCGTGGGCACTTTCTCGACTGTCTGGCCGTGTCGGGGAAGCGGTGGATGGAGAGTTATCCGAGTTAGAGATTAAGTATGCCACGTATGGCCCTCAGATGTCTGGAGGGCATGCATGCAGGGGTAGTGTCTTAATAAATTCTGTTTCCACATCTTTACAGGTACAGTACGTCTTTCTGCCAGTTTGCTAACATTGGGACTGGGCCCCGGCCCCATGCCATGGAGATTCTCCTGCGTGCCAGTACTAGGATGTTTGCTAGTTTCCTCGTTGTGAACGATAGGTGTTTTGTCATCCCAAGTAATGCTACTGTGGGCATAGGTCACAGTTCTTCTCCGATTATCGCCTCTGTTGTTTGGATGACATGTGTCCAGAACAGGGCTATTGCTGGGCAGTGCCAGGCTAGATGGAGGAAGTCAGCTTTTGGGGTTCCACATCTGTCACACGGTGCTGCCGACTCTGGTAGATGTGCGCAGCTTTTGGCCAGAGTGTAATACGTTTGGTGAAGGTAGTTAATATATATCTGCTTAAAGCACGAGTTCAGTGCCACTTTTTGAGTTTGTTGCAGGATATACGTTCACTCTTCGTCTGGTATTGAGGTATGTAGGGCTTTTTCCCATCTCAGTTTAGTATGTGCGTTTTCTGGCATGATATCGACTAGGAAAGATTTATATATCATCGAGAATAGCCTGCCCTCACTTTGCGCTTGTATCACGTTATGCAGCAGTTGCCATGTTGGCGGTTGTTGTGGGAATGAGGGGAAGAGTGCTTGGAGAGTGTAACGAAGTCTGAAGTACATAAATGTGTCTAGGGAGGTGGTACTGCCTCTCTCCTTGGCTTGCTGAGGTGTTATAAAGGTTCCTTCATTGAACAGGTCTCCAAGTGAACCCACGTGTAATTTATCAACCCATTGGTGAAGGACCTTTTCTGCGGTTAGGGGTATTCCTGGCATGAATTTAACTGATAGAAGGGGGGAGAATCTGGTCAGAATGTTGTATTTCTGAGCAATTTTTTCCCAAATTGCACAAGTGGACAGAACTACGTTCAGTGTGGTGTGTGGGGTATTGATAGCTGGCTAACGATAACTGCTCTTAGTAGGTTGGGTGACGCCAGTGCTCGTTCTATTTGGACGTGTGGCCTGATAAAATTTATGGAATATCAATAATTAAGGAATTGTGCCAGTAGTGTCGCCCAAGGTCTGGGAGTGCTAGACCACCCTTGGACACTGGTAGAATAAGTGTCGTATAGGCCACTCTTGCTGGTTTGCCAGCCCACAGTAATTCTAGTATAAGGCTCCTGACTTTTTTCTGGTAGGATTGTGGTACTAAGAGTGGCATGTTGGCGAATAAGTAGTGGAATTTAGGGAGAATCACCATCTTGACCAACAATACCTTCCTCCACAGAGTTAGTGGTAGTGTTTTCCATCTATTCACTTTCTTTTAAAGTGTTTTCAGTACTGGTTCGTAGTTGTCGCGGAATATATCTTGATAATTTTGGAACATTAGGATTCCAAGGTACCGTACGTGGGAACTCTCCCATTTAAATTTGAAATCATAAGTGAATTCTCTGGTGTTTGGTGTTAAAGGGAAAATAACCGATTTAGTGTGGTTAATTCGTAGGCCGGAGACAGTGCTTAATTTGATTACTTCGCGCATGACAGGATTTAGATTTTCGCTCGGGTTTTGGATGTAGAGCACCAAATCATCAGCTTAAAGGGATATAATGAATTTGTGGGGTCCTATGGCGAGACCTTTTTGTAGTTGTCGAGTGCGTAGGCTTGATGCTAGGGGTTCCATTACTAATGCAAATATTAGGGCCGATAGTGGGCACCCCTGCCTGGTCCCGCGTTGAAGGTTTATGCAGGTGGATTTCGTCTTTCCCAGAGTAATGGATGGTTGTGGATTGTTATACAGCAAGGAGACTAATCTGACAAAGTGGTTTCACAGCCCCAGTTGTCTGAGTACAGCGAATAGGAAAGGCCATTCGACAGAGTCGAAGGCCTTCTATGCATCAAGAAGGACTGCGACTGCGTGGTGGGTAGGGTCAAGTGCTTCCGTTGCACCAAACATTCTCCTAATGCCAAATGTTGTGTTACGTCTGGGCACAAAGTCTGCTTGGTCTGCAAGTACCAAGGCTGGCATCAGAGGGAGCAACCTATTAGTAAGAATTTTTGCTAGGATCTTATTGTCCAGGTTTATTAACAAGATCGGTCTGTATGACGCACACTCTTCAGGGGGTTTGCCTGTTTTATGTAAAAGTATTACATTGGCCTCCCGGAAGGTTTGTGGAAGGATTCCAGACTTTGACGCTTCTACGTATACATTAAGGAGGAGAGGGGCCAGTGTGGGTGCAAATGATTTGTAGAACTCGCCTATTAGGCCATCGGGACCTGGGGCCTTGTTGCTGGGTAGGCTCTTTATGGCTTATAGGATTTCTTCTACCGTAAGGGGTTCGTTCAGGGGTTCTCAGAGGTCTCTCTCTACCCAGTAAAGTTCAATGTCATTAAGATAGTTGTGAAGTGTTTCGGTATCTATTTTATGTTTGGAACTGTAAAGCTCTTTGTAGAAGGCTCGAAATTCCTCAACGACTTCTTCCTCTGTGTGTACTAGCGTGCCCTGCAAGGTGCATATTCTTTCCACCTGTGTTGGTTTCCTGTCTGCAGCTATCAGGCAGACTAGTAGGGCCCCTGGTTTTTGACCCTCTCCATATTGACGGATCTGGTGCCCTCGTCCCAGAAATTTCAGTTCTTCTTTGAGCTCTGCTTGAATGCGTGGTTCAGTCGAGGTGGAGCATTGTAGTTCTAGGCTCTTTAGGAGGAGGTCTTCGCTCATAGCTATTTCTCTTCATATTAGTTTTAATATTCCATTTTCCTTTGCTATACACACTCCCCTGATATAACACTTCAGCATTTCCCAGAGTGTGCCCACTGAGGAAACCGTGCCTTGGTTGATGTCAGGGAAACATGTGATTTCGTCCCGTAGTTCTTTTGCAAATACTTGATCTGCTAGTGCTCCTGGTTTGAATCACCATTGGGGTGTTTTCCATTGGCCTTCGGGGAGATTACATTCGAGTGTCTTTGTGGCATGGTCAGAGAAGGTTTTAGGAAGGATTTGGCACGTTCCCCATTGGAGCGGGCTTCGGGAGGAGACCAGGAGGTAGTCAATGCGAGAGCAAGTATTGTGGACTGCTGAGAGAAAGGTGTATTCTCGAGCGTCCCAGTTATTGTGTCTCCATATGTCGACTAGGTCGTAAGCTATGCAGATCTCTTGAACTTGAAGGCTAGCTTTGGATGGTTGAGCAGTTGTGTTCTGTGATTTGTCCATTTGTGGATCTAATGGGGTATTCAGGTAGCCTCCCCAGATTATGGTTGCAGGGCCGATTTCCGGAAGATGTGATAGCACCCAGTCAAAGTTATTTGCTCCATCTGTGTTGGGAGCATAGGAGTTTACAAAAACAATTTATTTCCTGGCTAGGACTCCTTGTATTAGGAGAGACCTGCCTTCAGTAGCTTTCTCCATTTTTATTAGACGGAAGCAGGATTTTGGGTCAATAAGGATGGCCACTCCTCTGGCGTATGACAAATACGAGGAAAGGTAACAGTGACAGCCCCATTTCTGAGCCCAGTGGTGTTCAGCTCCTGGGATCCTGTATTTGGGCTACATCTACTTTGTGTCATTTGAGGTATTGTAGGATCCTCCTTGTTTGGGACGGGAGGTTGCCCCCCTCTAATATTCCACGTGGCTACTTTGAATTGAGCATGATGTTTTTTTGTTCAGGTCGAATTTGTGTAGTTATTTGCCCTGATGTCAGGTGACTGTGTGAAGACTGCGATATGAAAGCTCCCGGTCCTTTTCTTATTGGTGTGGAGAGACAATGAAGTTTCTGGGGGGTTGGAGTGGAGTGACGAGGGGTGAGGGTCAGTCGGCGCATCCCCATAACAAATCGTGTGACCCTCCCTTCCATGAGCAACCCCCAACTGGCCCGTAATTACATCCCTCCCGGTAAATAAACGTTAACAGTGCTGCGCTTGGGGCGCTGGTGACATTCCAAGGTTGGAGGCTACGTTGACGACATGAGGTTGTGTTTCTCTAGTGGTCTCTTCAGGAATGTTCGTGGACAGCCGCAGACTTTTATGTAGCTTTCACGGTGGATTTCTTCATGCTTGTTCCCTCTGTAAGGGCTGTGGGTGGATATTGAGGGGTCTGCATCCGATTCTGTCGAGGAAGGAGCTCACCACCTCGGGTGTATTAAAGAATTGGGTTTTCCCCTCGTGCTGAATACAGAGTTTCACGGGGAAGAGCATTGAGTACGGCATCTGGTTTTCTTGAAGGCAGCGTTTGACGCCGGTAAAGGATCTTCTTTGTGCCTGTACGGCCGGGGAGAAATCCGGGTAGAAATGAATGTTGTCTCGGTCAAACTGGAGTTCGCCCTTTTCTCTGGCGAGTCTCAGAATTGTATCCCTGTCCTTATAGGTAAGCAGTTTGGCTATATTTGGACGCGGGGCTGCCCCCGGGATTGGTCTCGTAGCCAGGATTCTGTGAGCTCTCTCTACCACAAACAATTGAGACAGTGCGTCAGCGCCGAAGAGTTCAGTGCAAATCTTTTCGATATGGTCTTCCATCTTCGTCTGTAGCTGTTGTTTTCTGACTCCGACTATTCCGATATTGTTCCTCCGGGAGCATCCTTCTAGGTCCTTGTTTTTGGCACTGACCGACTTCATTTGCCCTTCCAGAGTTGACACTCTGGCCATTAGCGATGCAGAGTTGTCGTCCAGATCGGAGACTCTTTGTTCCACCGCATCGAGCCTGTCTGCGTGTTTATCAAGACAGTGTTGTAATTGGTCCACCTTGGATGATAATGCATCGATCTTGCAGTCGAGGCTGGCTATCCCCGCCTTCGGGTCAAGAAGGATTTCTCTGATGTCAAAAGCTTGGGGGAGATCATCCTCCTTGTTTGCATCCTGTGTGGGTGATTCCGGCCTGCTGCTAGGTTTTGGAGTTTTGGTGGAGGTGCCGGGCTCGAAGTTAAGCTTACATTGGGATTTATCAGATTTTTCCATGGTGGAGCTGGAGGCGCTGGGGCTCAGATTCTGAGCCGCTCGGAGGCTACGAAGAGGTTGTTTTCTAGAATAGTGGAATGGAGTCTGGTGTAGCTCCCGGCCGTAGGGTGACTGAGATGAATAGGGATCTAGACTCAGAGCAGTATTGGCAGAGGCCACGATGAGCCGCCGCCCCCAGCTAAGCGTAGGCCAGTCCCTCGGGTGTCAGGGGAGTATCTGTTTGTTTCAGGGTCAGAGGCCTACGTCACACTGGTAACTCACTGGTAGATCGATTCAAGCACGCGTCTTGTCCTTGTGTTCTGGAGCCAGGAAGGGGGGGGTGTGATGTCGAGCCAAGCTCACCTCGTGCGGGGGTCCACTCCATGGTTGCCTGAGACCGTGATGTTGCTGCCGGGGCTGATGGATATTTTTAGATTGTTGGCTGGAGCTCCACCTGGGCGGTTGTGGGACCGTCATCCTTGGAGTGCAAGGGGCCTTTACCCGCAGAGTATTGGGGATGTTGTTCTAATCGGTGACTGTCAGTGGGGCTGAAGTTGGCACCGGCGATACAATCTATGAGGTAAGGTTCAGGATCTCTGTTGTGGCGCCTGCAGCTATTATTGCTGGCTGTAAATGGCACAGTGTCGGGCGTACGCGGGGACACAGGATGTATGCCCACTACATGTCTCACTGTGCGCTGTGGATATTTTCCTGGCGGGGTCACTGCGGGAGTATCAGGAGTTTGCAGCTCTATATGGTGTGTCATCAGGTCTCCGCTGGGACACAGGAGGTAAGTATGTGCTGTTCCTCCCTGTATGTCACCGGCCTTTACCTGCTGGGATCACTGCAGGACTGCAAAGGGGTCACAGCTTTGCTAGCGGGGCCAGGACTGCTGGGGAGACCTCTGCCATGCGGGTCATTGTGCGCTGTAATCTCGAGCGCCCTCCGCCTGTTGGGGCGTCTGCCTCTCGGAATGTGGGGAAGATCTTGGTGCCGTTGTTTTATGGTGGCAGCGGCTGTTCGCTGCCAGGACTTTGTTGCCTGTAGGGGCCGGGTCTCAGCTTTCGGGGGGTGTACCTCCCACCAGGGCTTTGTCGGCTAAGTGTCCTGCCTGATTGTTGTAGCCTAGGGGGGTGCCCCCAGGCAACGCCGCCACCGCCTCCTTCCTGGATTTGCTTTGGGTAGGCAGGTGAGAGGTCCCCACTGCGCAGTGCCCACAGTGCAGCCGGTCTTACCGTGGAGACTGGGCCATAGTCATCTGCGCTGTGGACGTTGTAGGGCTAATTCCACAGTTCCGACCACAGCTTGGGGGAGTGCTTGTGGCCAGCTCGGGTCGAGATCCGCACAGGTATGCAGCTCGATGCCCGGTCTGGGCTCGCCACCTCTCGTCTCGGCTGAGGATGCCGGTCGAGTCTCTCACGTCGGCGATCTCTGGCTGGTGTGCAGAGTTAGGGTACAGCGAGCTGTCCCCCACTAGCGCCGGTGTTGTCTCTGCAGAGGACAGGGTGGGCGGCCCCTGCCATTGTCAGCGTCTGTCATGTTTGCGGGGGTTACGAGCCGTGGTAATGTGGCCTAGGCCATGCTCCCCTCAGCTGGTGCGAGATCACGTGTGGGGAGGCTCGATCCGTCGCAGTAATGGGCTCGTTAAAAGCATTAGCTTGTAGCATTGCCTACAGCTGCCGATTTGGTTCGGATGACCATTATAGACACAGTGATTTTCAAGGATCTATTCAGAGCTTCACAGAGCTCACTAGGTAGCCGCCATCTTGGTCGGTCATCTAGCGCCCTCGTGAATGCTTTTTAACTTGGGTTGTCCTTTGCCTCTTTTAAGTATGATTATTGCACTACACACTACCACATCAGACTGGGTCAGATTGAATACCATGGGTACACTCTCAAACACGATCGAAAGCTCCTGTGTCCTTAAACAAGGCTGTGTGCAAGCACCTGTTCTTTTAAATCTTTTTATCTCTGACGCCTTCAAGGATACACAGTGTTTCCCCCCTCTTTTAGCAGCCAACAGAGCCAATTATCTTCTATGTGCGGATGATCTTGCTCTGAGGGATTATACTCCGATTGATCTTCAAAGCCAATTTGCGGTCCTCTCAGAGTATACGAGTAGTAACAAACTCATAAGTAACATCAGTAAATCAAAGGTCTTTCAATTTACGTCTGGCAGCAAGAAACATTATTCCAAACACAGGTGGTTATTGGAGGAGTCTTAGAGCAGGTCCCCATTTTGTTTATTTGGGTTTTTATCTAACTGTGGGACATAGTTCTAATGAAATTCTCCTTCATCAGAAGACTAAGATCACATCCTTAGCTGCAAAGCCCTCCATAATTACTAAAAATGAGGGCACTTCCCAATGGCTCCGGTCATGGAGTTTTATAATAAAAAGGTGCTTCTGGCTTATGGGGCCATTGCGTTTTTTTATCCGAGTGAGAATTGGTCTAAATGAGAAGGCCGATTTTGGTGGAGGGTCTTGAAATAGCCCCCTGGGGTGCCTGCCACAGTTATGTGGTATGAGTTTGGATTATTGTCTATTATTGCTCTTGTGCCTTGGAGGCAAATATGTCTATTCTTGAAAACAGTGTAAGGTGTTAAACCATCCTTGTGCTGGAAATGGAGACAGAGGTTGGAGGTGAAATCCTGTTCTTCTCTCAACAAATGGGTTGATGATTACAATAATATCATGGTGAAATATGATGTTGAGTTTCAAGTCTTGCAGGCAACCCCCCACCTTGTAAAAAATGTAAAAAAGAAAATGTGGGCGTGGGATTGGATTCTCACTTTACAAGAGGTGCATAGTTTTACGTCATTTTCTACAGTACGTCTCAATGTTAGAGCTTTTGGGGTCCTTCCACCATACATGTGCAGGGTCCCTTGCTCATCATGGTGATCTCAACACCTGCAGCTTAACCTGCTCCTTACAAGAGAGATTTTGGGGGCCAGAGAGGGTGTGGAGCGTTGGCGGCTGAATTTGTGGGTTTTGTAACTCTGGGACTATTACTGAGACAATTGTTCATATGCTCGTAAAGTGCGAGTCCTCGAAATATCAGCATATTTTTTGCACTTTGAACCTCTTCTCTGTGATTTAAATAGTCCCTCTGCCGGTTTTGTGTGACAACAAATTATGTCACCTGGGAGTAATCGTTGGGGTTTAGCAGCACTTCGTTTTTGGAAAGATTTCTTTAGTTAACTTGGGGTTAGTATGATTTAACTACTGCTGTATTTATTGTGAATTGTAATGCTTGGTTCTTTTATGGATTTTAAACATTAGTATGTTTTAACCATTGTATTATTTTAACAGATTTTAGACATTGGTTCCTATTGTGTGTCTTTTTTTTAGCTTTTTGTAAAGTAAACACATTCTTATATGAATGTATTTCACAATAAAAAATACAAAATAACATAATGGGTACAATCTTCTTGCAATATTGTTCTCTCTTTAATTTGCCAATGTTGGTTAGTCTTTCTGAAGTATTGTCTCCTCTTTACTTTGGCAATGGTGGTTATATTTTTTCTTCAGTATTGCCCCCACTTTACTTTGACAATGCTGGTTTCTATCTTGGTTCAATATAGCCCTTTCTTTTCTTTGGTAGTACTCTTTGCTTTGCCAATAATAGTTGTAACCTTTCCTTTCTTGATTTCTTTCAAAGTGCTTATAACACCAATATGGCTTCCTTGGATTAGTTTTGTATTCAAAATATTTATTAGCCAACAGCAGTCGACTGCAGAGCTTTCCGTGATTACCTAATAAAGGTGAACTCACTGGTCCCTCTATATGCATCCACTCGATCTGCTGCTGGTGCCCCTTCTGCTTCTTCTGATGATTCCTGAATGTCTGACTGCTTCGGTCGTATTCCTGCGGCCCGTGCTGATTGGGAAAGGAGCCTTTCTTGCCCGTAGCCACCGGGATAAGGCACGAAATAAGGAGAGCCTCTCTCTCCAAGGGGAAAGCCTGTCAAACACTGCTTCCCGTTGCGCGACCTCTGCACTTCAGGTTTTCAATCTCGAAGACCATCTCAGGACCGACATCCGCCTCAAAGACAGCAGGTGCTCCGCGTCTTCGTTCATCTGCTTAAGCTGGCAAATACTTCTACTGCTCCACCTTCTTGCTCTAATGGCCTGCACCTGAAGGGGTTTTAAATGTTCAAAGGTCCTGCTCAGGTGGTGTCATTAGAACCACTATCCTGCACACTGCAATTCTGCATCTCTGAGTCCCTCTTCCTTGTCCCAGTACTTAGGGCATTATGGGACTTGCAGTCCCTAATGTTCTGGTTCCTTTTTATATCACCAATTTCAAGTCAACCCTTATTTAATTCACTCTGTTTATTGAATACACCTTTAGGGACGGACTTAGAGGAGGTAATTGTTTGTTCTTGACTTCATAGCTCAAACCTAAGGCAGAATCATAAGCATCAGACGCTAAGGTATTAACACCTTGATTCTTATATAGATCAATCCCATGTTGATCATAACGGTTTTTAAAAACTAACAAGGTGGGTACTTTTGGGAAGGGGAGCCTCACTCTGACAACAAGCCATTAGATATTCCGGCATCAAGGAAATCTCTCCCTCTGAAGAAGAGAAATACTGCGTCTCTCCTAATGGAGTCGTCCCATTAGCTTGGGACCCTTCACCTCTCAGGGTATCCACCCGGCTAATACCACCGCCAAGGTTAGGATCAGGTAGCGGCTGCCTTCCCCCGGCCACCTGGGAGGAGGCTTTAGGCAGGGTTTCTGTGAGGACTCTGCAGGGTTCATCATAGTGTGCCGGAGGTGCTGCTGCCTTTAATGGGGATCTGGGTGTCTTGTGTGCCTGTTGGGAGTCTGGAAATAGTGCATCAGTACCTTGACAGTGTAGGGTACTCATGGTGGCAACTGTAAAGGCAGACACAAGTGATCACAGTTCAAAGGTGTTTATTAAGATGGGTGCAAGCTACGACCATCTAATAATAATAAGGCAGTCCTAGTGGCGTCTTGTCAAATAAAAAGGGCCTATACTTAAAAGAAATTATTGCCAATCCTTACCACTAAGTTACAAAAAGAGTGTGGGATAATGTTCACCAGAAAAGAAAGAAGTGTTCACAAAATGATAAGTCAGGATGGTATGGCTGGGTCTCCCTTCCCCACATTTTTAGCAAGGGACAATGCGGGACTTCTGAGCACAGCACACTTCTGGGCCTCTGCAGCATGAGGCTCATAATTCCGGTTCAACAATATCAGAACCTTCATGGGGCAAGTCTCTACTCTGCAAATTCTCTTGCACTAGAAGGCCTGATGTATTAAAACAACAAACAAACAAATGTTCCTTCGGTAATCTTGTACCTTGGGCGATTGCTCTCTGCCCCTTGGAGATTCCTCTGCTAGGCTCTGATCCTCCTTGCAACTTAGGCCTCCCTTCGTCGGGTTCACTGTGGCCTTTCAAAAGCAACTTGCAACACCCCACTGTGGACAACCCTGGACCGGGTTCATTCGTATCTTCACAATGTTCACAGGTGTATTACTCTTCACCCCAACTCACAGGCATCCCTCAAAACAGGTTGCACGTTTGCCAAATATACAGTTCACTTTACGCTCTCACCATGCAGGATTCACTTCCACTAGCTGGGATTGAGAAATGAACAAAAGGGATTGGGGGAATCATAGTGTTTTATCTGAGCCTGTTGGGAGGGGGGTAAACAATAATCAGAGGGAAGTGGAGAAGAACGGTTGGAATCATTCAAGTAGGAATTAGAAAAGCAAGGACTCTGGGATAGTTAGCTTCTGGGAGCAATGGAAATTGGGATCCTAGCGGATTGGTTATATATGGAGGGGTTATTGGCTTTCAGAAGAGGAATTTTATTGGGTTGAAGGGAGGTTGATTTGGTACAGCCTATAAAGGCTTCATAGACCTTGTCTTCCTCGTCCCTCTCTCCTGTATAATATTGCGTCTCACCTGACGTATCGCCCCAAGTATGACCCTCGGTTCTCCTACCCAGGAGATCCTCCCTCGGTCATCTACTTCCAGGGTTGGGATCTGAGAGCGCCAGCCCTTCCCTGGCTACCTTCATTAGGGATTCTCGAGGTCTTATTGGGAGAATACCCTCCGGTTTCTCACCACTTTCTGTCATAAAGTAGTTAAAAGGGGGAAAATCTTGTAGAGTCCTGTGGGGTTTTCCTCACTGCAAATAGTGCCCACGGGATCATTCGGTCCCAGTCTTTCCCGTCCTTCTCTACCAATTTTCAAAGGATTCATTTTAGGGTCTTGTTGAATCTTTCTACCAAGCCATCGGTTTCGGGATGGTACACAGAAGTTCATAAAGTGGTAATATGATGTAGCTCTTTGACTTCTGCCATGAGCTTGCTCATAAAATCTGAACCCTGATCAGTCAATATTTCCTTGGGAAAGCCAACCCCGGAAAAATACAGTAGGAGGTGTTTAAGGATTTGCTGTGTGATATTATTTCGCATTGGGAATTCTTCAGGGTATCTAGAGGCATAATCAACAATCACAAGGATGTATTTGTGTCATGATTCCTGCCCCTCATGTCCCCAGCCCTCCAAGATGTCAGGCTGGAGCCAGGCCACAATCACCTACATGGCCCTCAAGGGCCTCTTCATCCCTCCAAAGACCCACTTGGAGTCAGACTTGGCACTTGTGGCACCAGACTCACTCACTCCCATAGGATAACATTGGGGATTGGACTTGTAGTGCATTGATGGGGACAAGATGGAAGCCCCCACATATTTCGGTTCCCAGAACTGCATGTGCAGTCTAGTCTTTTAGGTGTGGTTCAGCCCAGAGACACCTGGGATACCCAGAGACTATTTAAGCCACGCCCAGGCTAAGAAACATGCTTTGCGTTTTCTGCACCTGCAGCGTGACACTCACCGTGTTCGGATCGGTCTCCAGTAGGCCTGCATCTTTCTTCTGCGCTCAGCTCCTGCAAGAACACCGTTAGGAACAGCCTTACCTTGCAGCGCTTCTGCCCATCATTCATCGCTCCTTCTGTTCTGCTGGCATCTTTGGCGGTGTCATTCCCATCCTGGCATGCCGCTTCCTAAGGAAAAGGGAAAAGAACAGAAAAAAGGCATTAGTAACCATTCAGCAAATCTTTGCTTATTTTTTAAAGACTGTACCAGCTTCAAACGCTTACCTGAATCCCAGCCGCTCTGGGGGAACTCTGTCTCTGGAACTTCTCATCCATCTGCAAGAGGGAAAAGACACTCCAGGTTAGCGTGGAAACATATAGAGGCGCCGCATACCGCGCTTACTCACCACATTTCTTCTTCATAACCGGCATCCAGGCTGAAAACGTCGCGGCACCTAAAAGACACAGAAAAATAACTCAATTCAATACAAATATGAAAGGGTTGCATCGCACATCGTGCTCTCACTCACCTTCAGCGCTACTCATCTCAGCAGCACGTCGCCATCCCCGGACGCTGGCCTTGATCTAAGGAAGGAAAGGAACAAAGTTGGAGAACTGTTCAAAAGACCATTAAACTTACCTGTTGGACTCTTTCCAGTGAAGTAACTAGGCAGCAACGAGCCTGCATCAATCAACGCGCCTGTGCGCTGAAAGCAGGACGGAGAGCACGCTTTCCAAGAAAACAAGGTGAGCTGTGGATCAAAGGGAAGGGTTGGACCCCGGGGAAGAAGGGGTTCAAGAGCACAGAGACAATAGGGAGTAAAACTCTACCAATCCTGTGTTTCAGGCCCAGTCTCCAGTCGAGTAGACTCCAGGGAAGGGTTTGAGGTCGTAAGAGGTCAGAACAGGCTGAGTGACATCTCCGTGGATACCAGGTGAGTGTTACTGTCATGACCCTCGCCCAAAACCCCCTCTGGCAAATCCATTGGCCAGGTGGAGTCAGGACTCGGGTCTCTAGAGCCTGGCATCCTCTTCAAAAGCCCTAATGTGGCCAGTCCTGGCGCCGTTGGTGCCAGGCTCATACACCATGAAAAACAATGTGCTTGGGAACTACTTTATTGTATTGTCAGCCAACATGGAGGCATCCACATAGCTCGGTTCCTAAGAACCAAGCTATGCGGTCTAGTGTTTTGGGTGTCGTAGCTAGGAACTACTTTACCTAGACTATTTTGTTGGGGCTATTTAAACCACACCCGAGAAAGACAACACGCTTCACGTTACTTTGCAGCTTGCAACGTGACGCTCACCGTGTCCAGCTATTCCCTCGAACCTCAGAGAAGCAGAACCTGCAAGGAGACAAAAGGAACATCATTATCAGCAGCATCTTACCTACAGTCTTCATCTTTAAACACTTGCGGCTACTGAGAACAGCTTCTTCGAATCTGCACGCCTCCCGGACAGAATAACCTGAAAGAGGAAGATAGAGGCAACATTAAAGAAAGCAGTAGAGACATTTACAAATTACGAACTGCTCAAAAGGCTTACCTGGCTGGTCGCCTCTCGGCTGGCACCACTCCGGACATTCCACTCACGCTGAAGAACACTGCGACCTACAAGGAAGGAAAACACAGGTTAGCAAAGGCAAGACTTCGCAGTGCTGCGCATAGCGCTTACTTACCACATCATAGCGCTCTTAATGCGCCATCATTTACCAGCGGGGCTCAACCAAGCCAGTTCGCCGCTCTGAAGCTCCGCATACCTAAGGGAGAAAAAAGAGACATTTTAAACAAAGAAAGGCATGCAGGATAGCAACAAAACTAAAGAACAGCAATAAGACCTACCTGAACAATATCAAACGGGCCGGTGTCAGTGAAGTAACTGGACCGCACTCGCCCATGAAAGACAACACGCCCCTGCAAAGAATGCAGGACGGTGAGCACGCCTAATTCTACCTCAAAGTGAGGAGAGGGCGCCAGAGGGACTGAAATCATACGGGGGTGGAGGGAGGATACTTACCCCAGTCGGTCAGTCTTGAACACAGTCCTCCTGTAATTTCAGGCAGAACCTCCCCTGCAGACCACATCAGGGCAAATCTGAGAAGCATACCAGCGAGTAACCGGGCTGGGTGGCGTCCCTGTGGCTACCAGGTGAGCATAACAGTTACAGAACACAAAACCTCACATCAAAATCCACCTGGGCGTCATGGAAACGTCATAAACCGACCAGTTAGCCCACATGTTGGGGCAGCTACGTTCTGTAGTACATGCAGCCAGGCAGGAGACCAACACCCTGAGGAGAAAGCTGATAGTAGTCAAAGAATGCACTGATGATTTAAGCCAGCAACTTCTCCAGTCACAAGCAGGGCATGCACTATTGCCGGGAAGCGTGCCATCGATGCCAGCACCATCAGCAAATCCCGTTCAGATAACCCTTCCTAGGGCAGTTCCCTTGGCCCCGCCCGAAGGATTTAAGAGGTTTGTAACGTTCCTGAACCAGTGCCGCCTGCACTTCCATTGTAGACCAGTGGCCTTTCTGAATGACCAATCACGGGTCGCTTTTGTGCTATCCTACCTCACTGGTAGCGCCGCAGATTGGTCTGTACCCTTTCTGGCCCAAGACGATCCTTTGCTGCATGACTTCAGGGGCTTTCAGCAGGAGATGGAAAAGCTGTTTGCCCGTCATACTCATGGGCAGGCATTGGACAACAAACTTCTTTTCTTACGCCAAGGGAATTAAGACCTATTAACACACATAGCCACGTTCAATAGACTCATAGTTGAAGCAGAATGGCCAGTGAAGAAGAGAACCACGTTATTTCATCAGGGGTTGCGGGGGAAACTCAAGGATGTTCTCGCATAAGTAGTGAACCCCCCGAAAGACTGCTCAGAATTCATTGACCTTGTTGCTCAACTGGATCATAGGTTACAGGACCGAAGAGCAGATCGAACCAGACCGGACCCTCACCCCATGTATGGGCGTTCAAAGGACAATATTGCCCACACAACGGAAGGTTCAGGAGAACCAATGCAAATCGGGGGGGGGGGGTCAGATCCCCCTTAACTAAAGCGGAAAGGGATAAAAGGAGACAGCAGCAGTTATGTCTGTACTGTGGAAGGTCAGGTTGTTTCCTTAAAGTGTGCCCTGTGAAGCCACCGAGGAGGACGGTAGGGGCCACGGGCAAGGAAGATACCATCAAGGAATCGGAAACCTCCCCAGCCCGCCAAGTGTAGGGGTCCACTTGTCGAGCGAAGAAAGTGAACTACAGACCTCCCATTTTGCACTGTGGTCTTGATCAATCATCAACAACCATCTCGGATGCACGCAGTAAGAGCGTACATTGACAGTGGAGCCATTGGGAATTACATCGACCAGGATCTTGTGGCAAAGATGGGGCTTCCGTTACGCCCTAAATCAACCACCGACACTGTTACCACTGTCGACGGCACGGAAATAGCTTCTGGTCCAGTATCCCAATGCACTGCAGCTTTAACCCTTCTGTGCCAGGATGGACACCAAGAATCTATCGTTTTTGACCTCATTAAGGCACCACAGTTCCGGTTGATTTTGGGAATGCCATGGTTGGTAGCTCACAATCCTCGAATCGATTGGCGAGCAAAAGAATTGGCCTTTCCCGAGACTTGTGCCCACACATGTTATCGCCAAGAGAAACAACCAATAGACACCAGAACCTCCACGCTTGCGGCTGTGGCAATCGGCACCCTACCAAGTGAACACCAGGACTTTCAAGATGTCTTTCAGAAAGAACAGGCTAATACCCTGCCACCGCATAGACCATACGATTGCCAAATCGACCTGATACCCGGCGCACAAATCCCTTGTGGGTGCATTTACGCACTCACGGAACCAGAAAACCAGCACCTGAAGGCATATCTTGACCAATACCTGGCCATCGGGTTCATCCATCCCTCGAAGTCTCCAGCAGCCAGTCCTCTATTCTTCGTACCGAAAAAGGAGGGGGACATGAGAACGTGCATCGACTATCGCGCACTGAACCAGATGACCGTAAAAAAACGCTACCCCCTGCCACTGATCCCTGAATTTCTTGATCAAGTCAAAGATGCCCAAATCTACACAAAACTAGACCTGAGGGGGGCATATCACCTTGTTCGCGTAAAACAGGGGGACGAATGGAAAACTGCTTTTCGCACCAAATACGGCTTGTACGAATATCAAGTAATGCCCTTTGGCCTTTGCAACACGCCTGCAGCATTTCAATACTTCATGAAAGATGTCCTACGGGAATTGATTGATGTCTGTGCTCTAGTATACATCGACGATATTCTAGTATATTCCGCATCAAAGCAGGACCACGTTAAACACATCCGATCCATATTGCAGAAACTCCGTCAACACCAGCTCTATGCCAAGCTCGAAAAGTGCTCATTCCACGTCTCTGAGGTGGAATTCCTGGGCTTTATTCTCAGCCCGAATGGAATCCGAATGGATGTACACAAGGTAGATGCTATCCTGAACTGGCCATCCCCAAATTCATTCAATGGGGTTCAAATTATGCTGGGTTTTGCAAACTTCTACCGCCGGTTCATCCCAGGATTTTCGCAAATCGTGCATCCCATCACGTCATTGCTAAGGAAAAGCAACAAAAAGTTCCAGTGGACAACAGAAGCAGAGGAAGTTTTCCCGGAACTCAAAGCAATATTCACATCTGCCCCAATCTTACGCCACCCTCGCCCTGATCTCTCATACCTGGTGGAAACGGACGCCTCAAGCATGGCTATGGGAGCCGTCCTCTCACAAAAGGACCCCGAAACGAGCCAGTTACACTCTGTTGCCTTCTGGTCACGTAAATTCACACCCCCTAAACTCAATTACGCTATCACAGACAAAGAACTCCTGGCCATTAAGTCAGCCTTTAAGGCATGGCGGCACTACCTCTTGGGCGTCAGACACACAATCACCGTAATAACTGACCACCGGAACCTCCAGTACCTAAAAACGGCAAAGGCCCAATCCTCACGACAACTACGTTGGGCTCTTTTTTTTGCTGAATATGACTACGTGATTACATTTCGACTAGGGGTGAAAAACGGGAAGGCCGATGCCCTTTCCTGTATGGGGGTGGAAGAGGAAGGGTATCAGACCCCTGACCCAATAGCAATCATCCTGAGTGACAAGCTCCTAGGAATCACAGCAACCATAACTCAGAAAGAAATCCAAAACCTGATGAGTCCGGAGAAACTACAAGCGTGGAGTGCACAAGGAGAACATTACATGATAAAAGATCAGTTGCCCTACTTCAGGAATCGTTTATTCTTACCAAACCAAGAACTACGAGAACAAGTCATGTCTGGTTATCATGATTCCTTGAGCGAGGGCCACACCGGAATCGCTAAAACCCTAGCCAAGGTAAAACGAAATTATTGGTGGCCCATGTGGCGTAAAGACATTATCCAATTCATCCTATCTTGTGGAATGTGTCCTCAAAACAAGTCATCCAAGCAGAAACCGGCTGGGCTATTAAAACCATTGGAAATTCCACAAGCACCCTGGCACACGTTGTCCCTCGATTTTATTACTGATTTACCACCCAGTCAAGGGTTTAACACTATTCTTGTGGTCGTGGACCTATTTTCAAAAATGGCACATTTCATTCCTCCTAAGGGGCTCCCAAATGCTTCCACTCTGGCAAAAGTATTTCTTGAAGGCATTGTATGGCTCCATGGGTTTCCTTCAGTTTTGGTCTCAGACCGAGGTACTCAATTTGTATCTAACTTCTGGAGAAAATACTGCTCTATGGCCCAGATCGACATCCGGCTATCCACCAGTCACCATCCCCAAACGGATGGTCAAACTGAGAGGACAAATCAGACGCTCGAGCAATATCTGCGTTGCATGTTACACCAAGCTGAAGGAAGCTGGTCGACCTATTATGGATAGCTGAATATGCTTATAATAATTCCCTACACACCAGCACTGGGCAGACACCCTTTTATACCATGTGTGGCAGGCACCCACGTACTTCTGAGTTGGATCTTCCTACAATCTTCCTACAACCCTGGAAATGCCAGCAGTCAAAACCTTGCACACAACCATTTCTCAAACCTTTAAAAGGGCAGCTGAACACCTACTTCAAGCTAAGAATCGCCAAAAGAAGTTTGCTGATCAACACAGAGCAAAGTCCCCCAACTACCAAGTGGGAGACAAAGTCTGGCTGGCATCTAAACACGTGTCCATTAAAGGAACCCGAACTTTCCGTCCAAGATACCTGGGTCCATTCACCGTCACCTCCGTGATGAATCCTGTGGCGGTCAGACTAGCTTTGCCGTCAAACATGCAGATTCATCCTGTGTTCCACGTGTCTCTCCTTAAACCTGTTCAACCTGGGACCCGGGTAGCAATGCCACTGCAGCCAGTAGTAGTCACCGGGGAGCCAAAATTCGAAGCCAAGGACATCCTGTATTCAAAGTACATCAGATCCAAATTATACTACTTAGTAGACTGGAAGGGGTATGGTCCACAAGACAGGACATGGGAGCCTTGTGAATACATCCATGCACCTCGCTTGCTTAGACAATTTCATCAAAACCATCCAAACAAACCAGGACCAGACAGAAGAGCCACCTTGAGAGGGGCCTTGTGGGGTGGGCGGGGGTGCTGTCATGATTCTTGCCCTTCATGTCCCCAGCCCTCCAAGATGTCAGGCTGGAGCCAGGCCACGATCAACTACATGGCCCTCAAGGGCCTCTCCATCCCTCCAAAGACCCACTTGGAGTCAAACCTGGTGCTTGTGGCACCAGACACACTCACTCCCATAGGATAACATTGGGGATTGGACTTGTAGTGCATTGATGGGGACAAGATGGATGCCCCCACATATTTCGGTTCCCAGAACTGCATGTGCAATCTAGTCTTTTGGGTGTGGTTCAGCCCAGAGACACCTGGGATAGCCAGAGGCTATTTAAGCCACGCCCAGGCTGAGAAACATGCTTTGCGTTTTCTGCACCTGCAGCGTGACACTCACCGTGTTCGGATCAGTCTCCAGTAGGCCTGCATTTTTCTTCTGCGCTGAGCTCCTGCAAGAACAAGAACACAGTTAGGAACAGCCTTACCTTGCAGCGCTTCTGCCCATCATTCATCGCTCCTTCTGTTCTGCGGGCATCTTCGGCGGTGTCATTCCCATCCTGGCATGCCACTTCCTAAGGAAAAGGGAAAAAAACAGAAAAAAGGCATTAGTAAGCATTCAGCAAATCTTTGCTTATTTTTTAAAGACTGTACGAGCTTCAAACGCTTACCTGAATCCCAGCCGCTCTGGGGGAACTCTGTCTCCAGAACTTCTCATCCATCTGCAAGAGGGAAAAGACACTCCAGGTTAGCGTGGAAACATCTAAAGGCGAGCAAACCGCGCTTACTCACCGCATTTCTTCTTCATAACCGGCATCTACGGTGAAAACGTCGCGGCAACTTAAAGACACAGAAAAAGAACTCTGTTCAATACAAATATGAAAGGGTTGCATCGCGCATCGTGCTCTCACTCACCTTCAGCGCTACTCATCTTAGAAGCACGTCGCCATCTCCGGACGCTGGCCATCATCTAAGGAAGGAAAGGAACGAAGTTAGAGAACTGTTCAAAAGACTCATTATACTTACCTGTCGGACCCTTGCCAGTGAAGTAACTAGGCAGCAACAAGCCCGCATCAATCAACGCACCCCCGCGCTGAAAGCAGGATGGAGAGCACACTTTCCAAGAAAACAAGGTGAGCTGTGGATCAAAGGGAAAGGTTGGACCCCGGGGAAGAAGGGGTTCAAGCACACAGAGACAATAGAGAGTTAAACTATACCAATCCTGTGTTTCAGGCCCAGTCTTCAGTCGAGTAGACTCCAGGGAAGGGTTTGAGGTCGTAAGAGGTCCTTGTGGATACCAGGTGAGCATTACAATTTATTTCCTAATCTGGATGTTTCTAGGGGTCCGATAATGTCCATTCCAATTCTCAAAATGGGGATTTCTATGATTGGTAAGGGATTCAAAGGCAGGCAATGAGACATGTGTACTAGTTTTTGGACATATTTCACACGTTTGGATAAAGGTGTTTATATCAGCATGGATACCTGTCCAGTAAATCTTCCCACAGATGTGTGTTGGGGTTTTGTATTGTCCTAGGTGGTCCCCATTAGATGGGAATGGGAAATCTCCAGTACAACCTTTCAGTGAGTTCTGAGGATCACCAACTGTGTTTTTATTAACCCTTTGGTCGATGTTTCCCTCCTATACAACAATCCCTGCTTTACGAAGAAAAAAGAAAGGGCTCCCTTTTCCTGTACCTTCTCCTTCCGGAATAGCCTGAAGAAAGGCTTCAGCAAGAGCAGGATCGTTTCACTGGGTGAAGGCTAGATTGGGATAGATGGTGGGCTACTCTCCCTTCGTTTCTTTGATTTTAGAAGGTTTATCCGCTTCCCCAAAGCCCAATGCACCTCTTTCTATTTTGTGTGGTTCACTTTGTTTAAACTGAGGGAATAGTGGCCTTTCCAAAATTCCTTGAGCTATTTGGTCCCCAGGGTGTACTTCAAATGGGGTTTCACCATGATTCTGTAAGAGAACCTTTACGTCCCCTCAGAAGTTGGGTCGATGACGCCTGTTAATACGCATATACCGAATTTCCATTCTAGGCCAGATTTTGGGGCTAACGTGAAGTAACACCCTGGAGGCGGTATCAAAACCAAAACGGGAGAAATCATTCCTCTTTTCCGAGGGAGAATGCCAGCTTCCTACTGCTGCAAACATCGAAAACTATCGATTCCTTTGTGGCAACAGATGGGTTAGAAGCTGGTTGACTAGGTTTTTTAAATTTTAGGGTTTCCCAATTCGTTTCAATTGAGTCACACCCCACTCCTGACACCATATGTAGGGTACGCATGGTGGCAACAGTAAAGACAGACACAAGTTATCACAGTTCAAGGGTGTTTATTGAACTTTATAATGGGTGAGATAAATGCCCAATCTTAACCTAAATCTAAGATGGGAGAAAGCCACAACCATCAAATAATAATAAGGCAGTCATAGTGGTGTCTTGTCAAATAAAAAGTCCTTGCCACTAAGTTACAAAGAAAATGTGGGATAATGTTCACCAGAAATGAAAGAAGTGTTCACAAAATGATAAATTAGGGTGGTATGGCTGGGTCACTCCTGGACTCTCCAGCACAAGGCTCACAATTCCAGTTCAATGGTATGAGAACATTCAAGGGCCAAGTCTCTTCTCTGCAAAGCCTCTTGCCTTAGAAGTCCCGATGTATCAAAACAACAAACAAACAAAAGTTCCTTCGGTAATCTTTTACCATGGGTGATTGCTTCCCGCCCCTTGGATCTCCCTCTGCCCGGCTCGGATCCGTCTTGCAACTTGGGCCTCCCTCCATCGCATTCAGTATAGCCTTTCAAATGCAGCTTGCAACTTCCCACTGCGGACAACCCTCGACCGGGTCCACTCTTATCTTCACAGTGTTCACTGGTGTATTACTCTTCACCCCAACTCACAGGCATCCCTCAAACTGGGTTTCACGTTTGCCAAATATCCAGTTCACTTTATGTTCTCACGATGCAGGATTCACTTCCCTTAGCTTTCTCTTGGCAATGGGTCGGAGACTTTCAAGTTTACAAGGGATTTGCCTTCTTCATGAGGCAGACAGTATGATGGTTTACTGGCTAGATGGTTGTGTGTGCATATGGACACTCAGGAATGTGTGCCTTGCTTGAACAGTGGTGTCATGTGCTTCACATTTGTGCAACGGAATGTGTGCCCATGTAGGGCTGGCCCAATGTTGCTTGCCTATTCTGTTGTACTTTCAGCTGATGGGTGCCCTGCTAGCTAAGGCGGTGTGCGATCGACATTAGATGGGATACAATCTTCATGGAGGCCTTGCAGCTACTGGTCTGTTGCACTAGATGTAAGTTTGAGCCACTCATCTAGTGGTGTTGATTAAGTGCCGTACATTATGTGTGTGCTAGCGGTTTGGCTGATGTGTCTGTACATGGGTACTTGGCCTGCTGGCAAGGGGTGGTGGCACTATGACATTTGATTGGGTGACTGTACTTGATACTTGCTGTTCCATGGTGGTTGCATTTATCCTACATCATGTCCTCTTCCTTCTGCATGGTGAGTATTCAAGAGCGTTCACACCTTCTATTCCTCCTGGTGTACTGTCCTGCAGTGTCACATTGATTACTTGAGCATTGTTTGGGTTACTCTCAGCAGGATGCATGGAAGTATGTGTCTGTCCATATGCTATTGGTGTTGCTGTGCAATGGACCCATTATTCACTCATGTACTCACTGGGGTCTTCCTGGCTGCTGGCTCCAACCTCTGCCAAACAACCCATACCCTCCAGTCCTACCATGTGGGGGATGCTGCACACCGTCTCCTCCCAAGATATCAATTGCAGCAGCGGGGCAATAGTTCCTCCACCAGTGTCTGCTGTCTCCCGACAGTGGTTGGAAATGAGGGTCGTGAGGAACCTGAGGGCATCCTCACTTCTTTTGCCCCTGTATCCTCCTCTCGGGGGCCAGGGAAAGTCCATTGCTCTTGAATCCTGACCTTGGGGGTGGAGATGAGAGGGAGGATCACCTGGGTGGAGGAGACTTGGGGAGTGGGGAGGAGACGTCCTTAATTGAGACATGATATTCCCCATAAGCTATTGTCAGTCCTTTCCTTGTTTTTCTCTTAAGACATTCCACAGGAAACACCAGTTTGGTACTGGGGCGAGGAAGAGACTAACTAGATAAACACATCCTCACTTTTTTAACGCATACAGACATCCGTTGTGTACTGGGACGAGGAGGAAGCCAGTAAGAGCAAAATGCAGAACTACTGTTTCAACATTGAGCGGTTTAGTCCTTTTGGGACTAATTAGGGTAGCAGAAACTTTAAAAGCAGGAAGTGGAGTCAGCTGTGGAAGCAGGGCTAAAGACTGTTGAGCGAAGCAAACCTCTCTGGAGAAGCAGCATGGCTAGTGAAGCACTGGAGACCCTTTGGAAGATGCAGAGCGTATGCAGTGGGAAGCGGGTCTGAAGGACGCTGGAGACCGGTGGTGGACCACTAGAGAGAAACTGCTGTGACCCAGCAAAGCAGTGACAGGAATGCTGAGCTGCAGGAGAAGCATAGCTGGGTGAGTGGAGCCACAGAGAGCCATTGAGAAAATGCGTGAGGCACCACATGAGAAAGAGAGAGCTTGTGGCAGCAGTAGACCTTGCGGCAAGCCGTAGGATCCGGCTGGTGATTGTACCAAGCAGGGGGAACACTGGGATGGCAGGCGACCAATCAAAGCAAGTAATGAACATTGATAGGAATGAAAGCAAATATTTCTTTTGACTATCGATTTGATTGAAAGCGAGTTTAAGCACTTTTGAATACCGATCGGAGTGAAAGCAAGTTTGAACACTTTTGAATGCCGATAGGGGTGAAAGAAAGTTTGTGAAACCTCCTGATACGAGGAACTGTATTATATGAGAAAGCAAGCATCGACAAAAGCCACTAGACTACAAGGAACTGTATATTATTCAAAAACAAACATTGGCAAGAGCCTGAAGAATATAAGAAAGTGCAACAAGTGCATGGTGGCAAACCAAGCCACGATAAAATGTCAAGAGGGTGTGATATATGTGAATGAATCAAGCACCACTGTCAAACTGAAGCAGTAGCCAGTAAGGTATATCAGTTGTGTGACCTGTAATGGGTGGACTGTGTGGTCCAACAACTGCACCTAGAACGAGTGCACCCCTATATAGACAAGCCACTTAAAGCACCCACAAAGAAGCTTGTGTTTTAATTGCAAAGAACTTGTGTATGATTTGAAGTCAAGGAACTGAATTACATATGTGGATCGGTGAAAGGTAACAATATCAGAAGAGCTGGGAAGTGTCCCAAAGAACTATGCTGTTTTGGAAAAGCTGAAAGAACTGAACTCTTGAAGAAGGCAACACCTATGCCTTGTTAACTATCTCGAATTTGGGAAAGAGAAAACTGGTTACAAGCCAGGAGCTGGAAGAAGCTCTGAACTTCTATTTGAACACTACTTATTTTGATGTTGACATCCCTACACATTGTATACAGTTAGACGTGAGGGCAAGTATAGGTTTTTGACACAGACAGACATTGGAACTTATGAATTTATATTCCATCCATGTTTCCTTGGCTTTACGTGTGGTTTTTCCTACATAATATCTGCTGCACAGGCATCCTAATGCATAGATTACATTTTTGCTATTGCAAGTGGCATAGTCATGCAGTTTTATCTTCTTTCCAGTGTTTGGGTGCCTAATGTATTCTCCCTTGATAATACTCAGCAGTGCTGACAATGCAAGCATGCAAATGTGCCACACTTGCTTTTGTGTAGTGTTTTCTGTATTGGTTTATTTGGTCTCTCTGCTCTGACCAATGTGTCCCTCAAATTTCTTCCCCTTGTATTACCAATATCGACTAATTATTTTTGATTAGTTAGGGTTCTTTACTCCTAACACGACTGTACACTCAGTGACAGATGATTAATACACTATGATGGGAGAATAACAGTTACTTCCGGTATACAATAATACCATTAGTGTGCACAACAGTGATCCGGATTGCTTACATGAATATGTGAATTAGACTGTGCACTCTTATGTGGCAAATGGACAAGGTAATGTCAAACATGGTCCAAATAGACACCATCTTTAAATGTTTTAATCATGTTTACCATAGCAATTTGAATACGTGTTGACTTGTGACTAACACAATATATGATTGGTTACCTGCGATGGACATGATATCTAAATACCAACCACAGTGAAGAATGAGCAGAATGTGAACTGTTGGGAAGCAGTAGGAGTTGATACAATAGGAAATGTTTGAGTAATATGAGAAATAGACCTCTCTAAATTCAGAGGTAATTCCCTAACCCTATTAGTTTAACAATAATATGCCAATACCGTAGCAGAATAGAGAACATTAGGGGCTCCTGATCATAAATGAAAATAAGCCAGGACCATGGAAAAGGAAATTACTAAAGGTTAACATGATCAAAGGATAATAATTATGAACAATTAATGAACACCCAAAGACCGTAATAGCAAATATACAACAAGATCGGTCTCTTTGTTTACAAACATCACGTCACACACGTCAAACATGGTGATGTCACAACGACGTCATTACACGCGGTTACTTAAAGCAGCCATTTTGTAAGAAAGGGATTTGATCAGAGCTCCCAGAAACTATTAGTGGTTCAACATCAGCAGTAGCTAATGGCCAACCTCATAGATTGATTTAGCAGATGTACCTGCTTTAACAGATTGAGCATCAAAGTTCCCTAGAAGCATATGTAACTTACCAGCAGAAATAAGTGAGGATTGAAGACATTTAGGAATCGAGCAAAATGCATCTTTCCTTAGTTATTGCTAATCACATCAATTTAGTTACGACCATTGGATGATTGATCAAATCAATGGATTAATTGGTTGTACTATTCTCTGTATTTACTAAAAATGATCAATGTATTGTATAAATTGATCACTAATTGGGTTTGTAACACTATGTTTTCTCTATTATTTATTATAAAATCCATCAATAATTGATTTGCTGAAATAAAGTTATCTGCATTATTTTTTAGAAGTAATTGGAAATTCGCCCCCTGATGAAGAGAAAGATTATCTTGAAAAGCGTTGGGCCTTAGCAATAAACATATACTGTATAGAATGTATACTGTCTCAAACCACTTTTGTGATGCAACGAAACACAGCTGTTGATGAAATTACCATTCCTAAATTACTATAGAAACACAAAGGATATTGTAAAATTTCAAATTCAAGAAAGTTTGGCTTCATTATTGGGCCTAAGATGGTGTGCGGGGATGGGAGTTTCCATATTGGGAACTTGTTCTTGTTCTACCTGCCTTCGTCTCCCAACTTTTTTTTATATTGTGGTTTGGTTTATAATAAAACCTTTCATAATTATACAGACAACAATAAACCATAAAATACAATTAGCAAAATACTAATTTTACTTACAATTAATAACAGATTACCAATTAGATACTAATTCATGACACATTATACAAAAATGGATTTCCAAAAATGTATTATATAAAATTGATTTAACAAAAGCAAAAACTGCTAAAGATAAAGAAATCTGCCAGGTTCTAAGAATTCTTCCCCAAAAGTCTTCTGCCTGCAAGCGCTGCTCATTGTTGTAAAACTGTAATAACAATTGGTATTGCTTTAAAGACAACATGTGAGTATAACTACTTTAAAATTTCAATATCAATTTTACAAAATCGACAGTCTCTCTGCTCTAGCGATATTATTTATAGCACCACCTATTTCATTTGTAGGCAGTAGATTCAGCTTTAAACAAATAAAATCATTTCTAACACTCTAAATGGACATCTTGTTGTATTGTTTGTATTTATTTATTTATAGAGCGCACCTGGCCGTTAAGCAACTGGGCGCTTGCAAAGAAATAAAAACTTGGGTTACAGGTACAAGAATGTTATACAATTTCTTATATTACAGGTACCAGAATATTATACAATTTCTTATATTACAGGATCATATATCGGGCATTTCTTATGTTACAAAGACCAAGAATATTTACAATTTCTTATGTAACAGGTTCATATGTCAGGCAATACTTCTATTACGGTGACACATGGATTGCGATGTCACATGGCTTGCAGGTAGGATATGTTTCATATATTTACATTGGATATGCATAATATTTGATGCAGTTGAGGCATTTAGCAGTCGTTAGTATGAAGCCATAATTTGACGTTAGCTTTGAACACATGTAGGCAAGGGGTAGCTCTAAGTGAGTCTGGGATAGAGTTCCAGAGATGAGCTGCTAGTACTGGAAAGCTGGACCCTCCAGTTCTTTTCAGTTTGAAGTTGGGGATTTTAATACTATTTGTGTGGGCCTTTCTGATGGGGCGTTCGGAGGTGTGCTTGGTGAATCTCTCTGTGAGGTATGCAGGTGCTTTTTTGTTCAGACAGTTATGTGTAATATTCAAAGTTTTGAGTTTAATATGGTTGTTGATGGTCAGCCAGTTGACAGCTCTTCTTTGATCAGATATGTGCTGCCCTTTAGGGATTCCTAGTGCTGTTCTAAGGGCGTTGTTCTGTAGGGTTTGGAGTTTGTTGGTGTTGTGTTTACTGGCGCCTAGGTACAGTGCATTACAGTAGTCTAATTTGGAGAGGATGCAGGCTCGTGCAATGGTGGTACAGCTGTCTGTGGATAGGTATGGTTTGCAAGCGTGGATAAGTTTGCAAGTGTAGCGGGTAGCAGAGGCTGTAGCGTTAACTTGCTTGTCAAGGGTAAGAGCTGAGTCTAGGTGGAATCCTATGGTTTTGACTTCCTTGGCTACCTTGATTTTGATACCGTCAATAGTAATGGAGTTGTATGAATCGGATAATTTGTTAAGTTTACTGGTAGACCCGATGATTAAGAGCTCGGTCTTGTGGTTGAGACAAAGGCCATGTGTGGCCATCCAGGTTTGGATAATTTGGTAGATTTTATTGATGTGGCTAGAGTCATTGTCATAATCTCCCATGATTGGGATAAGAATTTGGGCGTCATCAGCGTAGTTGGTATATGAGACCCCTAGTTTCTCCAATATGTCAAAGAGAGGCTTTGTAAAAATATTGTACAAAGTGGGGGAAACACATGATCCTTGTGGGATGCCACAGGTGATGGGGACTGGATCTGCTGTTGACATGGGTGGGTGAGAAGACTCTTATGGTTCTCTTATCCAGGAATGAGTTTATCAAGGCCGTGGCTTTTGTGGAGAAGTTGGCCGCTGATTTAAGGTGGTTACAAAGTACCTTATGATCTACCAGGTCGAAGGTGGCTGATAGGTCTAAGAGTAGGAGAATAGAAATGTCTCCTCTATCTTTACATTCATCTAGTTGGTTTTTAAGATCAAGGAGAGCCGTTCCGGTTCCATGTCTCGGTCTAAATCCAGATTGTCTAGTCCCTAGTAAATTGTTAGTCTCCAGGTAAGATTGGATCTGTAGGTATGCTGCTATATCTAAGATTTTGAGGAGGAACGTGACAGTTGTTATGGGCCTATAGTTCGTTGGGACATTAGGGTCCAGATTTTTTTTTCAGGAGAGGTAGTATCCAGGCATCTTTGAGGTTGGTTGGCACAGAACATGATTTGAATGATGCGTTGATAAATTATGTGATGAAAGGGGCTAGTTCATGTGCAGCCTCTTTAATAATTGGGGCTGGACAGGTGTCGCCAAGGCTTCGAGACGGTTTAAGAGACGTGATGATGTTCTTAGTTTCCGCAGTGGAGATGGCTCTAAAACTGAATTGGTTAATAGGTTTAGTTTGGTTGGCGGCAAGTTCCTGAAGGATGGTTTCTTGCGTGGAGAGGGCAATGTTGTGGAGGGAGGATTTTTTGGCTGATATTTTGTCTTGTAACATTGTGATTTTGTTGCATAAGGCCTTTTGAATGTCTGTGCATCAGGCTTTGTCTTTGGTGCAAGAGTGTATGGGTGCAATTGGGGATTCTAATTCTCTCAGAATAGAGAAGATTTCCCTGGTGTTCGAATTTGCTTTTTTGATTCTGTCATTAAAAGTATCTTTTTTTGCCTGAATGATTTGTTTTTTGTAGTTGTTGGTAAGGGTAGTGAGGAGGTTTTTGTTATGGGCAGAAGGGTTTTTTCTCCAACAGGCTTCTGCATGTCGTTTCTCCTTGCGTAGGGCTTTTAGTGTAGGAGTGAACCAAGTATTAAGATGGGCAATAGGTTTAGATTTGGTGAGCTTCAGCGGCGCAATGGCGTCAATTGCTGAGTTAATGGTGGTGTTGTAAAGGTCAGCTAGGTCATTAGGGTTAGTGTTTAGGCTGGAGTGATTAGTGATAGGTTGGATCAGTGGGAGGAGGTTTGGGAGTGTTATTTTTTTTTACAGCGGGTGAGGGCAGGAGGAGCAAGTAGTTTGGTAGATTTAGATTGGGGAATGTCTGAAACGGTCAATGAGATCAAGTAGTGATCAGTCCATATGCATGGTTCGATGGCTGTTATGTGGGAAGCGCAGTTGATGTCTGCAACCCAGTCCAATCTGCAGCCTTTAGAATGCGTGGGGCTGTTATTCCGTATGGTTAGGCCTGCTTCCAAGGTGGTGTTGGCTATGGTGGAGGCATTGGTGTCTTTGGGGTCATTGTAGCCTAAGTTGAAATCGCCTAGTAGAATGATTTGTGTTCCCGGTTTGGCATTGGTGTTTAAGAGGGTGGTTAGATCTTGACAGATAAAAGGAAATCTCATTAATAGGTTTAACTTCCATCCACCAGTGATATAACAGATGGTATTTCATAAGCTGTTCCAAATTATTAATGCAGTCCAGTGTACATAATTTTGATTTTACTTTTCCTGGAGTTAGTACCAGCTCTTCTATGCTTGAATCAAGTGCAAGCAGTCTATTCGAGCAGTGATCCACCCACTGATTTGGCACCTGGCACATTATGTTTACTTGCAGGGCATAAAGATCAATAAATAAACAATTTGGAGGAGGGGGAAAGAATCTTATAAAATAGTTGCATCCTTTTCCAATCAACAACAGATTGTATCAATTGGAGGCCCAGCGTCTGTCTTATCACACTCACAGTTTAGGGGGGGATAAACATCGTCTCCACAATAAGGCCTCTCATTTCTCCCAATTAAGACTTAGCGATAATTTTTCTGCCCCAAACAATAAGCTGGTCAGTATTTTTAGATGTATCCAGTCTAATTAGAGGGAGAAAAGAGAAGCGCCCAAATCTATGGTTTTTGAGCCACAAGCAATTACCACAGGATGCAACCATTTTAAAACTAGGGTGTCCGCAGGTTTGGAATATTGAATGGATCCTGGGTTGAGTAACCAAGGAAATGGGCAGGACACTGTGTGTAAATGAATACATTCAGTTACAGATGTTTGCATACAATTAAAAAACATTTGACATAAAGTTCTGTGTTAAATTCTCTCTTTTCTTGCTTAACCTTCTAGAGTCATTGAGGTAAAGTCCATAAAAAGGTATTCATTTCAAAGACACAGGCAGTCAATAATGTCCAATGCATTTTGGTCCGTGGACTCTCTTCAGGAGCCCAATTCTAAAAAAAGGAACAAATAGCAGGTATGGAAGATAAGTGCATTTACCTGCCTGCAGGGAAGAATTATGTGACTTAAAATGTCCTCACAAGTTTTCTGTAAGCTCCCTGCTTACTTCTCTAGGATCTATCATGAAATCCTGAAAATACAAGTATTTATTTGTCAACTAAATTATAAATCATTTTATCTAGCTTCATTATAAATTCATTGTAAATAAATCAATTATCCAGTTGAATATAAATGTGATTATCAAAAGTGCATACCTCTCTCTTTCATATCTTTATGCACTCTTTAGGGGATCATTCTTCCTATCCAAAGGTACAGAAATAAGTGTCCATAAATTAGCCCTCATATTCTTTAGTCTGTTGTTAAATTGCTATGGTTCTGTTAAAAGAACTCCATTTCACTTAGCAAAGAACTTCTGTGAGCCATCTGACACCAATGGATTGCTATGTGTGCAGATCCCTGATGCAAGCACAGATTTATTTTCTGTAATGGTGCCGGCGGGCGTGTGTGTGATGATGTCATCGGCGTCGTAATATCATCACACATCGGATGTCACATTCGTTTCTTTGTTTACATTTACTCAGGCAATGGTGTTCTGTGTATGTTTGAACACCTATATTTTTATGGTTTAAGCCTTTTTTATCCCTTCTAATGGAGTATTTCTAAGCACTTGTTGAACATATAATTAATTTCACAAAACAGATAATGATGTCTTTGTTATTGATCTTTAACCTAACTATTTCTTGATGCTGCTTCTAGTGTGTCATTTAAAATAAAAATAAAAAGACATTTTATCCTATGTGTTCATTTTTTATGCAACATTGGTTGTTCCTTTAAAAAGACAAATTCAATTGAAGGTTGTATCAGGTGGCCTTGTTACTTGATATATTGACTCATATATTTTTTAGTTTGCGTATGAAATTAAATGATATTCTATTTATATCGCGCTCATACACAAGTGTTTCAGAGCGCCACATTTCTCAATCTCTTGATACAAGCAATATACACTACTTCTGAGATACATAAATAGGTCTGGGAAACCCTCTACCTGTGCGAACACGGCCCATTGACCTGTTCTTGGGTGGATGGCCCCTGGGAGGGTCTCAACCATGGATTAGCTCACTATGCTTTCCACAGAGGAGAAATTTCCATACACATATCATTCTTTGTCCCACCCATAGGTAGTCCAGCATTGAAATGGTAGGCAATTCTCCTCTGAACAAGAGTGCTAACAGCAACCCCAGACACATGTTTCGGCCTAGTCAGGCCTCATCAGTGAGGTGGAGCTGTGCCTCTCTAAGCACAGTGAGCAAGGAGTCCATGTCTGGATTGCCCTGGTAACTTAGGCTGAGAACCCAAAGTACCCACAATTTGCATAAATAGGTCTGGGAAACCCTCTTCCGGTACGAACACGGCTAGCGAGGCACAGATCCACCTCATTGATGAGGCCCAACAAGGCTGAAACATGTGTATGGGGTTGCTGTTGGTACTCTTGTTCAGAAGAGAATTGCCATAGCATTTCGGTGCTGGACTGCCCATGTGGGTGGGACAAAGACTGATATGCAAATGGATATTTCCCTTCTGTGAAAGGTACAGTGAGCCAAAGTGTGGCTGCGAACTCTTGAGTGGGTACCATCCGTGAGGATCTGCTCTCGAACCTTGACTCTAACATTCCATGTGTTCTCATTTTGCTTGATCTCTCTTCTGCCTTTGATACTGTCAACCATACCATCCTGCTCAACCTTCTCCGTGATAACCTGGGTATCACTGGTCAGGCTCTGGCTTGGCTGACCTCTTTCCTCTCAAATCGACCCTCCCAGGTCCAACTGGGGTCTTTCCTGTCTGACATCTTTTTCTCTACCTGTGGTGTCCCCCAGGGTTCTAACCTCTCTCCCTGGCTGTTCAACCAGTATCTGGCACTTCTCGCCCACCGCATTGCTGCTCTCTGCCCCAACTTTCAGTGCTATGCGGATGATACCCAGCTCCTTTTCAGGCTACCCTCGGCCTCCTCTTCTCCTTCCCTCATCTCTGACTGTCTTTCTGCTATCCAGGAATGGTGTGCCGCCAACGACCTCTGCCTTAATGCCAGTAAGACCGAGATTCTACTCATCGGCACACCCACTCCCTCCTTCCCTGCAGCTCTCTGGCCGGCCTCTCTTGGCCCTCTTCCTGCTCCCACCTGCAAGGCAAAAAACCTCGGGGTCATCTTCGACTCCACATTCTCCTTCTCTCCTCACATTTCTGACGTTTCTAAGAAGTCACACTACCAGCTGCACCTCCTCAGAGTATCCTTCCTTTCCTCTCCTTCCCCCAGAAGCTCACTGTCTCCAGAGCCCTGGTTCTCTCGAAGCTGGACTACTGTCACAGCCTCTATCTAAATCTGCCTGCCTCTACTCTCCGCCCTCTGCAACTCATCCAGAACAGGACTGCGAGACTAGTCCTTAGCCTCAAGCCCAGGGACCGTATCTCTCCAGGACTGAAATCGCTACACTGGCTCCCTGTGGCTGCGAGGATTAAGTTCAAAACCCTCTGCATTGTCCACAAGGCCTTCTGGGGCCTGGGGTCAAATTACCTTCAACTCTCCCTTCCTAAATATCTTCCTTCTCGAGCACTTCGCTCTTCCGCCTCCAACTCCCTCAGGGTCAGCCGCTTCTCCAAGCAACGAGTTGGGGGGATATCTCTCTCCGCAGCAGGGGCCTCCCTCTGGAACAGCCTTCCTGCCTCCCTGAAACTTGAGAACCATCTCCGGTTCCGGAAGCACCTCAAAACCTTCCTCTTTGCTTCTGCTTTCTTGCTCCCTCTCAACTGCTAATCACTGAAACTGTACTGAATCAGCAACTGGCCCACTCACCAATCTCGGTCCTTGGCCCAGTCACTCTCCCCTGCACTGCCTTCCTGGCAACCCCTGCACTGCGGGACTGTCTCTGTATCCCTACAGCCCCCCTTCCCAGCACTTGTCTGCACTTATCTTGCACTTGCCACCAGCTGGCCCTTATTATTTATCTTGTTCATTAATAACGATGTACTGCACTTTCCCCTCTCCCTTTCCCCCTTGCACTTTTCCCGTCCCCCCTACCCATGCACTTGCGCGATCTGAATGACACCTGGCCTAGTAGGATCATTGTCTGTCTCCCCTTGTTCCCCCCTCCCTGCCTTGTCGCGCCTTGAAACACTTGTGTATAGGCGCGTTACAAATGCCATATCATATCACATCATACCATCCTAAAGAACAGGTCATTTAGCCGTGTTCGTTCTCAAAGAGGGGCGCCTATGGACTATTTTTTGATTGTTTAAGGGACTTAGGTTTAGTCACCCTAAGTTTCCAAGGGTCATCCAGGCATGGACCCCTTGCTCAGAGAGGCACAGCTCCACCACACTGATGAGGCCCAACAAGGCTGAAACACGTGTATGGGGTTGCTGTTGGTACTCTTGTTCAGAAGAGAATTGCCATAGCATTTCGGTGCTGGACTGCCCATGTGGGCGGGACAAAGACTGATATGCAAATGGATATTTCCCTTCTATGAAAGGTACAGTGAGCCAAAGTGTGGCTGTGGACTCTTGAGTGGATACCATCCCAAAGAACAGGTCATTTAGCCGTGTTCATCATCTCTGTAGTGGCCCCCATAGATGTTCCTGATACTTGAAGGTAGTGTTGATTTTTTAATCTAAAGTAGGAGTTCTGTGAAATGAATTCCAGTAATGACAATTATAAAAATGTATTTTTGAACGAAATAAGCGGTGCCAGCTCACCCGGTCTTTTCATTGACCTGGATTTGGAATAGACTTTAACACCCAGATATTTCAATTGATACACAACTTCGATTTTATGACCCACCAGGTACCAGTTAAAGCTTTGAATCTTTTTCGTTGTGACCGGTTTCAAGATCAGGATTTTTGACTTCGGGCCATTGACCTCCAATTCCAAATCATTTAAATAGGTTGCCAAGGCATTTAATGATCTTTGCAGACCAATGGGTGTCTGATCAAACAGAACTAAGTCATCTGCATAAACCACATGTTGGATAGATACTGATCCCAATCGGGGCAGGCATGCATTCACAGTGGATAGTGAGTTGATTGTCTGCTATGCAAAAATTAAATACAAAGGGTGCCAACACGCAGCCTTGACGAAGGTTGCGGTTTATTGGTATATAGCAGGAACAGTGACCTTCCTGGTCAAGCCGCACTTCACCTCAGTTTTTGTATGCATAGCAACTAAGATATTAAGCAAATTGTTTGGGCAAACGTCCTATTTTAATTTACACCAAAGTTTATCTCGATTTACCTGTTCAAAAGCTAATGTTAAATCTACGAAAGCAGAGTATATTTCCCATTTTGTTCGCCTTGCTTCCCGAGATAGTAAATTCAAAATAAAAAAATGGAATGCGGTTCCCACAGACTTTTTAAAACCAGATTGGCACCTATCCGTAACTCCTTTTGAGCACTCCAAGCATGTAACTCTTTTAGAATAATCTTTGCAAACACCTTGCTTGCAGCATCTAAATGTGAAAGCGGTCTATAGTTGCGAGGATTAAGTCTGTCACCCTTTTAAAACATAAAATTAATATTTGCACACCTCCACAAGCTTGGTACATACTGTTAATTTATAATATTTTGAAACAGGACTGCCAAAACTATAGCCACAAGTCTGGGTTAGTTTTGAACATGGCATTTGAAAGGCTGTCCGGCCCCGGGTCTCCAGACTTTTTACATTTATTAATAATTGTTAAGATGTCGTCTACGGGGAAATCTTAACTTCATTTATGTTTTTTTACTAAAATTGTAGTTAATAGCAGAGCTCTCTGCTTTACCATAAAGTTTGGAAGAATTGACCACCCAACAAGACTCTGAGATGGTTTGGGCTTGCAGATGACACTACCGAGGAGATAGTGTTCATGCTGATAGAGGGACTCCCATAACCCCCCTTTGTTTTGCATATTTAGTAACTTTGGGTCTCACCCTAAGTTACCAGGGGAATCCAGACGTGGACCCCTTGCTCGCTGTTCTCAGAGAGGCACAGCTCCACCTCATTGATGATGCCCAACAAGGCTGAAACACGTGTTTGGGGTTGCTGTTGGTACTCTTGTTCAGAGGAGAATTGCCTAGTATTTCGGTGCTGGACTCCCCCTGGGCAGGACAAAGACTGATATGCAGGGATATTTCTTCTCTGTGAAAGGGAGAGTGAGATAAAAACTTGGTTGAGACTCTCCCGGGGGCCATCCACCCAAGAACAGGTCAATGGGCTGTGTTCATGCTGGTAGAGGAACTCCCAGAAGCCCCTTTGTTTTGCACACTACAAGCAAGGCCAAACGCATGAGGATACACCTACACCGAACCAGCAGTTCAAATGGAAGAGAAAGGCGGCAAGACCTGGAGGGACGACGAAGGGGGAGCTGCCCTTGCCCTTTTCCACTCAGACCCGCAAAGCCTCTGAAAGGGAAATCATAAGGCCGGGAGTTACAGCTGGCGTGTGGAGGAACAGATGTCAATGGTGCACGGGGGCCTCTTGCATTGATAGCACAGGTGGGGAAGAATGCTGGCTAATGTGGTACTGTCTTTGACTCCAGAACAAGACAAGCCATCGGATTCAACACAGCCGGTGAGTCGGAGGAAGTTGATAGCAAACCGAACTGTGTTGAGCCCAAGGTTGCAAGTGGTAACATTATATGAACACAAGGAACTTGAGAAGAAAGAACTTGTGTGTGTGTTTGAACTTTTGGGAAATCCCAGACATGGGCCAGCTGCAGAGTGGTCAAGCGCCGCAGAAGTGCTCATTCAAAGGACTCTCGATTGTCCCTTTGGTTTTGTGTTGAAGCTGCAAGTACTAGAAGGCCCTAGGATAGGGTGGCTTGAGGTGTCAGAGTGGTCCTACAAAGGTCACGTTAAATCCCTAGAACAATTGAAAGTCTCTGACCCATTTCCCAAACAAAGCTAGGAGAAGGGAACCCACGCGTTCTGACGAGATGAAGCAAACCCTGAATTGTGTTAGAAATTCATGAACCGTGTTAAAGATGGCTAAGTGAACCCAACGGCGGGATGCCAAGGGAAAAGCTAATGAGAATGAATCCTGTATTGTGAGAGAGCAAAGTGAACTGTGTAATAAGTAAACTGTGTAATTGGCAAACGTGAACCCGGCTGAGGGATGCCTGCGTGTTGGGGTGAAGAGTAATATGCCTGTGAACATTGTGTCAACAAGAGTGAACCCGGCTGATGGTTGGCCACAGTGAGAAGTTGTTTAAAAAGACATTAAGGCTCTGGAATATTGTAAGCTGCATTTGAAAGACCATAGTGAACCCGATTGAGGGAGACCCAAGTTGCAAGAAGGATCTGAGCCCGGCAGAGGGAGATCCAAGGGGCGAAGAGGCAATTGCCCAAGGTGCAAGATTACAGAAGGAACTTTTGTTTGTTTGTTGTTTTGATCCATCAGGCCTTCGAAGGCGAGAGACTTTGTAGAAAAGAGACTTAGCCCCTGAAGGTTCTGGTATTGTTGAACTGGAATTGGAGAGGCCAGAGTGTGCTGTGCTCAGGGGTTCCGACCTTGTCCGGTGAACAAAGCGTGGGGAAGGGCGACCCAACCATACCATACTGAATTATCATTTTGTGTACACTTCTTTCTTCTCTGGTGAACATTGTCCCACACTCTTTTTGTAACTTAGTATAAGGATTGGCAATATTTTCTTTTGGTATAGGCCTTTTTCATTTGACAAGACACTACTAGGACTGCCTTGTTATTATTTGATGGTCGTAATTTGCTCCCATCTTATCTTTGGGTTAGATTAGGTGTTTTTCTCACCCATGCATACTGTTTAATAAACACCCTTGAACTGTGATCACTTGTGTCTGTCTTTACTGTTGCCACCATGAGTTCCTTACAGCAGGGGGAGAAGTAGGGATGAACGACCTTCCAAACGCCAAAATGTCTAAAGCCCCTCCAACGACAGTAGCAGTCACCAAATCCAAGGATAAATCAGGAATCCAAATTCCAGGTCTCAATCCGAAGTCCCAAAGAAGTACAAAAAATGGCAATACTAAAGGGAAAACCAGAAGAGAGAGAGTCCTTGTACAATCGCTGAAGTCCAAATACCACGAAACCAAATAACAGATGAAGGAATGCAATTTGCCAGAGTAAATAGCTGAGAAGCACCGAAGCCAGGACGAGGCTGGGTTTTGAGCTCTTCCGGCATCATGACCCGGGTCACATGTATTGCATTGTGTCATGTGACTAGAAGCAATTGTGTGGTACGTTGCGTATTGTAGGGACCATCTCTGTGGTTTATCAAGAAGGTACCATGATAGCTGCCAGGGAAGCTTCTTCGATAGGAGGCATCGGCGTGCAGCAGGTGCATCTGGGGACTGGGAGTGCTACACAGCCTTCACCCACTGCCTGTGGACATACAGGGTGTTCAGGATAAAACTAGCGGAACTGGGTGATGAGGCGCATTATTGGAGGCTTCCCAGGACCGCTCCTCCTGTCTGCACCATTTTCAGTGTATGTGGTAGAACAGGTGCCCAAACGAAGATGTGAATCGAGGATAAACTGTACCTCGGATTGCTCAGCAGACTCCAACTGGATAGGAGGGGGACAAGCTGGGAGATGAGTGGTGGGCTTGTATGGCTTTAAGAATGACTTCTGGAACACAGGATATCTACACCATGAATGCATGGATCGCTCCACCTCAAAGAGACCAACGAAACGAGGAAGCAATTTACAGGACCCAGAGATGTGTAGACGGTGCATGAAGAGCCATGCCATGTCAACTGAATTGGTAGCCGGGTGCCTGTCGTCGGTGATGGTTTTTACAAACATGCAAGCGTTGCTGGGCATTCTTCAGATAAGAGTGTGTTTGAGCATGTACCTCTCGTAGGTGCTGAAAATAGGCATTGGCTGCTAGTACCAGAGTGTTGGGAGGTTTGTCCAAAGGCAGACTATGGGGATGTTGCTTGTATAATGCATAGCAACAGGGAAAAGCCTGTGGATGAGTGAGAAGGGTTATTATAAAGCGAATTCGGCATTAAACAACGCAGAAAGCCAAGTTTCCCGGTGTTGCAAGCATAGACATCCGAGATATTGTTCCAGCGCCTGGTTAACATGTTCCATCTGCCCATCGGTTTCAGGGTGGTATGCTCAGGAAAAACATTCATCTAAGTCTATGAGAGCCGTAAGGGCCTGCCAAAACCGGGACATGAGCTGGGAACCTCGATCAGATATGATAACATAGGGCAGCCCGAACAGGCAGAAAACGCCTTGGAAGTACAAGCTTGTCAGAACAGGCAACGGGAGTCCCGAACAAGGTATAACCCGGACCATTTTTGTGAAGCTGTCCAATACCATGGGTATGATGTCCTTCTGGCCTACTAATGGAGGACAGCTCAGGGGAAACCTGTTTGTCTTGGAAGCAAGACAACACAGGCTCGAATTCCAGTCCTGCGTTTAGAGACTGGCCTCTGGTATTAAGTGTATTTTAAAAGATTAATTAATTTATTGGTCTTGGGAGTTCCATAATAAAGCCCATGGTGACCATATACCATGGCTTGTAAGGAATTGGCACAGCTTGGAGAAATCCCATTGGCTTGCCCCATATGTTCTTACCCTGTGCGCATAAAGCACAGGTCTGTAGGTAATCTATTGTGTACTGCTTCATCCTAGGCCACCATCGTGGAACCATTTTAAGGCTTGCTGTCTGGTGTTCTGGGCTGGAAGGAACAAGCAACTTTGAATGTATGGGAGCCCTTCTTGTTATTCAATGTTCCAGTCATCCAGTTTGCTTGCATGGGAAGGCAACTTTTGTCGAATGGCAGCGGTCAGTGATAGATGAGAAGTACAGAGACAAATAATGTGTTTGGTTGACTGAATGGCCTCAGGGTACCAGGGCAATAGATCCCCACCCGATATATGGGACAGTGAATCCGCCTTTCTGTGTTTCACAGAAGGGCAATGCTTGATGGTGAAATCAAATGTCGAAAGAAACAGATGCTAATGTATTTGATGACTGTTAACACACCGCAGGGAAGTCAGGTTGTGGATGTTTCAATGCTCCGTAAACATCACCGTTGGGTATTGGGCCCACAGCAGGTAATGCCACCAAGCCTGAAAAGCCTCTTTGATTGGCAATAATTCTTTTTCTGTCATGGTGTAGTGCACTTTGGCGGGTGTGAATTTATGGGAGTTGGAGGCCACCAGGTGCAACATCCCTGTGCTTAGGCATTTTTGGGATCGAATGGCACCCACAGCAAAACAGGAGGTGTCAGCTTCAACGGTTGGGATGCTGATGTACTGGAGATGACGTAAAAGCCTCTTTCAGGATGCTGAAAGCATCTTTTGCTTCCTGGGACCAAAGAAAAGTCACAGATGGGTTTGTGAGCCAGGTTAGTGGGGTAGAAGGTTTGTAGGGCTTTCCCTGAGGTGGGAACAGGCAACTCCAGGACCACTTTGACCTTAGCATAGCTCATTGAGACCCCATTAGCTGACAGCGTGAAGCCAATAAATTCCTATTCTCACACATGAATCAAGCATTTCGCAGCTTTTGCGTATAATTCATGATGGTGAATCCACTACATGACCTCAGAGACCTACCGGACATGGCTGTGGTAGGAGGGGCAATATATCAGAATGTCATTGAGGCATATGATGACGTAGACATCTAGAATGTGGTGGAATATCTCATTCATGAATTTCTGTAAGGCCGCTAGGACGTTGCACAGGCCAAGCAACATCACTGTATATTTGAATCATCTTCCATTCTTTCTGATGACATATTTGTACCAGATTGTAGGCTCCCCTCATACCCAGTTTAGTGAAGATGGCAGCCTATTTCAACTCGTCTAACAGCACCTAGACCAATGGGACCAGGTTGTGGTTCTTAATGGTTATCTGGATCATATTCCTATAATCTACACAGGGTCTGAGATAGCCTTCCCTCTTGGGCACAAAGAAGATGGGACTAGCCACAGGAGAACTAAGCACAAACAACAGAAACAGTGGGTTTAACGCAAAGTCGGTCCCTATTGTCTGCATCATCTAAGAAATGCATAACAAATTGTAAAAAGCACTTTTATTTTAAACCAAATATATCAAAAGATTTATTTATTTGTATGCACCTTTTTTTAACATACTCAAAGAACATATTTACATCTAAAAATTAGAAACAGAAAAGAAAACATAAAAAACACAATGAATAGAATTTAACGCGTGTGATTCAGTTTATTGAATCACACGCATTGGAGTATACAAACACAGGAAAGGCAGAATGAAAGTAATAGTACTTCCCTAATTTGCTGAACAGGATTGACTACAGACCATCCATGTCGATTAGTTGTGCAGACAGAAAAAATAACTCTGTTTTCTTGAAAAAGAAAACTGTTTAATGAACATACTAAGAAGGTCCTACATACGCAGATGTTGGCAATTGTTTTTTTTTTACTTGCATCTGAAGGAAAGTAATTGGGCAATGTGGTCAAGAGTGGGGCAATGTGGCCAAAAGTGAGAAATTACCTCATGCAGCCCAAGTTGTGGAGTGTCTTTAAAGGATATTGGGCCTCATTACGACCCAGGCGGTAAGGGGTTTACGGCGCCGTAAACAGCGCCGACCCTTACCGCCTGAGTACGAGGTCCCTTAGCGCCATGGAGGTTTTAACACCTGCTTTGGTGTTAAAATCCATGGCGCTAAGGGACCATGGAGTTAATTACGCCACCGTAATTTACGGTGGCGTAATTAACGCCTTCCCCAATCCCATTATGCCCTATGGGGCAAAAATGGGAATGGGGAAGGGTAAATGGGGATTGGGGACTTACCGCCCCGCCAAACTCGGAATGGGGCGGTAAGTCCGCCAACCACCATGGCGTAAACGTAGTTTACGCCATGGTGGTAAAGTCACGGCCCAGGTGGTAACTTACCGCCTGGGTCGTAATGAGGCCCATTGTCTGTATAATTAACTAAAGGCAGTCTATGAGTTAAAAAACTGAAAGAGGTCTTATTTACCCCTGATGAAAGTATGTCGGGGTCTCCTTGTCTATACTGTCTAGACATTTTTTAAATAAAATAATAATGAGTGGTGTATTGATGAATTGTTAGTCTATTCATTACTTTTTTGTGGTGTATTTTGTGTTTATAATTTTTAGATGTAAAGATGTTTTTTTAATATGTTTTTAAAAAGTGCATACAAATACCAACATTCTTTTGATATAGTTGGTATAAAATAAAAGCATTTTTTACAATGTTTTCTTTCTTTCTTAGAAGCAGCTGCAAACAATAGGGACTGACTTTTCTTTAAATCCACAGTTCCTGTTGTTTGTCTTGGTCCTTTTGATTATGCCGGTTTTGAACCTGTGGTATTTTCACAGTAGTCCTTCTTCTTGATTAGGTATATAACTAGCAGTAGGAGAACATGAAGGCCTAGTATGACTGTTCCTTAAGGATTTATCAACATACTCCTACAGTTCCACATTTTCTTATGGCATCAAGGAGTACACCCTTCCAGACTGGGTGACAGCCCCAAGCATGATATCTATTGGGCTGTAATAAGGTCGGTGTGGGGGAAGGTTCTCAGCTGGATGTTTATCAAATATTTCCCAAAATCTGTGGTAAATGTTCGGCATCACAGGAGCGACAAATGGACACCAGAGCCTGACAGGGTGTGTGGCGAGAGGGGCAACTTGTGGAGCAACATTGTTGGCAGAAGGGGGAAGCCTATTTTGCTGCTTTTGGTAATTGAATCTGCCCTACTGCTACCCTGCAAAGTAAATGAGCCTATTTTGATGCTTTTGTAATTGAATGAGCCTCAGTGTTGACCTTGCAAATTGAACTAACATACTGTATTGCCTATCGAATCTTTGGTATCTGCCCTACTGCTGCCCTGCAAATCAAATGTGCCTACTTTCCTGCTTTTTGTAATTGAATGAGCCTCAGTGTTGACCTTGCCAACTGACCTAACATACTGTATTTCCTTATCGAATCTTTGGTACTGCCCTGCTGATGCCCCTGCAAATCGAATCTGACTATTTTGCTGCTTTTTGCTTATGGATTTAGCCTACTCTGCTACCTCGCCTGCTGCCATATACTTCTTGCTCCTTACCACTCCTCGGCTCCTATCCTAACAGTGACCCTGACTAGCTTGACTTGCACCTAATCATGGATCAACCTAAACGACCATGTGAAATCTCAACAGCTTCCTACCCAGGACACCCAACCTTGTAACACCACCACTAGAAATGAAAGACTTCGTTCAAGACTAGACAAACTTTTTGAACCATTAGCCAGATCTCTCCCCACCTCAAATCGTAGGAAGGTCACTCCCTTCCCCAAAGCCTTCATCATCAGTGAAAAAAATCTACAGAGCCCGCGGTCGCTATATAGGCCACATACTCGCACCACCCCCAAAATCCAACCTACAGCAATCTCCTGTACCCCAATTGCCACCAGTTTAAACATTAAAGGTGCTTTAATAAATGCCAGATCCCTGGTTGCACATGCCACCGAAATATACGACCTCATCCAATCTGAAATTTATGACTTTCAGGCCATCGCGGAATGATGCAGGCCCTGCCCTAATGTCAGCTATTCCGGATGGATACACCATTCTAAGATCCGATAGACCTGAAGCACGTGGAGGAGGCCTAGCCCTCATCTCCAAATCCAACCTCTCAATTAGACTAGCTCCTACCCTCGATATTAAATCATGCGAAAATCTCACAGCAAAGCTATCTATTAACAACTCTCAAACTCTCACTGTCCACCTGATATATAGACCTCCAGGCCCTATGGGCACCTTCGAGGAAGACATTTCCACTATCCTGTCGAACAATCTAAAAGACTCCTCTCAAGTCATCAAGTCATCTTATTAGGGGACGTCAACCTGGGATTTAATGATCCTAAAGACTTGCACGAATCTAATGTGGCCAATATTCGAACTGAACTTGGTCTTACCCAGAGAGTGCTCCACCCTACTCATATCAAAGGAAGAATACTGTACTCGGTGGCAGACTATAACTGCAATGCCTCTATCATGCCAATCTCCCCTCAGATCTGGACAGACCATCACCTCGTGACTTTCTCCCTAGCAACTAATAGACCCACTGCCTCCCCCATCCAATTGGCTCCACCGATAACAACTCGAAACAAGAAGAACATTACTCCAGACAACCTACTCCCTCTGATTCTCCCCAGACTCAACTCTCTGCCTGAAAGTGTAGGCCCTGAGACGTTAGTGAATGAATATAATAAGATTATGTCCACCTCCCTTGACTCAATCGTGCCATTTAAAATGCGAAAGAGTAAGCCCAATGCCCATCTTAATTCCTGGTACACACCACACTTAAAAACAATACGCACTAAAAAGAGACAATGTGAGGCATCCTGGAGACTACTTCCTTCGGAGGAAAACAAAATCAACCTTAGTACTACAAATGCACTTTATAAGTGTGAAATACTCCTGGCTAAACGTGAAACCTATAACACTAGAATAGCACAAGCCA